>NW_006920412.1:1821362-1880698 GCF_000344685.1 Gloeophyllum trabeum ATCC 11539 | reverse complement strand
AAAATCTGCATTACTCTCGGGCCTATGCTCCACAAATCACCCTCAGAGCCCTGAAGTAGGAACAAAGCAGCTAGTGAGTGACAGATGGCATGTTTTACCGTAAAATCCGAGTGTAAATACTACAAAAATCGATTTGTCCGGCCCCTCCGGGGCCATACTAGTACTCAACCCGTCCATCGTTCTCTGAGATATATCTCCTATAAATCAGCAACTGGAACCATGAGAAAATCTACAGCTAGTCCATGCATATTTTCTGAAGGCGATTCAAGCCCAAAACACTGTGTAATTCCTCAATTTGGGGCCCTCCGGGGCAAGGGACTTCTTATATCGCACATTCAAAGCAAACACCGCTCCCCCACAATTTCACGAAAGAGGTTTAGCATTGAATCTATAGTTTGCACGCTTTCCCCCCTCCACGCTGCCTTACAAGGTCTGAATTACTGTGGATATCTGTAAATGCGATGACACCCAGTCAGGCTAACTGCACAGAGGATATTTCATTAAAAATAATGCTGTAAATCTACTGCTGTGAACTGTCTAACTGCTGCTGAGCGCTAAACACACACTCAGCATTCACTGGTCCATAAAAACTCTGCATGGACATCAAGGTCTGTTGGTATGATTTGGGGTAATGGGTATCAAGCCTCATCTACCTTCATATATATGGTCTTAAGTATTACAGTATACACAGGTATTTTGCCTATTGTACACACGTACGGGAGCTCGTCCAGCACCTGTCATGGCAGGCACAAATCGAGTTCTCCTCAGGGAGAGCCACAGCCGCCTCTGGCACAGCCACTCGATAACTCGTTGAGTTTGGTAGGTTCCTCCCACGAAATGGCACAGCCACTCGATATTGATATCGAGCAACCATATGCGTAACCTCCCGGGGTCCTAGTCTAGCTGCGCGAGAGCACGCCGGAACTTGCCGGTTGGTCGAAAAGTGCGACGTATATTGCGGGTTTGGCATAACCCTCTCAAAGGAGGGGCACTATAGGTGTGGACTTTTATTATTTTATTAATCCTGTTTCCCTTCCTATTCTCGCAGGTGGGGTAGAACACACGGGAACGCTAGGTATGGTGCCAATAGGAACGATCTGGCCGCTATCGTATCATACTAGCATTACTATGAAGCCGGCATACAACTGCTGTGCCTCCCTGGCCCTGCCATGTTATTATCTATAGATGACCTCTACCCTACCCTCGCTTTCGGCGATGGATCCCAGCCAGGCTTCCAGTACGGGCCATCCCACCTCGAACCTCGCTCCCAGCTCATCAGAGTGATGCTCGCCGTCTAGCAGATCCAAGAAATCCTTCGGATACGGGGGAAATGTCGACTGCGACGTACTGTGAGACAGGGGACCTGGAGGGTTGGACGTGGAAGATGATAAATTGGCAAAGCGCTGCGGGTTCGAATAAAGCCGAGGTCGAGTACGTGGCTGCGATTGAGAAAGCACGTTCGTTGGAGAAGCGGAAGAGCTCTTAATAGCTATCGGTGCTTGAATCGGGGGTATTGACGAAGAACGTTTGAGACCTGTAGCGCCCGAGACCGATACGATAGAAAACGAGCTATTCGGCCTTGTTGAGCTGGCAGCGGGGGCAATCACACTGGTGCCTGTCTTTGAGTCGGGTTCAACGTTGATGCCAGGACCGCGCGGGGCCGTAGGTCCTGTTCCCAGAGTTGCACCGGACAATGCTAAAGTCGCGTTCCAGAAAGCTGATCCAGTGATGCCTCTCCCAAGCCTGGGTCTGGCCACATCTGTTCTATCTCCATGCTGCCGTTCTCTGCTTCGCTCCCTACCGTTACTCTTGCTGCGGCCGAGTAGCAGGCTCTGAGCCTGGCTCTTAAGCTTCTCTAGCGACTTCTCCGCCTCGCTCAGTTCTTTCTCCTTTTCCTGTTGGCGTAACAGGATGAGAGCCGGTGACCGAACGCGCCGGGATTCCCTGCTGGGACTGTCTGTCAGGTCCACAACCGACGTCGAGCCCGAGTCGGTCAATGGGCTTATTGGGCTGTTTCGAGCACTCACAGCCAGCTCTGTGTTGACGCTAGCAAGTGTGGGTGGAGCCTTCGGAACTTTACCCCTATCATCCTCGGGTTGACTACGGACAGGTGTACGCGGCGGAGGGGTGTTCCACGCAGAGGCGCTCGTCGCGTTTCTCCCTCGTTTGCGGCCCAGTGAAGAGGATGACACGTTGCGATTGTGGCGTGTGCCATTACTGGTCTGACCTTGGGGAGGGGATGACTTGATTAGAATTGGATAGCGATGGATACGCCGCAGAAAACCCTAATGAAGTCAGCAATAAGTACACCAGGATAACAATCAAGATGAGATGGTCACCATTTACCTTGATAACCCCGAAGCTCACGAATCGTCTCATGTCAACGCCAAGTGAGATCACATCGTGATCTTCAGCCCATTCATAGACAGACTTTCCCGGTTTGAGACGCGAATACAGATGTAAGAGCTTGGGAAAATCTGGGATGCGCCTGCCTATCCATGCGAGCCTGTCAGTGAACGATAACCTCAAATATGACAAGATCTGACCTGGCTTTGTCACGTATAAGCCGCATTCGTCCCGTACATGCTGTTCGTCCGCGAGCCACTGTATGCTCTTCCGAAGTGTATACATATTAGAATATTGGAAGATGTCGATTGTCATGATTACTTGGTAATATCTGCACGCCATAGGTCAGTCACATTAGCTAGAAACCTCGGAGGATACCCGGGGCATACAGTAGATGAGAGACAGCTTCACGAGTTAGATCCAAATCGCAGTCGGCAAGGTAAGCGATGCGAGACACATGGTTTACTCCGTCGATATGCTTGATGACTTTGACGATTGTAAGATCCCAGTTGGATTCAACCCTCTTTGCGAGGTTTATCAAGGCCAACGGTACGTCCCAGTCTCTAACCGGGGGCGGGTTAGGGTAGAAGGGGAATATCTTAAGCTCCAAAGAGTTGAAAGCGTCGATAGGTATCGATGTCTCAGAATACGAGTTTAGATCCTCGTACAGTTGTTCCAGGATGGCAAGCATGGCCATAGGAGATGAAGGATTTGACAAAAAGGCCGACTCTTCCTAGGAGAATATACAACGTTCAATATTGAAGATTTCTTGCTGCAGGCAGCGCACCTCACAAGCCGTGAAAACTCGAGCTATCTTCCGGACGATGGGCTCGTAACAGCTTAGGTCGGCTTGTCTCTCGAATACAAAGCATAGGTTATACCTGAAGTAGTTCCTTTCATATTTCCCAAGCAGTTCGACCGGAAAACCAATGATTCTGTGGTCTTTGGTAGCACACGTGACTAACCTCCCGCATAACGCGCTTGGAGGTATCACGAACTTCGATACATCGTCGAAGTGGAAGAGATATTTGGCGATGGCTCCAGAGGAGAAAGATCCCTTGCTCGGCGAGTGGATGGAAAAGGACGGGCGATGAGGGGAAGCGACGTGTACTGAGAGGGAAGAGGCCCTTGAGGTTGGCTTGGATCGAGGATTGGGATCCAAATCCGGAATGGATGACAATGAGACTACTGACGACGACGGAGGGATGCCTTGATTAGATACAGCTATTAGAGCCTCAGGTACTTGGAACACGATCTTTGGGCCCTGACGGACATCGAACGTGGCGTAGAAGACGGACTGGATTCGAGGTAAGAACGAATCGCCGTTGGAGGCCATAATGGTAATGACTCTGTGATCTTGACAGTATCAACTAAGCATTCGGATTCTAGTGAGTACCGGCTTCAGACTCCAGCTCACCTTCCACCGGTGGGGTCGAATAGACTCAAGTCAATTTGGGACATACGTGGATACAACAGGTCTACAGCTTTTCTCGTCGCCGGGCATAAACAAGGCCTCTTGCTCTGAAGAGGCGAGGTGCTGAAGACTCCCCGGAGGGAGGATGAACAGGGGATTGAACCTAGTAAACATAGGTGGCCACTGGCAAGGCTAGGGTTTCGCGAGCCGGCGGCATCGCTCGACGCGCCACGGACGCGCTAATTTCAAGCGCGTCTTGCTTCAGCCACACCATGTCTTGTCCCATCCCTGCTGGATTCCATGCTTTGCCGCTGCCGATCGTGCAGTTGTCCCTTGCTGCAGTCCTGAAATGTGGCCAGTCGTTTCGCTGGTCTGTGTTTCCTCTGTCTCCTACACCCCTACCACTCTCGTACCCTTCCCATGAATATCGGTTCTGCCTCAAGGACCGTGTGGTCTGTCTCAGACAGTCCCCCGACACCTTGTACTATCGCACCATCCTTCCACCTCAAAAGGATGGGAACGACGATTCAAGTAGCGAAGAGAAAGCACAACAGGAGACTTTGGCCTGGATTCGGGACTACTTCCAGTTGGACGTGGATTTAGTCGCGCTGTATAACAGCTGGGCAGACAGGGACCCTGTTTTCCGGAAGTTCCGGGACCGATTTGAGGGTATACGGATGCTGAGACAGGATCCCTGGGAGAACCTTATTTCGTATGTCGTCTGTATCCTCTACGTTAGCAGCCGTATTTATGATTTGTCTTATCTTGCTGCTGCGTAGATTCATATGCTCGTCAAACAATAATATAGTGCGGATAACCAAGATGATCACGTCCTTATGCGATCGTTTCTCTCCCCGTCTTCTAAGCTTGCCTCCTCCCGACCCGTACCCCGCCTCCGTCAGCCCCCTTTCCCCTCCAGCAACTCCATCGCGCACACCTTCCCCGCCTTTCTCTTCCGATGTGCTGACTGCGCCAAATGGTGATGACCTCCGTGCATACCACCCCTTCCCTTCTCCTTCTGCACTTGCCTCATCCTCGGTGGCGGCGACATTACGCACTTTGGGCTTCGGATACCGTGCCGAATATGTGCAGAAGACCGCGCAGATGCTCGTTGGAGGACATTTCTTAGACAGTGGGAATAGCGCCACGCCGGATGAATGGCTGAGAACACTTCGTGATATGCCAACTACTGAAGCAAGGGACGCCTTGTTACGCTTCATGGGTGTTGGCCGGAAGGTCGCTGATTGTGTGCTGCTCATGAGCTTAGACAAGGTGCGTGCCTGACTTCTACTCATTCGCATTTGCGAAATCACGGCTTACGATGCGCTTTAGAATGAGGTTGTACCTGTGGACACTCATGTGCACCACATTGCGATGAAGCATTATGGCGTCGGATCGTCCAAGGGTAAATCAAGCGGGAAGATACCCATAACACCGAAGATTTACGATGAAGTAAATGCGAAGCTCGCTCAGGTCTGGGGTGACTACGCGGGATGGGCTCATTCTGTAGGTGCACCCTCTACCCATCATCACCATTCAATTGCCCATAATTTCCTTTCAGGTTCTGTTCACAGCCGACTTAAAATCGTTCTCCACCTACGGACTCGAGGCGCCTCTCACATCCGCGTCTGCTCCTTCCGCAGCGCTTCTCGGTCTCCCGACACTTCCTTTGACACCTTCTCCGTCCCAGGAGAAAGCCAGTCGAAAGTGTAGCAGAAGAGCCGCAATCCAGACTGCTCGGGCTCAGGATGCGGTCGCCCGTGCTACTACTGATGACGAAGTTGCGAATGAGCAGGCACCGTATGACCTCAGTTGCAGCCTCGCAGAAAGGGTAAAGAAGAGGCGTCGAACTGCTGCCCCGGACATACGATAGCCATCCTTGCCTCGTCACAGTTCTCTCTGCGCTGTTGATATCATTGTGATCGTGGTTTATACTTGTGAATTATTTGACCATGACTGCCAGTCCCCAGATGCTGCCGTCGATACTGGAATACTGTATGCGGCTCTGCGTATGACCACTGGCCCGGGGTATGATCGAGGTCGATATCGGTTCGGGTAGGTGCAGTTTCCTCGAGCAAATCGGTAGCGCCAGGGTTAGACGTATACAGCTGTCCGCCGGCCACTGAGGGCTGCCGTTGTGGTCAGACGGGATGGACAACCGGAAGTAATTCAGACGCGCTTGTCCGAGGACGCGTCGTACCTACCTAGCTTGCACACATCTATACACTATACACAGGGGATATATCAGCCTTCCTTCTCAATGTCCGCATCTCATTCAACCAGAGAAAAGGGCAAGTTGGAAGAGATCGTTGACACGACCATCGTGCAGGATGATCCGGGTGCCGAAGACGGTTCAGGCTCAGGCTCAGGCTCGGAGGAGGAGCCGTCGGTAGACGCATCTTCTCCTCAGGCGTCGTCGTCTGCGGGAACTTCGCAGAAGAAGAAAAAGAAGAAGAGGGCAAAGGTCAGCAAAGCCCTGAATGCTCTCAAGGGCCAGAAGCAGGTGCCTCAAGCGGTCGTAGATGAAGTTCTGGAGAAAGTGAAGGAGGAGCACGGGGATGTAGAAGGTGTGGATGAGCAGACGGTCAGGATGGCGCTGGATCATTTGAAGATTATGGACTACGCGAAGGGGAAGACAGGGATTGCTGGGAAGGGTAAGAAGGATGCTGGGGACCACAAGGTGAGAGTCACTTGTCCCTCCTCTCATACCGGCGCTCACGACTTGTTTCTCAAGTTCTGGTCCACCCAACCAGTACCACAGCTTGGTGACGAGGTTCCCGCCGAAGATGGGCCCATCGAGCCTTCCAGGCCTGGAGAGGAAGTGCGTCAAGAACCATACCCACTGCCGAAGGAATTCCAATGGTCTATCGTTGACCTTAATGATCCCAATCAAGTCAGTTCCCTGGAATTCGTTTGTCTCATACGCTCATGTCTGTATCAGCTCAAAGAGGTATACGAATTGCTATCTCTGAACTACGTCGAGGACAAGGATGCTACCTTCCGTTTCCAATACACGGCCGAGTTTCTGCAATGGTACAGTTCGACGCACGTATCGGATTGCCATGCGCTGATAGTAGGGACACACAGGGCACTCCAGCCACCTGGCTACCACAAGGAATGGCATGTAGGCGTACGTGTTGCATCCAACAAGAAACTTGTTGGCTTTATATCCGGTGTCCCCATCACATTGCGGATACGATCCAAGTATGCTGCGTTTTTTCCATATCTTCCTTTTCTTACATCTTGGCTCCTGCAGCATCGTCAAGGCTAGCGAGATTAACTATCTCTGTGTGCACAAGAAACTGCGATCTAAGCGGCTAACGCCGGTCTTGATTAAGGAGGTGACGAGACAATGCCATCTCAAGGGGATCTTCCAAGCCATATACACGGTTGGCATGCTGCTGCCCACACCGGTGTCCACATGCCGGTCAGTCTACCGCAGCTTCATGCCGTACAATCCCTGATCCTCCGCGTAGGTATTACCATCGTTCACTCAACATCCCGAAACTAGTCGACACGAAGTTCACGTATGTGCCGCGTAATCAGACCCTAGCTCGAATGATCCGTCTCCAGAAAGTGCCCTCGTCTACGCATCTCGCTCTTCGAGAGATGACGGAAAGTGACATCGAGCAGGTGGCGGATCTGTACGACAGATATATGAAGCGGTTCGACATGGTCCCCCTGATGACTGTGGAAGAGATAAGACACCAGTTCTTGAGTGGACTGGGTCGGGGCGATATGGTGAAGGGCAGGAGGGAAGGACAGGTTATCTGGAGTTATGTGGTCGAGGTATGTGCCCTTGACCACCCCTGAATTAGCGTGATCTGAAATTTGGGGTGACGCTGCGCAGGCTCCTTCCACTCGCCGTATAACGGATTTTTTCACGTTCTATTCACTACCTTCAACGATCATCGACAATCCCAAGCATAACCTTCTCGAAGCAGCATACCTCTTCTACTATGCTTCAGAGACAGCCTTTGCTAGTGACAGCGAGGAGGACGTTGAACGCGATCTCAAAAAGCGGTTGACCGACCTCATCGGTGATGCATTGGTCATCGCGAATGAAGCGAGCTTCGACGTGTTCAACGTTCTGACCTTGATGGATAACGTCGCATTCCTGAACGATCTGAAGGTTCGTCCCTGTAAAGTGCCTTGACCTACTAGCTTTCTTAACGCGACTCTCCAGTTCGGCGCGGGTGACGGTATGCTCAACTTCTACCTCTACAACTGGAGAACGGCGCCCTTGGCAGGCGTGAAAGCCATTGGAGGGCGGGAGGCTGGAAGGGGCGTAGGCGTAGTTATGCTTTGATTTACATACCGCGGTTTAGCAGGCGTAAGAGCTAGCTGCACACAATGAGGAGATGATCAATAGACAAGCACATATTGGATTGCGTACAGTTGCCTGCTACGCTGCGGATCTACGAGACTATGATACATCTAACCTACATGTCCTCGAGCTTCTTGACTGTTGATTGCCAAGGAAGATGATGCTAGTCGCTGTCTATGATAATCACGTCGTCGTCATCGTCAACCCCGAAGTCTGGTGTTAGACTTCGCTCCCGATGCTTCTGCTTCGCATTACCCCTTTGTGGCGGTCTAGGGACTCGAGCACCGCCAGCACCTAATGCTGCAGGCGTTGGGGAAGCCAAAGTCTGTCCCTTGCCCCATTCCTTCACGGGCCCTTGCGAACTTGTCGATTCTTGCTCTTTCCCCTTCCCTTTACTGGCCTGCGACTGGGAAGATCGGCCGATTAAGGTGTTGCCGGCACCAGTGAAGGCCGTCGATTGCTAAGACCGTCCTTTAATGCGGTTCCGAGGGTTGTACAAAGATCCCCTTACCTGGCCATTTGTACCAGATGCATTCTCGGGTGGCTGATACGGAGGAATGTTATAGCCAAAGAACAACTTTCCAAAGGGAAGATTCAGGGGAGCGGGTACCGGTGCTCCTGACTCTAATATGTCGGCGTTCACGATTCGGCGTTGCCTGTGGTAGGGTCTTCTGTCAGTGATAAATCATTGTTACTCGTGCTGGCATCTTACCCTGTCCGAATGATCTTACTTCCTTCCGATACTTCCTCAACTTTCCTGTGGCTTATTCCTTTTCCCTTCGTTTTGCGTCCACCCAACGTTTCACCTCTCCCCTTGAAGCTTTCCCAGTCTTCTCCCTTCTTCGTCAATGTCGAAGTGCCTGTACTTGTTTCGGCGAACGCGCCACCTAGAGAACTCGCTGGCCGCGATGAGCCGGGAGACGCAGAATTGAGATCGATCTTCAACTTGGAAGCCATGGTTGGCGGGGGCGCAGCCTTTGGTCTCTCTGGCTCCTTGTAGCCGACGGGTGTGGCGAAGTCGACTTCAAGATCTGTGTCGAGCACGCTGATACCGGCGTTTCCTGGTCGGGTTTCCATTATAAGGAAACCGAAGACAATGGAATTGTAGACAATTTCGATCATGTCCCCTTGTGTTAGACAGGTAAAGTTGCGTAAAGCCATCTCTAGACTATGTGCATCCATGAATACCTATTGCACGATTTAGAACATGTCACTTACACAGCCTTTGGGTCCGACACCTCCAAAAAATGTACACTCTGGGCTTGTATCTTGACGAATTTACCCTTCGGTAGCTCGGCACCCGTTATGCGCACCGGGTCTCCTTCGTTCAATCGGAGGGTCTTCATCATCCAGTATGGCAAATGTACGCATCCTTCCTCTGCGATGAACTCGAGAACACCTGCATGTGTGGACGCAGCGGGATTGGAGGGATTACGGAGCTGGAACATCCATGGCGATTCGAGATCGAGCTGGGTGAGTGTAGCAAGAGCAGAAGGGGGCATGATGACTGATTAAGCTAGCTTAGTCTTGTACAGGAGAAGGTCAGATGGGGAGAAACTCACTCTTTCCACCGTAGCTGACGTTCTCCCTCTGGCGGCCTGGAAGCATGGCCACACTGTAGGCTTTCAGGTACTCGTCGTACGACCGAGGCGGAGGACGTCCCATCCTGTTAACCAGGCCACCACCAAACCCTCTGCGAGAAGAGACGGTAAACACGTCCTCAGCAACACGTTTACAGATACAGACGATAGGACGCGCGTACTGTGCCAACTGAGCAAACAGTCCTCCTGCACCTCCGAGATGATCCTGAAAAAACATGGACTCAATACTATTCCACTGACGGCGTAAATGCGACGTACGATATCCATGGTAACAGGTGTAGTGTGTGAGTGAGAGGTGTACGCAAGCTGAGAGAAAGCTGGAAGTGCTCTGCAGGAATACGCAATGTATTCACGTGGCGCAATGGCTCGGTACGGACTGATGTCTAAATTTAGCGCCCAGGAATTGCCGCCGCGGCTGAATCTTTGGGACGCTATTGACCGCTGCGTACGACAGACTCTTACAATGGCGTCTGCAGCACTTTCAGCGACCTCGGGTCCTTCTGGAATGACCGCGTTCAATGACAAAGTGAGATAGCATCCCATTCTTTCACAGAGTTAAGCTACGAATTTGACGCGTTTCCCGTGCAGAACAAACCGATGGAGGTCAGATTGTCCAACCTGATTGCTGCCAAAGGTAGGTGAGGCTTATCTTGAATATTTTACTGAGTCTGATTATTGTACAGCCATCAGTGATGCGGTGCGGACATCCTTGGGTCCAAGAGGAATGGACAAGATGGTATGCGCAGCTCATCCTAGTTGCATCCGTGACTCTACAACTCTCGATACAGATTCAGACGGCAAAGGGGGAGGTTATCATCACCAATGATGGAGCTACGATTCTTCGGAGTATACAAGCCTTGCATCCTGCTGCCAAGATGGTGTGTCCTTTCCGCCGCTTTTCAAGTCACCCAGCTAACGTGTCGCTGTAGCTCGTTGATTTGTCTGCAGCTCAAGACATCGAGGCGGGAGATGGTACGACATCGGTTGTTGTACTTGCGGGCTCCTTGTTAGGTGCTGCAGAGAAGATGCTGCAAAAGGGCATTCACCCTACCATCATTGCCGATTCGTTCTTGAGAGCGTCTGCAAAAGCTGTGGAGTACCTTACGGAGATATCTACGCCCATAGACTTGAACGACAAGGCGAGCTTACTTCGGGCAGCGACAACCTCACTTAACTCTAAGGTCTGTCCCGTTCTGCATTCTCGCCTACCCTTGGCGTTCGCTGTTTATGGAACTATACTCCTCCTTTGGTATAGATTGTCTCCCAATACTCATCCACATTGGCACCTATTGCTGTGGCGGCTGTCACCAAACTTGTTACCCCCACCTCCTCCACAGTCGACCTCCGCGACATTAGGATAGTGAAGAAGGTCGGAGGCACCATTGAAGACACCCAATTAGTGGAGGGTGTTGTCCTAAATCAAAACGTCGTCGTCGCTGCTGGCGGACCAACAAGGATAGAAAAAGCCAAGATCGGTCTCGTCCAGTTCCAACTCAGTGCACCGAAACCCGATGTAAGTACCCCTCTGGTCCTTGCTACACCTAGTATACTAAACATGATTTAGATGGATAACACCGTGGTAATTAATGACTATCGCCAGATGGACAAGGTCCTCAAGGAGGGCCGTCAATATCTTCTCAACATCTGCAAAAAGATCAAGAAGGCAAATTGCAACGTCCTCCTCATCCAAAAATCCATCCTGCGAGACGCGGTTGACGACATCTCGTTGAACTTCCTGAAGAAGCTCAATATCCTCGTGGTCAAGGACATCGAGCGTGACGAGATAGAATTCCTGAGCAAGAGTCTGGGATGCAAACCTGTTGCGGACATCGAAGCTTTCACGGAGGACAAGCTGGGCTACGCGGATCTTGTCGAAGAGACAAGCGAGAGCGGTCCCAAGGTTGTCAAAATTACTGGCGTCAAGCATAAAGGCCGGACCGTGAGTATCTTGGCGATGGGTAGCAATTCGCTCGTGTTGGAAGAGTGCGAGCGTAGTCTGCATGACGCGCTTTGCGTTGTCAGATGCCTAGTAAAGAAGAGGTATGCTTCTAAGATACTGGTGTCGGTGTCAGTGTCAATGTTATCTAATACACGCTCATAGGGCTCTGATCAGCGGCGGTGGGGCACCTGAAATTCACGTTTCGCGTCTGTTATCGCAATACGCCCAGTCCCTGAAGGGCATGGAGGCGTACTGCTTCCAGGCATATGCAGATGCTTTGGAAGTCATTCCCACAACACTGGCTGAGAATGCTGGTTTGAACCCTATCGCCATCGTCACTGAACTCAGGAATCGGCACGCCCTGGGCGAACGCAATGCTGGTATCAATGTCCGCAAGGTACGTGGCCTTTAGACCGTCCTGCATGGCAAACGACGGTCCTGACGTTCCGATTCTAGGGATTAATATCCAACATCTTGGAGGAGGATGTCGTACAACCTTTACTAGTCTCGACGAGCGCAATCGAGTTATCAACCGAGACGGTTTGCCTGTTGCTGAAGATAGATGACTACGTTCAGGCTCGGTAGTCATAACAATAATGTAACTTTAGTGCCATCTACGCCATTATGATAAGCTCGACGATGATATGATAGGTCTAACATGTACCTCGATCCATCTCGATTACCGCTGCCCGTAACAAAGCAAATACTCCCGGATTAATCCCCCTGCCCTTTGGCGGCCCTATGCAGAGAATAGGCCAGGTGCGGTGTGCAAATCTATGTGTATTATTGCGAAGCAGCAGTGCGGTACTATAAAACATACTCTCATTGATACAGCACCTGAAATGCTGGCTCTATATGTTATGGTAGCCTATCGATATAGCCGGCGACGATATCGAAGAAAGTCCAAAGCAGACCGTGAGTGGTGATGCTTCGGGTTGCACTGACACCTAGTCCTCGGTATATCCTGGCAACCCCGACGTGGATGGGTTGAGGATTATTAGGGTCAGGTCCTAACATGCAATGGGATGTTAATTCCCATGAGTGCTCATATGTACAAGAAAAAAATACCTCGTATGAGACGCCTGAATGTTTCGCGTACACCGCGAGGAGGAAGACCTGCTAAGGATCGCTCTTGCACCTTCGTTTTCACGCTTGCGCAAGATATCAGTCGACTTGATTGTTTGGCTAGATCCATGATCACTTACACGTCCAGCGGGTAGATCAGGGCCCAGGATGTCACGCCACAGAAAGAACCGCACACAAAAGGTATCAGGCCATTAGGAAGCGGCAGCCACGGAGGAGGAGGCCCTTGCTCTCCATTGGGACGCCTTCCCATCAGATACCGCATACCATCATACTCCAGAAAATAGAGACCCGTCCCACTTGTATCACGTACTAAGTCCAGGAATGTAAAACGGAGAGACTACTTCTGAGGAAGAAGAGGCAACTCACGGAAGTGCATGCGCATGCCAGTCCACATGCCGAACCTGCCATTCGTACGAATTATGTCTCTAACAGCTTCCATAGTACTGGGCGGCTTTGCTATACGCTGGCCTTTCGAGGCTGCGATGGCATACTCGAGCTGCCTGCGGATCTAGGTCACGTTCGTAAGACATTTGACTCTGACAACCTAAGAGAGAACCAACCTTAACCAGTTCGAATGCTGGTCACGGGACGACGTGAGCTTCTGTACGGGTGAGAGCGAGAGCACTTACGGGCACTGGCGAACGAAATGGCAGATCCAGCGAGAGCGCCACCAATCCCACCGCTCGCTGCGACATCAACGAGGGTGTTACGGGCGAGCATGCCATTCCTATGCAATGTTACCTTGGTGTTATCGTAAATAGTCATGGATGTGGCTCCTGAAATCTCCTTCAGCGTGTCCCTTCAACCAAGGGAGGTAGCATCTGACGCACGAACGAATGATATGGTCATGAGAGGTATCCAGAAACCGCGATAAAACCCAATTAAGCCCTCATCACGGTACACCTGGGCAGCGAGTTTAGGCACAGATATGCGTACTCTCCGCGTCTGAAGTCTAGACTTGAGAGAGTCCAGCTAATTCGCGTCAATACCGACCATCCCGCCAGAGTTTTAGCTGATCTTTCGCATACCGGATACCCGACAAAGGTCGATATGTAGCTCGCTGTGAGAGCACATACTGCCGTCTTGTTTCCTTATATGAACGTCAACTAATAATACTACGGGCAAATATTAATTGACATACGTCGGATAGCCTCATTCAATGCTAGCGATCCAGACAGAGACTTTGGTTGGCTACTCCACTGTTCAGTGGCCGGTATTTGAAGATCATTTGAGCGTACCTTTCTCCATCCATGAAGCACGCTCGCTGGGCCGGCCGAGTCCAGTTTTCGTGCGTTTGCACGGCCGGTCAACGTTTTGCAGCAAAATGAATATGTCGTACGTCGTAGTCCAGGTCAAGCCAGTTAGCAGACGGAACAGAGGTTCACACCCAGCGCCAGTAGTACCAGTACGTGAAGCAGCAAACAGGGTCATCCGAAGCGGTCCCCTCCTTCCTATTTCGGCAATACACGGCTCGGCAAATGTCGGTTATCCTGAGACTATGGTGCGGGACACCTAGTCACCGCTACTTTTGGACAGTGGCAAAATCGGTGCTGGAGAAAATTTTTAATTCTGAGGTCACGAAAACGAGGACTTCGCAGTGGGCAGAGCTATTTAATGGTACTCAGTAGCTATATAAGGACTCACAGTGTTATACACAAGTAGGTAGCCAAGGATTTCTCGACCTTGCATAGTGATTACATAATAAGCGCCTATCTATATGGGGTAATTTGGCAAAATAGATTTGGGCCAAAATTATAACTCCTTCAATTTTAAGTATTTCGACAATCCGTCTTGAGAAGCTGATTCTTTCATCAAATGCAGTGTTTTCCCAAGATGGATAAGAAAATGAGGGAAAATTGGACCCTCCATAACTGTTGTACCAAAGTAGTGGTGACTAGGTGTCCCGCACCATAGCAGCCACCCGTGCAATACTGCATGGTAGTGAGCCGGCCAGGAAAGTGTACCGCGAATACGTAGTTTACTTATTCACCCCTCATTATTTCTCTCTGAAAGTCTTGATATGCGATGTCAGGGCCACGCTGGGCCCAAGAGCTGTGATACGGCCCCTTAGTTATGGCATAAATTGCCAGCCACATCGCAGCTTGGCTGCGATGTGGCCCCTCATTGACTGTAGCAAGCCTCAGAATATTTAATCTCAGTGTCTGACATGCCCCCCCAGCTCCCTTGGCGTCATATGACTATAGCATGCTATCATTCCCAGTGTAAGTTGAAGTTCTATAATGCCCAGAGTGGCCACCGGGCCGTGAGCAACAATAAGAGTCCATGGACTGAGAACCAAAAGTGGCATCTGGGGCAAGTCACTGTACCGAGATGCAGCTAATACGATCTTAGTATTCCATATCTACGTTCAGTTTCCTAGTCCTTCTCTATAGAGGATGAGGGACTCTCAAAGTACGGAAGGTAACTCCATTAAGTGGACTAGATATTCGATATACACTACGGGATTATAGATAGTGCTGTCCTGTCGTGCTCTGTTAGAATCCACCCATTCGCTTCTTCGCTGCCTTCTTTTTGCCTACAGGCACACGACCGCCAAACGGTCCAGGAAGAATCTGAGTGTTCGTCATGAACATGTCCTGAGATTGGGAGTTTGCAGGAGTTAACTGCGTCGTAGCGCCCGTGCGTCCTCCTGCCATGGGCTCCTGAGATTGAACTGCCGCGGGCCTGGGTACGGTCTGCAAAGAGGGCACAGGAGGAGCAAGTGTTCGAGCTGCAACGATCACAGGCGGCCTCTGTGTCTCCCTCTCCGGGCGAGAAGAATTTCGGCTCGCTTCAGCAGCCGGCTTGCTTCGAAAAGGAGTAATTGTTGGCGTAGACCCAGCCGTGTCATACGGATCTTGATAAACATAGCTGTCCGGATCTCCATCCACATCCCATTCCTGCAGCAAGAGGCGGGCACCGAGAGGCATCTCCATTGAAGCTCCGCGCATTGGAGGCTGCTCCTTTCCATCTACCATGGGGTAATGATTCTTTGCGTCCTTCATTGCCGGCCGAAGATACCCAAAATGGACAGGAGGAGGCTCGGACACGGACAAGGACATGTTTTCCGTCGCACGGGACATAGTCTCGAAGGCGTCGTCGAGATCCGACGCGGACGGTTTACGAAATGAGTTAACGGAGAAGACATCCGACGATAATGCCAGATCAAGCGTGAGTCGTTCGCGAGCCTCTGCTTCCAGTCGGTACGATGGACCAGCACGCTCCGGCGGCGATGCCAGATCGTAGCGACGCAGCTGTTCGACTGTCTCTTCAGGATGATCTCCGTCGCAATCAAAATGACGAAGGAAGGATGTAATGTCTTTGTGCCAAGGAAATTGTTTTATCAACGCACACTTCGGGATCCGCCCCAGCATCAAAGCCCGGTACCCGCGGGCAGAATTGAGGGAGCTCTGGGTGAGGAAGTCCGATCTGGATATTTCATCTGGTTCGTCTCCGGACCGAAATGCTATGTCGAACCTGTGTACATTATTGAGCATTGCTGGACCCTTCGGCAAAGGGGATGAGTGGACAAACATAGTTAGGACATTGTCCACCGGCTCGTCCAGGTTCTGCTTGAAGGTGGGCATCTTCTCTAGGATTTCATATACAGCCTCGGGATCCTCTTCAGGGTCCTTGCCGATCCCATGGATCATCAACCCTGTTAAATACATTGATTTTCATACTTGAAGACAGCAGCCTAACGGAATAGTCCTTACTTTCATAGACGGGTCTCAAGTCGATTTGACTAAACTCACGTCCTCCTAGGGGACCAACGTCCGGGCGCAACCGGCCCTCATCTCCCATCGAAGGAACATCTGCTGACTGTTCAGCGTTCGATGTCGGCAAGTCGCCTGCTGACATGTTTCCCTCGAAATGCTGGAAATCCGTACGATCTAGACCTCCCCTTTCAGATAATCGTACCAGGCTGTATTCCGTCATACTGCCTTGAGAATTTACTAACAGCTTAGCACCTGCATAAGGTGCTTTCGAGCGATTCGTGGCGAAAGGAGAGTAAGGGGATGCGTTCGAGTAGACCAATCCATCGGCAGGGTCTCGAGAAACATCATACACAGTGATGAATTCGTTCTTGCGAGAAGCCAGTAGAGTCAAAGGGCCTGCATCGACTGTCAGAAGATTGTAACGTCTGAATATGAAGGGAAACAGTAATTACTGGTCAGACTCTCTGTCGTGACCGTGAACAACGACCGGTCAAATTCGCGTTTGTGCTTATAGCCCAGGACTGGCTTTCGAGTAAATCTGTCGTCGATCCATAATATATCCTTTGAGGTAGTGATGCATATCAGGTGATCTGAGCGTGACGCTTCAACAGACGTGACAGGGTAGGAAGGCTGCGGTGCAGAGAAAACCGAGGACGGTTTGGCTATTGACTGCCAATAAAAATGAGAACAATAGGCTATACCGCAGCTTCAAGCTTACTCGGAAGTCCAATCTACCAACAGCGTTACTTGAAAACACCAGGAACCAATCAGCCTGCTTGGGCAGAGCGATCCTGTGGAAAGGGTCTTGCGACGCCGACAAGTCACTGTCTGATGCTTTATGCAAGACATCACTGTCAAGACCATCAATGGATAGACAATGAGACAGGTCAGTGATGTACCAACATTGCGTTCCCCCCGCCTCCCATGCGGCAGGTGCGTATGGACCCTTGATCATCCGCGAAGAGCAGTTCAGGGTTGCTCGTTGGACGTAGTTTGACATCCACGACCCGCCGATCCCCAATCTCAGGGTGGCTGACGACCCCTTGCGCCACAGCTGACACTCCGTAGACAACTTGAATGGGCCCGTTGGTGACCTTCCCCTTGACTTCTAGAAGCGTCGTGGAAGCGAACGTCCGAACAGCAAGCATTGAACCTTGATTTAGGTCAACATCATTTCCTTGGTACGAGGCAGATAAATGCTGCACGAACCCAGCGCAGTTGCAGAACCAAGTGATGAGCCAGCTAATTGCACAATGGGTGTTTCGAACGACTTAACAGGTTGAGGCGAAGGGTTGGCCATTGCCCTATCCTTCTGTTGGTAGGGAAAGGGCAAGATATCTACAGGGAGAGTGAATCCGATGGCAATACTACTTTGCGAACCATCACCTACTCAAATCTCGTTTGGATTCGCCCATGGGAAAGGCTAGACATGACCCGCGTTTGCGTGAACTGTCATAGCACTCTACTATTTCCAGCGTTTCTCCCGCGTACGGGTCGAATTCCTGAAGCTGTTGCGAAGCTCGAGCGTCCATGGCTATCTCTTCTCGTATGAGCTCTCCCGGGATATCAACATCAGGAAAGTATGTCCTGATAAAGTGAGCCTACATAAATTAGGTATGTGGACGAACATGAACACGGGTATGAGTACTGACCCCTTGCTCTGCACGTTGCCGTATCGACGAGAGTGGCATTTGGACCGGTACGGGACATGTGGGAGGATATATCTCACTACTCTTCCCTTTCTGACACAGCCTCCGTCCTAGAAGACGTCAGGGGTGCCCTGATGCTAGCCGAGGTGCGACGTACCAGTATTCCTACAGGGGAAGTCCCATTCAAATCTTCCATATTCCCCCCTCAGACCCAGTGTAGTCAACGCACCCTCCTCAAGAAGAGGATAAGACCATGGATTTTCCTCTTGCTTCTTCTTTCCTTTCCGCGTGCCTTGATTAAGTCGACCTTGTACCGGTCTATCATCGGAGAGCCAGATGTCCATTCCATTTGACGGCCAGCAAGGTGATCAGGCGCAGTATGCCCCTGCAATATGCATATACCCAAGTTGCGTCTAAGATGAAACCACCCAATAAAGCCGACTCACCTTCGAGGACGGGGAAGGAGAAACTGAGACTACATATAGGTACGAAAGTGACACTGGGGCACGTGACATATAATTTCAGTGTCACGTCCAAGGCAGCGGCCTCAGCGCCTGCAGCCGCAGGGGGTTCATACAATTGCAACACATCTTCCACGGCGTTATGATGCGGATATGGTCGCTCAATCCTCGCTCGGCATCCTTACTTTGTAGGGAGATACACTCCACGGCCGTGAAACAGGCAACTCCGGTGCAAGCTGTGGACAAGGGCAAGCAGGCCGTGAAATGGACGCCGAATTCAATGCGGACTGGTGTTATTGCGAGGAAGCGGGGCATGACGGCTATGTGGGATGACCAGGGAGCACGCCATCCCGTCACTGTTCTTCAGGTATGCTTCAGGGCATTTTAAACCGTCAATATTTGACTTGAACGGTCATGAAAGTTGGATAATTGTCAAGTGACTGCAAATATCAAGACCGTCCGCAAGGACAAGTCAGAATATCACGCTGTGCAAGTCGCTGCAACTGACAAAAGAGCCAAGAACACAACTGCCCAAATGCTAGGGCATTTCGAGAAGGCAGGTGTGGCCCCGAAGCAGATAGTGAAGGAGTTCCCAGTTACTCCGGATGCGCATGTCCCGGTCGGTTCGTGGACACATCACTGCTTTCTGGCTCCGAGTCCTAAGAGCTTGTTAGGCACAGTACTTTCTGCTGTTCACTTTGTTCCTGGCCAGTATGTCGATGTTATTGCCAAGTCGTACGTTCCCATCAATATGCTCTCAGCGGTTTGGTTTGTCATATCCCCTTTCAGTATCGGCAAAGGCTTCCAGGGCGGTATGAAACGCTGGAATTTCAAGGGTCTTCGGGCTAGTCACGGTGTCTCGATATCACACCGTTCCAGCGGTGCTATGGGTGCCCACCAGGTCTGTCGCTACCCTGATCTCCTCCTTTGTGCTGAGCTGATTCAGTGTAACATAGGATCCCGGTCGTATATGGCCAGGGAAGAAGATGCCTGGTCGATTAGGTGGAGAACGGATAACAACACAGAATCTGAAGGTTATTCGAGTGGATAGTACACTCAACCTCGTTTTCGTTCGCGGGTGCGTCCCAGGCGTCGACGACGCGCATGTCATGGTGCAAGACGCGAAGAAGACCCTGGTCTTCGCTGCCAAACATAACCATGCCAAGGCATTGTATGAGAAGGTGCTTCCAAAGGGTGTCGATGATCTGCCCTTCCCCGCAGGAACTGCAGAGTTGGCGAAGGACCTTCCCCCAGTCATCGAGGCTCCTGCTATGCGTACCAGTCCCTTCATACCCAGAGAGTAATACACCGCTCGCTTTGCTTCGCAATGCATGTTTGTACAGGTTCAGCAAAGTGCTCAGCTTTTAGTTTCGGCACCTATAATGATGACCTCATCTGGACCATTGAGGCGTCGATCTGCCTTTCCAAGCTGCATTGCTTGTTGCATGTGCAAGGCTGGTAAGTAACTGCGCCGTATATGTGCGCTGAGAGTACTTGGAGAGTACCGTTCTAGTCCGGAGAATTCTGACATCTACAAGTACCGGTTGTGAACTATCCTCTGCGTGCCCGACGGTTCTGACTGGCAGCCGCGATGTCAATCCATAACCAAGACCGCTTGCTCGTTCAGATCGCTTCGTATAACACCAATTTGCAAGGAATATTCGGGCTACCCCAGGACCTCGTAGACTGGCTGTCTCCGACCTTACAAGTGTCCAACTTTCTGTCTCGAGAGCCTAGAGCACCGGACATCGTTGCAGTCGGGTTCCAGGAGCTACTGCCTCTGCACCTTGGCTGTAAGTTCAGGAATACTTCGTTATGCAAGTACACTCACACCATCATACTCCACAGTTTCGGGCCTCTCAAAGAGAGTCATTAACCAGCGGGATGACCTTATACTGTCGCAAATCGAGGCCTATGCGCCGAACAAGGAGAAGTATACCCTCATAGCGAAGATCGTGAATGTGGGGGTCGCCCTCCTGGTGTATGGCCGTGACGGCGGCGTAGCGAGGAAAGTCTGCGATGTTCAGACACAATGGACAGGATGTGGGCCGTTGTTCATGGGCAATAAGGGTGCCGTCGGGGTACGTTTCCGCGTTGCTGGAGACGATGGAGGGGCCGGGGAGGTGTTTACGTGCGTCCTTACAACCTCCTTCTCGTATGTCCTCACCGAGTGATGAGTGCTGCAGTTTCGTCTGTGCGCATCTTACTGCGCACGAACATAAACTCTCTTCACGAATATCCGACTATCATCACATCGTCCGGACTCTGCTCTTCCCCCCTCTTCCCAATTCCGACTCTACGTCGCCCACCACCATGTACTCCACCTCCCACCTATTTTTCTTCGGAGACCTGAACTTCCGAGTGTCTCTCCCATCCTCCCACCCCCTATCCGGTATCACCAAACGGGCTGACTTTGTGAAAGCTCTGGAATCTGAGGCGGACAGGGAGAGTTTGAAGGAGCACGATCAGCTCCTCCTTGAGAAGAGCAAGGGCAGCGCTTTCGTTGGTCTTAGAGAAGGCCAGTTTTGGAAGTTCAAGTGCACATACAAGCACCAGCTCGGTGAGGTGGAGAAGTACAGGTACGCTGCGTGACCTTTTTTTGCTATACGAAAGAGGCTGACCTAGTTCATCCAGCATGCTGCGCACGCCTTCATGGACAGACCGAGTGCTCTATGTCACACATACCGACTCGCCCGAAAATCCGACCGAGTCTAATATAGAGAACCTGCTATACACCTCTATACCATCATATACCACCTCAGACCATGTAAGACCTTTTATCCATGTACACCTTTCTACTGCTAACCCGACCTCAGAAACCAATCGTGGCTCTCCTCTCTCTGCCTTCCGTCTCTAACACCAGCACGGCCACTTCCCCAACACTCCGTCTCCCGCCTTCCTACCGCCCCACTCCAGACCCTCGCGCCAACCTGAAGCGCTACCTCGGCCGCACGCTTGACCGCGTGGTTGGCTTTACCTGGCTGGTGCTCATCCTCATCGGTGCCGGCTCCGCCTTGCTCGGCCTTGCCGCCCTCGTTGGCGGGTCGCTGTTCTACACCTTCTGGCGGTGGTGGAGGGTGCGCTCGTTCGTGGTGCCCTTCGACAACTACTACGCCCGGACTGTGGAGTCGTATTTGCAAGGAAAGTAGTTCTAGTCATGTCGTTATTTGTTTTTGTATACCGGACATTTGTTCCTTGTACCCTGTCGATATCCGATGCGGATACCCTTTGGATTGTATACTAATCACTACACCATGTCGTGTAACAATAACTAATGTTGTGAACTTCGTATGAACCTGGATTACTATCTTACAGAACAATATGTCTATCTACGCCGTGAATGTGTGGAGAAAAGTCGTGACCGAAAACGTAAACGAACAACACTCGAGCGTCCGAGAGGGCCAGGGTCAATAAATATCATACACAGCACACCTCAGACTTCCTCCTCACTTTCCCCCACCACGCTCTTCGCCTTCGCCTTTCGCCCCCTGTCCTCCCCGACATCCCCCACCAACGTCTCCTCCCTCCCCAAAGAGCGCCGTCCCTCCGCCTCCTCCACATCCCCACCCCCGTCCTCCTTCGGCAGCCGAATCAGCGCGAGCAGCAGAAACGACAGCGCGACGCCGCCCGCGGACAAAAAGAAGATCGCCTGCGGGACGGTGCGCACGGTGCGCACATACGTCACGCCGTACACCGCGGGGCCGAGCACCTGCGACGCGAGCACCTGCACGACGCTCCACGCGCCAAAGAGGCGCCCCGTCTCGCGCCCGCCCTGCCGCGCGTACAGCTCGAGCGCGAGGCTCTGCGCGGCGGGCCCGAAGCCGCCGCCGAGGCTGCCGAGCACGGCGGCGAGCGTGAAGGCGCCGCCCGTGGGCGCGAGCGGCATGAGCGTGTAGGCGAGGACGTCGACGAGGAGCGAGCCGCGCGCGAGGAGGAGGTCGAAGGAGGGCGAGGCGGGGGCTTTGGGCGCGAGGGGGGGTGGAGCGGTGGAGGAGCCGGGGGAGAGCGGCTCGGAGGGGGACGTGGGCAGCTGGATCGGCGGGGGTTTGGGCTTGAAGAGGTGGATGATGACTGGGCGGGGATTAGTGGCGGATATGGGTAGAGTAAGCAGCGCAAGACTTACGAGGTAGCAAGATAGTCAGATGGAACGCCCTCGACGCGCCGACCAAGCTCAGCCAGTACCCCAGCTGATGCAATACCATTAGCTTGGCTCCTTGCAAAGCACTGCACACTCACCGCCTCAGAGCCCCACCCAAACTGGCTCGCCGCATACTGGAACTTGTACGTGATGCCGCCAAAGTTAAGGATCACCAGCCCAAACGCAGCCGCCACGAGCGTCAAGCTCCAATCGCGTCCCTTCCCGCGGCCGCGCTTAGCGGGCACGAACACCGCGAGCGGGCTGAAGACGCCGAGCACGCCCCTGCGCGCGTCGTCGCCGACGTGGTTCGCGCGCGCGCGGCGCATCTCCGGCGCGGTGAGGCTCTCCGGGACGACGCACCAGACCATGAAGGCGTAGGCGGAGTCGATGGCGAGCGCGATGTAGAAGAGCGAGAGGAGGTCCTGCGTGAAGCGCACGACGAGCCCGCCGAGCGTGGGCCCGATGGCGGTGCCCGTGAAGAGGAGGCCGAGCTGGAGGGAGAAGAGGCGCGAGCGCGAGGCGGGGGGCGTGCAGTCAGCGATGTAGGCGTGCGTGGCCGCGGCAGCGGTTGTGATCCCTGTTCGATGGTGCGTGGTATGCGTTTAGCTGGGTTGGGAGTGTGCGGAAGAAGAAGAAGAGAAAGCGTACCTCCGAGGGCGCCCTCGATGACGGCGCTGACCACGAGGAACCAGTACCCGCCGGGGATGTACTGCGAGTAGTGCGCGACGAAGATAAAGTTGGAGAGCTGGATGAGCAGCCCGAGGACGGTGAAGCGCAGGACGAAGACGCGGCCGTGCCGGTCGGAGAGCTGGATGGGTGCATAAGTAGATGAGCTAGAGAGCATAGGGAGATGGAGACTTACTGCGCCCCACCAAGCGGTCGAGATGAAACCCAGGATGCCGGTGCTTGCCAGTATAACTAGACAGAGCGGGAATGAGTGCTAGGTTATTAGTAAATTATCGGGTCCTTACCAGTATTGAGCTTGGCCACGGCGGCTTGGACGACAGGATCCTTTGCGCAAAGCGATTGCTCCTTCTTGTACAGTTCGCGCTCAGCGGGGGTGTACATGATAGACACTTCCATCCCTCCATCGGTTCCGATAGACGGGACAGTCGCATTGAGTGAAGGCGAGAAGCTCCCCAGGTCTGGGGACGGGACGTAGACTGCGCTGGGCATATAGACCCCGCCGGCATCTGCAGGGGTATGGGAGGTGTACTCTGGCTTGTGGGTTCTGCAGGCAATGCGGGTCATGATCTCGATCTTGGGCGCCATGATGGCGGACATGGTGAGCGAGGAGAAGGGGATCATGGCGAGGAACCTGGGGAGCGGGAATGAGCAAGGGCGTGGGCTGCAATGAGAAAGGACATACCAGTACGGCGAGGGCGTCCTCCACCACGGCAGGGCCTTCCTGGCCTCCCACTCTGCGTCGATCTCGCGCTCCTCGTCGTCGTCCCCGGCGTCGTCGTCCTCGACGAGGGTGTCTTCGCCCTCGTGCCTGTGGGGGTGGATGAACTCATGGAGGAGCTCTGCGGTGTGCTCGCCCACGGGCCCGTCGGGGAGGATGAGGTCGGCGGGGCCGTCGGGGAGGTAGGTGGCGGAGACGCGGGAGGCGTTGCGCGAGCCGATGCCCGGGCGCAGGCGGGAGGGCGTTGGGCGGCGCGAGGACATCGTGGGGGACGAGGAGGAGGCTCGGGGCATTGGCATTAATATAGCAGCCGGGTTATCTTATCGGCCTCTGCCTCGCACACCCATCATGGTCAGTCTGTTGCAAGTCTGCAGTGCTCAGTGCTCTGACCACCGCTGCAGTCGCACACCGTCGACATCCCCCAGGCCCTCAAGGACTCCCTCCGCAACTTCCGCTTCGCCCGCAGAAATGCCGGCCACGCCGCGATGGTCGTCCGCGTCAACAAGCAGAAGCTCGTCATGGAGGAGGTCGACACCTTCGACGACATCTCCCCCGAGGACCTAGCAGACGGTGCGAGCTATCCTCCCTTGCCATTTTCCTGCCATCTACAGCGTATCTCTCTAGAGCTCCCCGAAAACTCCCCGCGCTACGTCCTCCTCTCCTACGAGCTCGCCCACCCCGACGGGCGCAAGTCCTTCCCGCTCGTCCTCATCAACTGGGCCCCCACGTCCAGCGAGATCGGGCTCCTCACCCTCCACGCCTCTGCCTTTCTCGACTTTCAGAACACCGTGCGTGCCTCTTCTTATCTATCTACGCGTTAATGCTCACACGCGTACAGGCCGACGTGAGCAAGGTCATCGAGGTCCGCGACGGCGCAGAGGGCCTTACCAAGCAGGTCATCGACTCCAAGCTCAAGGTCCTCTAGCCGTCCCGTCCGCATATTCTCCATATCAGGTTATATCGGCTGCTTTCCTCTCACATCTGTATCCGTATCACTTGTACCAATCGGAGGTCTCGGAGATAATAACATTACCCCTTTCATATCCAAGGTCCCGCTGTCTCTAATTTCTGATGATAACGCCCCTCTGCCGCGAAAGCCGTCGCTATCTTGCTATCATCCAATATTATATTACCCCTCTCTTAGGCCCAGAGTATACAGTACATAGTCTTCTATTCGACTGCCCGCAGATTTCTTGAACTTCCATAGGCATTCAAGTTACACATTCCGACACATCTCAGGGACTCCTTACTCGCGCGCGCAGCATAGTCAGCAGACCAAAACATGGCTCGCTGCGGGACACGAGAGACACTGCGAAACCCGCAACGTTCTCCTGCGTGGCACACCTTTGGATAACCATTATCAAATTGTATGACCGACCTCGCGCCGACGTACGGGCATGGCATGTGCAACTGCGCAGGTTTCCCGACGCAGTTAGGGTTACCGCCGCCTGGGTCGTATTCCGACGGATCACCAATTCCACTGGGGAAGACTTGTGGCTTAAGCCGCTGCTGCTACATAAAGAATGTGAGTGGTGTGGCCAGACACAGAGTGCTGGTCCGCATGCAGAGGGAATGATACGACCGTACCGACCATCGCAAGCCTTGTCACACGTCCCTCCGGCTACCGTGCATCCGCAAGCGCAGGTCCATCCTTAAAGATAGTGTATATTCCTCGTATGAAGCACTAGCTGGCCAGACGGGTCGCCACTCGCTGCGTCTTGACGTAGGTGAAGGACCTCTGTGCCGCTTGAATGCCAGGCGTTGTGAAAGGATCCCCGGCCGTATGTTTTTTCATATGGTGAGGACGCCCTAGCACTTCCGCGGCCACCGAGGCGAGCCTCTTCGCTATGCCCTCGCCCATGAGCCTGTGATCATTGAATAGCAGGAGGTATTGAGCGCTGAGCGCGGCGTCCGTGACCAAAGTGGCTTCCCAGCATTTGAGCGAGTCTTAATATCCGCTCATCCAGGTTTGAGGCCGCTTGGCCGAGCGACAAAAGGCTGAAGAGATCCCTCGCTGGTGGGGCACTTGGAGAAAGCGGGCCCCCCAAGCCAACTTCAACTCGGACACAGCGCCACAATCCTGCGCGAGGAGGTACGCTCGATGCTTTTGAAGTGATTTCTATTATCGACGAAATGATATCGAAATACCAACTGTGAGACTCACCATATTCGGTGGTGGCTTGAGTGCTGAGCGTTCAGAGCCAGAGGCCTGTTCGTACCGTATGATCAGCCGTCACCATTAGAGTAATTACCGAATACTAGACGATCGGGCAAAGGACGTTGCCTCTTACGCGTTAGAAAATTTGCCTCAATGTGTCGGGGATTTGCACGGCCTCCCGCTGAGCAGAGCTCATCTGTGTCCAGCTGGGCCTCCATCCACAGGTGATATGTATCAGGGTTCCTGGAAAGACCCTCATTCTAAGGGGAGGATCTCCTTTGGATATGGTTCAGACAGTATGCAGTTTGAAGTGGTTTCGAGAACACCCCCTAACTCGGAGGAAGGCCACACCAGTACGTCTTCCACCGGCTAAGTACTAGTAAATTTGAGCTTCAGGAAGGTTCCGGTTGATTGCAAACTGCTTTATCCTCGAGTAGTCCAGTGCTTTTGTGTCCGACTGTGTAGAATGTATCCGTGTCGGCTCTGAGAAACGGAACCAAAGCACTCCCTCGGAGCGGATCAACTGGAATGTATGCAAAGCCCGGATCTAAATCTCGGACGCGCCCACAACGCGTCGCACGTGACAGGGCCCTCGCTTCGCAGCAGTATCGCTGGCCTGATGGCGGACTTTGCACGACCCTCAACCGCGTCGAGGCTGCACGTTCGCAGCACCCTCTCCGTATCTGCCTCAACCATCTTGCATATTCACCTGGAATTTCTACCTCAGCCACCTTGGAACCTCGGTATTTCTGGAGTCTTGACGTGGGGATTCCATTCTGATCGCTGGCACTGCCGCTTTACTGCATTTGGGCAACGCGTCGACGTCGGGCGTGACGCGCTTGGGAATGATGGCAGAGGAGGATCTGAGTGACTTCGAATTCGGTTCTGACTTCCCGGACCTCGATGAATGTGTCAACTGCGACGAGCGTGAGTGATATTCCAAGGTGCACGCTCGTCTGAGACGAGTCTTGCGCCGTCAGTATTAGGAGACGATGCGCCGGTTACCGGCAAAGGCAAAGCACCAGCCGTGGATCCAGAGGTCATCGTCGTGGATGACGATGAGGAAGAGGTTACTGTACCTAAGCCCGAGGCCCTGTCTCGAGGGTCATCTCAGGTTAGCACCGTCTAGTCGGACGCTATCTCAAGCGCGCGTCCGATGTAACCCGTCCATTCAGGATGCTTATGAAAGTTTGCCCGACGAGAGCTTTTTTGACATTGATATTGAAGACTGTGAGTTCAACGGACGCTTCTTCCAGATGACTTCGAGGATCTAATGACGTGACTATAGTGCAGCGTTCACTAAATACGGCGGATGCGTTAGACCCGCCCTTGTCGACCACTTCGTCGAAAACCGCCGGTAAGTCCGCTGTAGCTATTACGCACAGGTGAAGCATATCCAACGATCCGCTTAGACTCGGTGACTGCGACTGAACCTGTCAGCTCGAAGGATTCGTCAAAGTCGTCGTCGTCCAGGATATTTGAGAGAACTGGTGAGACCCGAGAAGGACACTGTATCTGCATTTCTCACATAAGACGCAAGTATCAGCCCCTTCTACTTCAACCACATCCGCTACTACGTCTGGCCCAGCGCCGTCTCTTACTACATGCGCTAAATCGAAGTCATGCAAGTCGTTCATTTCTAATGATAAAGCGGACGTTAATGTCATCATAGTCCCCAGTGGTTCGACATCGGTTGGGGTTGCAGGCTCCTCTAGACATAGACCTACGTCTGCTTTGACGGTCCCACAGAAAAGGAAATCCAGAGAGCCTGATTCTGTCGGTGTCCCCGAGTCAAGGATCACCCGCCGCAAGCTACCCTGCCTCATATACGAGGGAGAACCTCCGGAGAAACCTGTCATAATTGTAATCCAGCTCGCGTCCAGAGTGCAATGTTCAGGTCCGCTCACAATCATTCTATCTAGTCACACGATGCACGGTACAAGAACATATTCGACGCCAGGGCATTCCCGCTTGGCGTACAGTGGGAGATAGCCCGGTTCATGACAATCGAAAATATCAAAAATCTGGAATCCCGGAGTGAGGAAGAGTTCATAACTTACGGCTCCATCCAGTTGCAGTGGCTGGATAGCCTGCGGCGCCGTAACTGCGGCAACGCAGAAGCAAACGCTCAAATGGCACCTGATACCGCCCAGTTCCTTGCCGAAAATATATTGGAGGGCGCGGCCACAAAACGCGACCACCTGTATAGTACGATGTTTGCGAAGGAGATGATGGCGAAGGTGAGTGCGACGTGCTCATCCCCCCATAGTCGCTCATGCCATATCAGTCGCCCTGGAAAGAGCTCGATCGAGAAGTCGAAACTCTGCGGAATAATCCGAGCGGTTGCTTGGGAGTGGACGTTGGTGGGGGCGAAGGCAACGACGGCTGGTACGGCGGGAAAATTCATTTCACCGGAAAAATGAGGGAAGACGGGCATATCGTCCTACAGCGTCCGGAGCTTGGTCCGTCTTGTCGATTCACAAGGAAGTATGGATCTGCGAGCCTAGTCCGCATCAAGGTGCCTCAGAAACTTGTAGGCGACAAGCTGCGGGAATACTGCAAGCGTCCCTTCGTCATCCTGGGCCGCGTCTTCCGTGCCTTCTACGAAAAGGACCTCACGGTTTTCTTGATGCAGACAGATGAAGTGCTGTCTTCCGATCAGAACAGTGTGTTAATACAGAAGAGTGATGGACGGTCAATCTCCCATTTCATCAACTGGCACAATCCGATCTTTCAGAACCGAGAACAGGTGAGTGAGAAGGATGCAGGCTTTTATAGTGGCGTCGTTCAACTACCCGCAGACTATGGCCAAATGGGCAGCCCGTCAGGCCCTAGCGCTTTCCAACTCAGTCCCGGGCGTTCTCTTCAAGAAGGAAAATATCTTCGACATCCCAGACGAAAGTGAGTGCTCTATTTTCTGCTGTGCGACTTGCTAACGGACCTTTAGTTTCTGAGGCCTGGTATGAGAAGCAACACACTAAGGACGAGAAGCCGCCGAGCGAGATGATAATGACTGATGGGTGCGGCTTTGTCAATCGCACTGTACTCAATACATTACGAAAGCGGCATGGTTGGCACACCACACCCACAGCTATCCAGGGTCGTCTAGCAGGAGCCAAAGTCTGTCGTTCCTCAGGTGGACCGATGTCGTACTCACATAATATCAGGGTCTCTTTCTGGTCCATCCTACGGATGACGATCCAGAACCGAAAGCATGGATCCGGCCGTCCCAGGTTAAAATCAAATATACTGAGGAGCAAATGTCGGACCCGGCTCTGAGGACTCTCGACGTTTTGAGGGCGTCTCACATGAAGACCCCCGGGCGCCTGTCCGCTGAAATCATCATCAACCTTTCTCATAATGGTGTCCGTCCTAAAGTCTTCATCGAGCTGATGGCTGCTGGCTTGGAGGAGCGGGTGCGGGCTCTCACCGACTGGGAAGGTCCCGATGGCCCCTTCAATGTGTGGTGCGCAGTTGCCAGTGCCGGCAACGTGTTTAACGCTCGCGCTGCTCGAGAAGCGGCCGGTGAGGCCCGAGTGAACGGATATAGGGATAAGGATGATGATGACGCCGACGATGACGATGATGAAGAACTCATTGATATTGAAGTTGCCGTCAATGGCCGCTCATCGGCCTGGTGGGCTGATCATATTAGTGGTTGTCCGTCATCCTTGGAGGAGACATGCATGGTTCTCATTGATGCCGGGTTCACACCCGACACATGCTGGGTACTTCAAGCCAAGCTCCGGGAGGTCATAAAATCAAAGATCAAGACATATGTGAGCAAGTATAACTTTGAGGTATTCATGTCATGCACCGCCTTTATTGTCCCAGGTAAGTAACAAATTACCTTCACCACATTGTTGCTGACCGATGCCCTCCTTATAGATCCTGTGGGTGTCTTAGAGGCTGGTGAAATACAGATCCTCTGTTCAGACCGAGTAATGAAGCCAAGCGATGGGAGCGATGAACTGACAAATGTTATCATAGGTGACGTTGTGGTGCGTATGAGAGTCAGCCATGTTTTATTGTTGGCTTAGACACCTTGCAGGTCGGGCGGAATCCGTGCAAGCTCCCGACTGACGTGCAAAAGGTAGTGTTGTCTTTGACCCAGTTAGCACCATACTGACAGCACTTACTAGGTTAGAGCAGTCCAGAAAGACGAATTAAGGGAGTACAGAGATGTGATAGTGTTCAGCACGAAGGGTGATCGCTCGCTAGCTTCCAAACTCGGAGGTGGTACGTCGGCAAGTGTCTCCTACATGCGTCGTACCTTATTAGCTTCCTGCATGCAGGTGACTACGATGGCGACAAGGTGCTCGCTATATGGCAACCTGAGATCACGAACAGCTTTCAAAATGCGGATCCCAAATTCCTGGATCCCGCCGCTGAAGTTAAAGAGTGGATTTCCAAAGACCCGACCACCGTATCGGATATCCTTGAAGGCAGTACCCGGACATCCCTGGATCATTTTATCAGGGGGCAGCAGGACTTCCTCCTGATGGGCCTCAGGACTTTACCGCTAGTCGGAATCTATTCGACTATGCACGATTATGCAGCATACATGAAGGGGTATGATGCCGAGGAGACTGTTGCTTTGGCTCATATGTAAGTGAATTCCCTATTTTATCTACACTGCTCCTGACGATGCCAGGTCTTGTATTGTCTTGGATGGTACGAAAACTGGGCTCACGGTGAAGAGTGAGGTGTATGCTCGGCACGAAAACCTGTATCGGAAGGGAAAGCGGGCACCGTTCTGGAGAGAGGAGCAGAAAAAGGACACAGAGAAGGAGAAACTCATTCCCGCGAACGAGGCCCATCCCAAGCGTCCGGAGGCATTGCAGAACTTCGTTATGGACCGGATATTGGACGCTAGTCGCCAAGAACGTGACAAATGGCTCAGATATCTGGATGAACACATGCCCGAACCCGCTTTCACCGACAAGGATCTGGAGGAACCTTTGCGAGATGCGCGTCGACGAGCCCAGAATCGCATGGAGAAAGGTTGTCATGACCTGCACGACGACCTTCAACTTATCGAGCATCACGTCGAACGTATTTGGCGAGAAAGGCCGACCAGAGGCAATTCGGAGAAGAGCGGAAACAAGGAGGGCGGCGCTTCTTTCACGGGTCTGGGCATAGAGCAGCGCCAGGACAAGCTCCGAGAATTATCGAGGAAATTTGTTACCGAGCTCACTGCTGAAGACATGTATCTCATCGGGAAATGGGAGTTGGAGGAACTGAAGGCGTCTTGCGCATACTCCATTGCACCAAGGAACCGGTTCCCATTCGACGTTGCGACGCGTCACCTATGTGCTATCAAAGCAAGAAGCCTCGGACCTTACAAGGTCGTTACCCAAAACTTTTACGAACGCTTCCGAATCCACAAGTCCTTCGCGCAAAGGTATGGACGTTCGTAACAAGAGCTAATGTCTTGCACTCTCGAAGGGAAGTTGGGCGGTAATTTCTTTCGTATCCGATGCCCGACTGTTGTACCACCTGTTATACCACCTGTATTTGACTTATGATGACCCATCGTTGTACCAACCAGGCGGACGACAAAATTCAACGTCAATTTGACCGTCAGTCAAGACAATACCGCAATACCTCTGGGCCCAGCGACGCTACCAGTATATCCGCTTACACATAGTTCAACACTACAACTGCGAGTACACCAATGTTTCCCACTAGATAAACTACGCCTCTGAACCAGAGGCCGAGATATACGTTCTCGCCGAGGAATTCGAGCTTGTATGCTTCCGCAAGCCAAAGCACCTGTACGCCGAACCAGAGCGCCAGACATACAAGGGACGTACGAGGTGTGATCGACCGCGAAAGGCGGGGGAGGAGAAGAGGGAGGAATAGGATGTACCAGAGGAAGTACTGCCGAACAACCGATTAACCCCGACATTGAGAACAAGCAGGAAACGCGTACTTGAGACGTGCAGACTCGATTAAACACGACAAACAGCACAGTTTGTGCAAACCAGATGAAGGGTAGGTGCTCTTTGCTACCCAGTACACCGAACACAAAGCCAACTCCCAGGGAGAGAATCATTTGTGGTGCGAAGGAGGTCAACGGAGAGCGCAAGACCTTCTGGATGGAAGTCAGAGGGGCGAGCGAGGCGGCAGCGGACGGGTATGTCAGGTATATCCAGTAGAAATAAGGCGAGAAATTATGCCTATGGTCGAGCCGAGAAACGTGGTACAGATACGTATGTTCAACGAATGGCTGGCCCCATCTGGAGAGAATATGTGACCGGAACTTTGGTTCAATTATGACAAGATGGACTGACATTAGGTACATTCCTCCACCCAAAGCAAAGAACGTTCCGGCGCTGATAACGCCGAACTTGACAGTGCTCCAGTTTAGGACTCTGCTGACCCAATTGGACCGAGGGTTCCTCATTGCCAGAACACCCACGCAAGCGATCCCATAGATCACAGGGTATATCTTCCAGTGTGTACTGAGGCCTAACAGCACCGCGGCGGTCGTCCATCGCTCTTTGAGGCAGGCGTACAGACTGAGAAGTACAAGTAGGGACAGGACCGATTCCGAAGATCCTCGAGTTGATATGGTAAATACAAGGGGATTGAGAAGGTGTAAAGAGGTCAAGAGTGCCGCTAGGCAGTCTCGCGATGCTGGCTCCTGCTGTTTCCCTTCACCGGGGGAGGAGGATTGGGAGGGGGTCGACGCTGGTAGAATCACGTCGACTAGCATTCGGTACATCAACACGCTGGCAAGAACGTCGCATGCGGCGAAGAGATACTTCCCGAAGGAAGGGTGTATCCATTCATTTGGAGTAAGCAGTAGCGCCAGGAGTGGTGTGTAACGGTAGGTGGACCTAGTGTATGGACTGCAGCGGCGTCACCACAGCTCAAGCAAGCGAGAGGGACTGACACTCACTCTCCGACACCGAAAAGACCGCCCAATGGACCTTGGGCTACGTTGTCGGATGTTGGGCTCAGCAGGAATCGTGCTGCATCACTGAAGACTCTGTAGTCGATGTCAGTGTATTTCACTTTCGAGCGGGCATCGTGCCATTCGCTGTACAAGATGAGGGCCCAGCGCAGCAGAGACGAGACGAAGAGGACCGTGTAGAACGAAGGGAACGAGGCTGCTACACGGGACAGGCTCATCTACGTACGCGTCTGACGTCTGCAATTCACGACGCGTGCCAATAACTGAAATCGCGTGACTCGCGATTTCTCTCATCCCAGGTCGGAGTCCGACTCCGGATGCTCACTCTGGGAACCGCAGCTCGGACAGTGGAGATGGCTACTGGCTAATGCACGAGTCCAAACAATAATAGCAAGGTAGATTACAGGGAGAACGGGAACATGACGACTATACTAGCTAATGAAACCGAGCAGGAACAACAGTCCGCAAAGAAGCTGAACTAGAAGCTCAACGGGACTTCTACTTGACCATGTGGCATACAGGCTTAGATCTATATCAAGTACGTCAGAAGACTGCACAGCAGGAATTATACAGTAACACTCACGTATTGCGACAACCAGCGGAAACCTGTATCTCCCCACGTCAGCGGCCGCAGTTGAGTCGAATCAAAGACAGGACTCACCCTCTCCATAACCCTGTCTCTGCACAACCGAGCACATGAAGAGCTCAATAGGACGGATGTCCGTCAATGGCACCTTACCCTAAATTGACAGCCATTGATGAACGTCCGCAACCAAAGCTGTGCTGCCTACTTACCTTGCCAGTTGTTTGATACAGGCCCAAATGGTGTCTCAGCTCCTCCTCGCTGACAGCACCGGGGGCATCAATCTTGTTGCCGAAGATGAGGAAAGGCACCTTGGAGAGTTCCTCGATTGAGAGGAGCGCGTCCAATTCGGCTTTGGATTCAGGGAACCGCTCAAAGTCAGCAGCGTCTACAAGGAAGACAATACCGTCGACCTCGGGGAAGTAGTCACGCCATAGGCGACGGGCTGAAATAATGCAACATTAGATCCAGCCACCGGGTAAGGATTCCGAAGGCAGGACCCACCCTGCTGATGTCCACCCAAGTCGTAGGTAGTGAACTTCACGTTTCCAATAGCAAGCTCCTCAGATGCTGAACAGTATGAACTCAGCTCAAATGCGCTAGTCCAAAGATTGCTGTGCTCACTAGGGTGTAGCGTCGGCTGCAGGGTGGCTAGCCTGTCGTTTTTGAGCATGTGCAACAGGGTCTGAAATAATCATGAGACGAATGCACTGTCGAAGCCAGGTCAGACAAACTCACTGTCTTTCCTGCGTTATCCAGCCCGAGGAAAAGAATCTTCGCATTCTTGTGCAGCAGACCTAACCCGCGTTACTCCGCGTTCATTTCACGGACGCTATGGACCCGTATGCATCACATACCAAGCTGCGCAAGGACGTCCCAGAACCAGTTGATGATGAACATGGTCGCTCAGACAGCAGAGGACTGCAGTGCAAGATGTACAAAGGGAACAGAGAGGAACTCGTGTCTACGCGGGTCTCGTATGACGGCGATTAACGCTCGTTCCTGTTTCTCGTGACACGTCATAATGGTCACGCTATTGGTTGCCTTTCTTCGAGCACGAACGGAGTCTCCTCCAGATGTCCTGTTTTTCTTTACTTTGCTCTCTACGACTGCATGTGCCATCTGCTTCCAACCGTTTTTTCGCCTTACTGCGTGACCCTCCCCTTAATTGTGCACTGCCCAACCTTGACCGTGTACACGTCTACTGAGAAAATACGGCCGCAGAACATCTTCCCTCTGCAATGTTTCTAGGCTGCTTCAGGTGCTATGTAGCAGGCCTAAGGCCTCAGTACTAAGGCGGTGTTCTCGGATGTCTTTGCTTGTTCTGCACAATAATCCAATGGACGGTCACAGAAACGTATTTATTCCAAAAGTACTTGCACAAGATATGTGGGGGAAGTCTGACACTCACGGCACCATGGGGTGAAAACCAAGCGGGTGAGCTCTTATACCGCCCCGACATCTCTCTACGCATACCACATCGCCTCGTCCACCGTAATGTGAGTAGAAGGGACGGGCACTGTCTAAAAGGCTGCGACGGACAAGGAACATTTTCCAACAGCCGCGCCTTATATAGCGGTCTCTGTTTGGCCATGTTGACTCTCGGACTTGTCCGATTTGGATTGGGGTAGTGCACCCGGCGGCCCTCCTACCAATCTCCTGCGTACGAAAAATATTGATAGTAGTACATACCATGCCAGTTGCGAGTAATGCATGGGCGGTAATCCTTTAAGTGCCAGTACCACAGGCGACTCATCGTGATCTTGAATGGGCTCCGCAGGGAAGACTAGCGACTGAAGCCGGGCATCGTCACTTGGATAGTACATCCCTTCCTCCGGCCTGATCCCCTTAAGGTGTAGCGCCTTCATGCTGAACCCTCTCGAAACCGTGTAGCAGTCTCGCACCTGTGCTGCTGTCGAAGAGAAATTGAGCGCAAACGTGGTTCGGTGGTACGAGCCGGCTTTCCACGGCAACCCCCATGCGTCCCTCCAGAACTCGTTGTTATAAGAAAGGTTCGTGAAAGTTGCCCAGTGCAGTCCAGCGATCACCGTGCCGCCAGTGCGGGCGTACTCTGCAAGGCTTTGCGCAGTGCGCCTGTGTTTGGGCTGCGCCAGTCCTCCGTCTGTTAGAAGAACTGCTGCGTATTTCCGTGCAGCAAGAGCCGACTCCGTGGCGGAGCTTGTCTCGACACTGGAGACATTCGCTTTGGTTCGGAGCTTCTTGAAGAGGGTCTTGTACATGCTGTCAAGGAATTCCTCCTTGTCGAGTGACACCAGCAAGATACTAGGCGGCCGCGTTATGACATATGCTCTTATGCGAAGGCCAGGCCTTTGGGGTATCAGCATCTCTCGCATCTAGAAGAACTATACGATCCGGGCACCTGTGTCTGGTGTTCAGCACTACAGTCTGAGTAAGTCGCAGTCAGTACGACTTCGCACGCACCATGTCAATGAGAGCACTCACAGAAAACGTCCTTACATCGGCTGCATCGTTTCTCTGCGTTTTGACCGCACACCGCGCATTTGGCGGGTCCAGGACTATTGGCCATACCCGATGCATCCGTGTTTTGGCTCATGGTGGTCGTGATACTCAAGAAAGGAACAGCTGGTCAGGTTTCGGAACGTAATGTATACTCCTCCCTGTTCGAAACTACATTGTCTCACATCACCCACGTGATGCAGGGATTATCGACTGGCATGGCTTCTGTGAATCTCCTTGCAATCAGTATTATATTAGGCAAACGTTGCGGATGTCTGGCATACTACGCAAACGTACGTACTTACGACCTTGCAGCATTTCAGCCTAGAATTCGGAAGACAACACGGATCGCACCAGGGCATCAGAAGGCCACTCCCCTTTGCTGGCGATGACTATACGTTCTTGAGCCAAAGTAGCAAGGAAGACATTCAAATCTGCGACGCTGTGCGTGACGGTATATCACTAAGCTCAGATACGATTCCGGCTCCAAAATACGCTGCAGTTGGCTTCAGCGCCTGGATCATGCGGTCGATAGACTAAAATCCCTCACAAATAGGTTTATGATAGCCGCTCAATCCACTCCCGTAACGGCGTGAGACCATCTGGTAGCGCCTTCTCATCCACAACTTCGTTTCGCTTCCCGACCGTGACTGACGTCCCAACAAAGTCGACTTCTCCCCCCTCCCACTCAGCAAACCTGAATGTCCCGCCAGGTCCGCTACACTCCAGTCCACCCATCTCACTCATATCCTCGCCCTCTTCACCGAGTCCCTCAACACCGACTCCCGATTGGGAGATTCTTCTCTTTTCGAGCTCCCGCTCGAGGATACTTCGCACCCGATTAATGGCCAGCTGATCAGCGGGTCCGCCACCAGAGACAGACTTGAGTAGGTCGGTCTTGTGACAACAAACTACCAAAGCCGGCGTGTGTTGCGATGGGGGCAGCGACGTGACGGCATGAAGAACCCGGTGGAGATGCCTGGTACAAAGGTTTGATCCATGAAGGAACTAACACCCATCGCGGAGGGACTTACTCGGCTACAGCTGGCCCATTTCTGGAGACAGTACTCGAGTCCACGACAAATACGATGGCTTTCGCTTGAGGCAGATGCTCCTTGAACTGATCCCGTATACGAGGATGACCTGGAACGTCGATAACCTCCAGAGGCTTCTGGGTACTTGAGAGAGCAACTAGAGACGTATTTGTCTGGAGCGACGTGTGGGTCGGGAGCGTTTGATTGTATACAAGCTAGCGATACGTGAAGATGAGATATCAGATATCATACGGCGCCACCAAGCTACTCACCGTTGACAGGATGGCGGTCTTGCCTGAATCACAAGGTCCCACAAGAAGCACCGCATTCCCTGTGGATGTGGCTTTTCTTCTAATAAAGAGCACAAAGACTACGAAGACGTGAGATTGAAGCTATTCGATCAACGTCGGTATGCGACGAACCAGCCAGAAGTGCAACAGCCAGAGACAAGGACGCGATCGCCAGAGTCTGGGTGGATATCGGGTGTAGCAGCGGGGCCACTTCTGGCTTGACAAACTGCTGCGCGTCATCAGCGACGGGGGGAGGCGAGGAAGGATCCATGGTGCAAGTCTGAGCTGGATGGGCCAGGTTCTCTGTTGACTGGAACCACGTGGCTGCACTGCATTCGGCTTGAAGCCCCACTCCTCCCGGGTGAGCGATAGCCAATCAGAAGAAGCTCAGAGAGTCCTTCGATGAAACCGCGCGGGCGTTACTCAGTGCACCTCCGAGCGCACTCTTCCAAGATTCGTTATGCACCAGCCCAAATGCTTGTCATTCCGGTTCTAATAATGCAGCAAATATACAATTGATCACAGTTGCAACCCTCGAACGAGAATAGCCAATAAATAGGAAAATAAATATTTGCGTGATTCTGGTCGTAGGATGGGAATAATATCATCACGAGCTCTTAGTTGCAGGTGCACGTTGCCACGTCAGGAGTCTGACCGAATGGGCATGTGCCAGCTGCGGGAGGCGGAAATCAGCTCAGGGAACAGCAACCCGGAAGAGTATTCCTCACCGGCACCGAAGGCAAAGACACCAAGAGCAGGAGAGCCGAACAAGCCGGGATTGACACCGTCCAGCTGGGCGTTGACAACTCCCTGAAGTTCAGGGTTCCTTGGAGCACGAGTGCAGAAAGGCGTCGAAGGCACAACGCCGTTAATGTTCAGAGCATTCCTCGGGTGCTTGCGGAACGCAATCGCGTTGGCAATCAGAGCGTCCTGGTTCGTGACGCCAGCAGACTTGGCGAAATCAATCATAGCATCGGCGTTGTCCTGTTGCGCGCAGGGGTCTGAGTTGGCAAGCAGAGCATTGATCCCATTCACGCCGGCTAAGGTGACACAAGGGCTGTTCGTGGTGATGTCGCCCCCACTCTTCAGGCACAAGTCTTGCCAACTCTGTGCAACTGCTGGGAGGTCGGACTGTGCGATGCGGCGCACCAACTCCATATCCGTAGAACGCTTAGCCTTCGCTGCACATGCAGGCGGGGCCGTGGCTTGACGTCTGAGGGCAGAGCGATGTTATGGTCTGCACCACAAATGAAGCAGCTGGACCACTTACGCTTCAAGGGAACGTCCCGTCAGTCCTCCGGATGCACCAGTAGCGGCGATCCGCGTTACAGCATCGGCGGTCGTATCGCAAGTGATGCTGAGAATCATCAAAGATGAACAACGAATTCGGGATAGAGGAGCGGGTCAATGCGTACCTGGTTCCGGCGGAGTTAACCAACGGAAGCGCTACGCATTGCAGGCCACCCGCACAAGGGAACGTGACGAAATTGCCGTTCGCACATTGAGCGAACTGACCGTTCACGCAGGCATTTTCACCGGGAGTGCATGAGGAGTCGGGGGCCAAAGTTGCGAATTTCGCATTGAGAGCCTGGGCAGCCTGTCCGTTGGCCAAGGTAAATGCCGCACGCTTCTCAATTGACGACTCTGGTAACGATCTGCCGGTCAAACCACCAGTGGCCCCGGTGGCAGCGATTCGTGCAGCAGCGTCGGCGGCGGTATCGCACGTTACACTATGTCTATCGGTTAGTTCCATGGACGCTGGGATAATGTGCATATACTGACCTTGTACCAGGGGAGTTCACGAGGGGAAGCGCAACACATTGCAGTCCGCCGGCACATCCAGTAATGGCGAACTTGCCTCCAGCGCACTGAGCAAATTGCCCATTTATGCAGGCATTCTGCCCATCTGTACAGGGGGAGTCCGGCGTAAGAGTGGCGAAATGAGCGTTCAAATTCTGAGCAGCCTGTCCATTAGCCAGTGTGAAAGCTGCTCTGCGGTCGACAGGGCCTGCCGAAGCAAGGAGAGCGGCGGAAAGGGGAAGAAGCACGACGGAGAAAGCACGCATTATTGTGAAGTTGGCTATTAAAATTCGTAGAAGTTGAGACGCGACCAGGCGTGAGTCGTCCAGAATGACAAGCGTTGGGAAGGCGAGAGCAACCGGGCTCGGAGAAGGCAAGGTGAGGATGAACCTGGTAGACCTTGCCTTCTGGTAGCCACATTTTATACATTTGGCGGTATACCTGGATGGTTAGATGTCCAGCTTTTACGGGCGGCATCAATCCGACTGCTGGGATTTATCAAAGGGATAGATCAAAACTTGGTAGAGCATACGACCCCATAGACGCCACACAGCCCACATCAGGAGGGGCATCTGACTGTGACATCAAGGCGGCTATGGGGCACGTGATCGCGGCGTACAGTAGCTCCAACGATTTGAGTCTTCCGGTATTCGGGACCCTATCGCGTATGGATTCGAAGTGCCCAACTCACCATTCGCAGCTTGCAGAAAACGCATCCATGGCGGTAGGCTGATACCGAAGGAAGAAAGCAAGAGTGCCTCTGTCCTTGGGCTCAACCGTCTCCATCATCTCCGGCGTGCCCGGATCCGTGCCTGTCCTGATGCGTGATTCCTGTCTCAATTACCTGTCAGCGGGATGACCGGACTTGAGTCGTAGAATTGCCAGCACTAGCCAGTGTCGGAAATTCGGAAACTGCCTTCCAAGGGACCGGCGTTACCACGGCCTTGCCAGCCAATGGCAACGACCTTCCCACGCATGTCCCTATATGGCAAGCGAGGGACATGGCTCAGATGGCTATCGTTGCATGGCAAGGCACCCATGGCCGGTACTTTCACTATAGGCACCAGTTTTCTCGCTTTCTTCATCGTTTCTGTCTTGCTCTTTGTCTCCTTGATATTGTATATTACTTATATTACTTATATATTTGTTCCTATGCAGACATGGAACATGGGGAGTGGAAAGTCCTCGACCACTATTACAATATATTATACTAAGTATCAAGCTTAGTATCAGCTCTGGCGGAGTGGTTATTGCGTCTGTTTACTACATAGGTACTATTTCATCCAGTATTTGAAAGGGTCCAGGTTCGAATCCTTATGTGCACACTTCTGAAAACAGCATTCCATTTTTGGTTATGCCATACACGACAGGTCCTCAGACTAGCCGCTGATATCCCCGTGCTGCCGCCCGGCAAGACCGTGGCAATGCCGTTGTAAGATCCATGGCAAGGTCCATGGTAAGGTTTACTGATGTTTCGTAAGGCGGTCCGCCCTTGCCGCATTGGGAAGCCTTGCAAGGCCTCGTAAGGCGATTTGGAAATTTCCGACAAGTGCTAGGGTCCATGGCCTCCGGCCACCGATACCACCTTACCTGTAAATCGGGAGAAATTACAACTCCGGCGAAATTGGGCGAGCTGTCCGCAGTGAAACACAGCCCACAGGAATACATACTTACGGCTCGACAGAGCGTCCTATCAGCGATGCAACACTGTAAAGATGCAGACTGCATAGCGCAGGAAAAACGAGCATACGCTCTTCCTATACCGATGGGTTTGACATTTGACTCATAAACCGAGTCGGGTATGCCGTGATTTAGCGAGTGCTGTCAGTGTCCGGGGGGGCTTGGGTGCGACGTCTGATTGTGACTGTTCACAAGGTAGAGAATGGAAATGTAGTTACAACGTGTCCCTGATGAACCCTAAGGTGCCTAGTGACGACGCAATCAGTTCCATGATTCTGTCGCTCTCCCGGCGCTGCGCGTCCAGCAGCAGTTGGAGGTCATCGCGAACCTCCGCATTGGCGATGAGTATGTCGCCATGCATGCGGAGGAAAACCGCTAGCATAGTTTCCACGGCCTCGAAGTCCCGTCGCGACCGCAAGCGCTGCGTCATTGCTCTGAGGAATAATTGCACAGAATCTAATGCCACAAGTGAACGTAGTTCGAGGTCCAAGGCAGCGGGTGATAGGGATTTCGCATAATTGAAGAATGCCTCGACTTCACACATGTGATGAGAAGATCTGCTCATAGGTAATGAGATATCGACTCACAATCGCCGTCCACAGACTCTGCTTCAAGCCTTTTCTGGAATGTACTGTCTGACTCGGCTGCAGCCTTCTGAAGCCGTTTGGTATCTTGCTTAGCTTTTTCTTCCTTAGCTTTCTGCTCGACAGCAAACCTCGGTTCCAGGCCTGGCAACGTCGGTAGAAAGAACGGTGCCTTTTCAGGCTGCTTCGGTGGTTCCTTGGGTTTGTTGCGTTGCTGTGGAGCAGGGCCAAGGTCAGTCTGACGCAGTTAACACGTGGCAATGTGATGCCATACTTGGATAACTTCCAGGTTGAGCAGCGTCTGCCAACGGGACCTTGGAAGTAGTGTGAGTGTCACCAAGTCACCCTCTAGTTGAGGAGCGGCAACAAAGGCGTCCTTCGGGGTGTCATGCAAAGCAGAGAGCGCCAAGCCTTCCACAGCTAGGGCAGGTATAACTTTAGACAGGTCTGAAGCTGGGGTATTAATATGTAATTCGCTGACCTTCCTCCTCTTCGTCCATGCCATGCATTGACGGCAGACCGACCTCAGTCAGATCTTCGTCATCAATGCTCTGGAACGATACTTCGGCGTATTGGGCGCGATTAGCCCTGCAGAGGTTGAAAGCGTCTTTCAAACGAATACACTATGATCCACTGAGCGAACATACCATAGGTAGACTCCTACACTGTCAACATGCGCTGTGGCTAAAAAATCGCCCGTAGGGGAGAATGATATGCTGGTGGCGGCACTTGACGTGCGAAATGCATCAATCAAATGACCAGTAGGTAGATCAAATGTTCGGACCACGCGGTCCAAAGATGAGACAATAAGCCAGCGACTGTCTGGGGAAAATGCCTGTGGCATAGCATGATTCAGTCATCTTCGTTAGATACAATGGGTGGACCTACGATATCAAGCACGCGACCTTTGAAACCACCTAGCTCCCGTACAATTCGTCGTGTCTCTATGTCGACAATGCGAACGACAAGGTCGTCAGATACAATTGCCAATAGTCCCGTGTCACGCTGTAGCGTGATTGTCACGGCGGAAGACGGCAGAACAAGACTATGTTCTAGTTTTGTAGTGTGGAAGTCGAAGAACTGCATCCAATGTCAACTACGACGTTGCTGCATCCTACAGCAGGTGCTCACATTTATCGTGCCGTCCAGAGTGCTAACTATGACGACCCGATTCAGGGCATCAGTTGCTATCCCAGTGACGCATCGTCCTTCTTTCTTGGAGGATGCCCGGAAGCGACTCGTCACCTGCGGAGGGCAAGGACCAAGGTCATAGTTCTTCCTTCTCATCCCGGATTGCATGTTCCAAGTGTAGATAGCACCCGTCGAGGTCCCAGCTACGCCGAAATTGCCGCATGCTGTCACACAAACCGCCTAAACTGATTTTAGATTCGCAATCGGAAAGGCATTTCTATATGCTTACTAACCTTCACAGAACCAACTCGAGCCTTTCCCTTTGCGGACTCGGTGAAGGTGAATGTATGTTTACCTAATCTCTTGTTCAAGGTCGACCAAGTTCTAGCACAACTCTCGTCGGTATGTGCGGTCAACACGTCGTCCCAATCCTTAGATCTTGTAGTGGAGTACGAGAGTGCAACGATTGGGGGAAACTTGAGCGAAGTCAAAGGGATCGATAATGTAGACGCCTTCTTCGCAAGAGAACCTACAAGCTATTGGATCAGTCTCATTCAAATACCCTTGGTATATGCCGTACCCTGTGACATCTCGAACGATCTCGAGTCTCGCACGATGGATGTACACCTGAGACTCCTGTCTCGGGACGCTGAAAGGAGCTGCTTGCCGTCCTCGCCGTAATATCTAATTAGATGTGGAGGAGCGTGATGACCTGAGCGGTATTTCAACAGTCGCGGAGGTGCAGTGGGGGAATCAAATAGCCAGTACTAATTAAACACGTGAATACTTGGACAACGACAAGAACGTGAACAACTGACTTTGACGCTGTTGTCTTCTCCGGAACTGATCATGACCGGCTGGCCGGGGACCCATTCAACAGCAACAACAGGTCCATCATGCGCTCCGCGGACGATATGCAAGAGCTGCCCTCCGGCATTCAAATCCCACAGGGCGATGTGTCCAATTGACGACGCTGTTGCTAGGATGGGATGCCCATCTAATCCACATGAAGGCAATTAGCGTAGCCGAAGGAATGTCAGTGGGAGGCTCACCGCTTCGGAATCCAAGGGCTCTGATATTTCCACCTTCCATAAACATTCTCATTAAGCGCTCGTCAGCACGCACGTCGTAAACCGATATCTCGCCCGTAGCGAAGCCGATGCCAACTACATCGATAGCCGGAGACTGAGTCAGGGCCGTTATTGCATACGATGAACCATCAGCAGCGGCAGCCGAAGGGGAAACAAGGAGGGACGATGAAGAATATTTGTGAATACAGGCCCTGAGAGCATAGTGATATTAGAGGAAGCTCTCTTGGAGCTGGTGCAGTCACTGACTGGGTACGAATATTCCATAGTTGAAGACTACCCTCCATACTCCCAACCAGTACTTTATTGATGTAGGTAGCCGGGTGTAAGAGCGACGTTGCGGTAAAACCGGGTTCAAATTCAACGGTAGAATCCAGGCCTATACGCGTCCAAAGCAGTATTGAGCCATACTCCCACATTTTGTGGTCCAGATGCACTCACTTCCACTCTCCTTATCCCATACAAGCAGTCTTTTTCCGTCTTGGGTCAAGGCCATAAGCTGCGACCCAAATATTGCCAGGGAAGATAGATGTGAGCCCAGGGGATTCTCGAGTCGGATGATCTATAGTCAAAGAACACCGTGAAAGGTCGTACACGAATGCCATGCGAGGGGTCCCTCACCTCCTTCCCTCGCAGGTACTTGATCACCAATGGGCCAGAAGCTGCCCATACGACATCCCCATCCATTGATAAACTGGATATTGCGTGCGGTGCCTCAGGTCCTATGTTCAGAGCAGACAGCCTTCAGAACTTGCGATGCAGGGACCAAAGATCACTCACTCACCGACAAACAGCAATCCCATCTTCCCGCCTTCCCAGAGTGCCCATGACCTTCCGAGGCATGTCAGAATGTGTGTCCTGGGGCCCTCAGTCGCGCCTTTGAAAGAACGAGTTTGCAAGACGAATGGAACATGATTTGTTACAAGGCCGAGCGCCCTGAATGGCGCGAAAAGACGGAGGGTTTGGGATCTCTTCTCCTCAGAGGATACCCCATAGACGTGAGAGCGCCGTCGTTTTCGTGGAGGCACAGCTATCCGTTCGCTGTCTGGCACAGCGGTCATCGTAGTCCACCTTGTTTTCGGTGGCGTCTGAGGCCTAACTTCAGAAGATCTACAGATAATTTCTCATTACGTAAGGCATTGTGTCAGGTATTTTAAATTCTGTGGCGTGTCGCGACGCGTCCTCAGGCCTCAGATCTCATCCATAATAGCCACACTTCATCCGGTTCAGTCGCGTTGGCCCTTTGTCTGCCTCTTTCCACCGACGCAACTGGGCTCCTTTCTTAGTGTAAGTTGCTATACCTTTTTGGTTGCTGAACTGTACTCAGGAAATCAGGACGAAAAGAAAGGATTTACATATGTTGCAAGATATGTCGCTAACTCGTGTGTTGCATATCTTGGCCGGTTCCAACGTCTTGGGCAGCGCCACCACATCTTACTCCTCTTTACGCATGGTGCCTGTTCAGGTGAAATGCAACAGAAGTACTACTGTATCGACCCTTTCTCCCAAATTACCCCCGGAAATATGGTTAATCATTCTACGGCTGGCTACCTGGATCCCTGGCGCAACTGACGTGATGGACCATGATTCTCTCATTGCCTACTCCAGGGATGAGCACGGGATAAATTTCTTTGCTCGTTATCGGCACGCTATGGCCACGAAGCTCTCTCTCAGTCTCGTTTCTAAGTCTTGGCATACCTTCATCGCGGAATTTCTGTACGAACATGTCGTGATCAGGAATGGCGAACAAGCAACTCAATTCAAGGATGCAATCGGTCGTGGCAAGCCTCACTCAACTCACCGGGGCTGCGGTTTTTGGACTTCCCGGATTGATCTCGCGCTAGAGGACGTACACCTGTGGGAAGATGACCATACCAACTCTTTGTGTTCCCTTCTGCAGGACTGCCCCAATCTCGTAACTTTCTCTACGGCTCATTGTGTTGCTGAGGCATACCTCTTCTACCCGGACACTTTCATGAAGGCCCTTGTACCACTGGCAAACCTCAAGAAACTGAAGAGGCTGGAACTACGGGGTGAAATACCCTTTCTGACAAGTATTGTCTCACAAGTCTCCGATGTAGAGGTTCTTTGGCTTCTTCCCCCGCTCAAGATGCTTCGTGAGAGCAAGGCTTCGTCCCTTTATCTGCCGAGACTCCGGACCTTGATAACGGACTTTCGTAACTCAAAGTTTACGCTGGACTGGGGCCTACCATCTCTCCAATACTACTCCACCACAGACATCGTACATCTAACTCAACACCTCAGCGCATGGGGAACTAGCCTTCAGTATCTGTCAGTGCCTAGAGTGGCGCTAATCGTGCCGGCTCTGTCGCTCTGCCCAAACCTGACGGAACTCAGCCTCAACTTTGAAGGAGTTATATTCGTGCCATTCGATCGAGCGCCCACCCAACACCATCTCAAGCGCATCACAATTGAGGGTTGTCCGGACTTTTCGCGCCCCGTATCGTGGTATAATCAGGCCAATTCTCTGTCGATCGACTACCTCCGTATCAGTTTGCTCACTCTGGCAAGTGAGACGACATTCCCGGTTCTCGAGCGCATCCGCTTAGTACTCCCTTTCAATTGGGCGCCGTATGAAGATGAACCCCCTGCTTGTTTCGTGTCTGTCTGGGATTTCTGGCTGGAGGCTTGTTCATGGCGAGGCATCCAAGTGGAAGCGTCTGTGGGTGCTTCAGATCACACTGCGAATATTTGGCGACCGTTCAGCTCCGACTTGCTCTTGCGCACGGTCTAATGTTGGGCTGTTTCCTGGCCGTAAATATATCTGTTCCTGTGCCACACGTGTAGATCAGCGATATTCGATTCCTGTAGAGTATAATATGCATGTCAGAGTCTTTGCAGCCAGTCATCCAGAGTTGCGGGATGCGATCCACAGAGGTTTGCCTTATTTGGGCACCGAGCCATCGTCTTTGCTATTGCGCCCCCGCGTAAACACGACCAAATATTACCTTTTCGAGAAGAATATCATGTGACCTCCGACCCCTCCGGCCGCGTCACTAAAAATAACTGGACCCAGCCGTATTAAGTAAACGGCTATTATATTGCCATCATATTATTTTAATGCATGAGATCTGCATTGGCTCTTTAGTGAAGCGGTTACGCGGCCTGTCTTGAGTGCTGGACGTCTGAAGTTCAAATCCTACCGTTGCAGAATCCTTCGATTTGTGCTTTTAGGGTTAGGGTTTATTAATTTTCCTTACTGTTAGCTTTTATATTATCCTTGTCAGCCACATGTATCACAGCTATATAGATTTCAATGAAAATCTATTTTGCCCGGTCTATATGACCCTCTTAGTCCAGACTTGAAGACACTCTTACTGGCCGGACACGCGCGCGGCAGGAAGCCCGCGTTTGCCGGCATCACGTGACATTCTTCTCAATATGGTATATTTGTACATGTTTGCACGGGGGCGCAGTAAAGCTACCTCCGAGCCATGACATACCAGGAAAGGAAGGAGCAATATTTCGAGCCTTGCTCTCCAAGGTCGATCAGGGTCAGTGTCACCTCTACTGCTACGTGCCTTGCTTGCTAGAGAGATGGACCCCGACGCGCCAGTGACAGTCGCACTTGGTACTTTAGCAACATGCACGTTCGTCTTTCTTTGGCTGAATACATATTTGTTGAACTTCGTGCTCATGTTCGTCTCCACTTCAGCGGCAACGGCTGCGACGTTCACGGGTTTATATGGAGCCTTCAGCAGGCGCATCGCTCATCCTGGATTGCTTGCTGGGTCAGCTGCTCTCAATAGCGGCCTAGCAGCAGCTGTATTTTTCAGTACGCTATGTGCTTGACAAGCTGTGTATGAACTGCAGCTAATCACGAAACAGGTGCAAGGGAGTATGTGATCAGCCCGCTCCTGCTGTCTACTATGACTGGCAAGCAGTGCGATCGCCGGAGACGCGAACTCGAGACGCGTCGTCTATCCAAGTCTACCGGTGAACCTGTTCCATCTGGGCGGGAGCAGCTGTCCTGGTCAGATATGAGATCGCACAAGATGCTAGATACCACCTTGAGCGGAGCATTCACAGGAGGAATTCTCAATGCATGGAAACGTGTGTCCTTCCATGTACACTCACGCACCTTCTTATGGTCTAATAAGCCTCGTTGCCATAGGCGGTCGGGCAGGGGTCCTTCCGGGCATAACCACGGGAACTATATTATGCGGACTACTACAGCTCGGTTACAATGAGTTCTTCGTTCAACGACTCAAGTACATCTCGCGGCGCCTCAGAGAATCCGAAACGACCGGGAGCCAACCGCCCGTGCAGGCTCCAAGACCGACAGAGACATTGCTGCCGCGGGACGACCCGGGACCGTCAGAGCCTCGACAGTCTTTCAGTGAACGCATCTTGGGGCTCTTTGGCTTCAGTAAGATACCCGATGACGTGTTCTTGGAAAGATTGCGTCAAGAGAGGGACGCCTACCTCAGGCGGATACGCAGGCTGGAAGCACAGATTGAAGAAGACAAAAGACAAAAGCCGAGCGAGGCTTGATCAGATGGCTAGGGCGTGGTATTGCGATTTACTGTCGTACTTTAAGGATTTTGTATAATCAAGTTACAGCTAGAGCTGCGTATTTAGTAGTCCAGACATGGAATAAACCCTTCCCATCTTTGTCGAAGCCGCCCACGACTGTGTGATTTTGATCAACCGACATGGTATTGGCCTTGAAGAGACCTTTAGACTCTCTTTCCCACTGACGAGTGGCGACAAGACGCTCCTCTTGTCTTGTCAGAGAGTACATCACAAGAGTGCCCAACAGGGTGCACGTCATAAGTGAACATGGATCAACGAAGGTCCTGAAGAGTCACTTCAGCGAGATGCGCAAGAGAAGGACGTCCAGTCAGCTCACACTGCGACGACCGGTCCCTCCGTCACGTTAATCCAGAGACCCTCATCCTCTTTCAGGCCTTCCCATTTCCTACTCCTTTTCTTCTTCCCTGCAGATGGCGTTTTCTCACCGCCTGCGCCTATCCATACCCGTCCGTCTGCCGTTCCGACAGCAACGAGACCATTTGTGGAGAGCGAGATTGACAATATGAACGGGGGCGACAACGACACACCAGATGACGGCGGAGTAGCGGCTTCGGAAGATATCAGATTCAGGCCGGCAGGTGAGATGCCTCTGAGAAGTCACTTACCGATGTCGAATCTTGAGAGGAGAGATCTTTGAACGAAATCGTGGTGGAGGACGGCAGAGTCGTAGCCTCCACTTATGAGTTCGTTCGGACGGTCGGGGATGAAGGAGACACTTCCGCATATCTAGTTTCAACGTAAATGAGTGAACTTGTGGAACTTATGATAGACGTCCAGGCACCACCCACGTTCTCGTGCCGGACTTTCATTCTAGACACTCGCTGCGTGGAGAGATCCACGACGCCAACCGTCCCAGCGTCTGTGCCGAAGGCGAGATACGCGCCGTTACGACTCAAAGCCAGCTAGCTGAACCATGTCAGTCAGGGGTGCATCTCACCTCTGGTAAGACTAGCGAGCCGTACCTCGTTTACTAGGTCGTCCTCGTCCTCGCCCAACTGAAGTTGTGCCTGGGCGTCGTCGAGTGATAGTATCATCTTGGGATCATCGAGTCTGAAGCAAGCAATCTATCTCATGTCAGACCAGCACCAAGGTAGACGGGAGTAATGAGCAGACTCACGCTGGTCCCACTTGCTACCCAGGCAACCTCGGAGTTGAAACCTTTGGATTTAAGACAGCGTACAGAGGATACTTCATCCTTCATGCCTCTGATAGCTTTGCATACTCGGCCATTGGACAGGTCGTATATTCTAAGACTACCATCCCCTTCATGATCTTAGTGGGGCAGGGATAACCCAAGAACTCCTCTTACCTGACCCAACTAGCAGAGAGGAGGGTGAAAGCTGGGAGACACAAGAAACCGGTCTGGGTATCGCCAGGTTCAGGATCGGCTCTGGAGTGGCGGCAGCAGGGGCTTGCTCTGAAGTAATCTCCATGCAGACAGATATCTCTCGAAGAAGTGACGCGCGCCTGTAGCGCGTCTCTTATCGTCCCCAATGACGCGGTACAGATCGAGCCCCGTGTTTCGTGCAAGTCACGCTAACCCAGGTTGTTCCCGTTGTCGACCGAACGATAAATACTACGCGCCCTGCGAAGGGCCCTGCTCAGGCTCGCACAACTTCAGGTTCATCGAAGTCGACAAGCTCATTGAGCGCAATGCCCGGATCGATCGCTACCAAGCACGCGCCACAGAATCTGGAGGAGCTGCGAAAGCTTCTTGCCGTGGACAGTAAAGTAAAGGTCGCAGGTATGTTGCAGAACGCGGGCTAGGTAAACCAATTTTTATTGATTGTGGCCTGGATTTAAGGAATCGATGGTACGGGACTTTAGCCTTCACAAGCAAGTGGGACTGACTTTGTCCTCCAGTCGATGGCGTGCTACGAGGCAAATTCATGGTACGCATGCCTCTAGACTGTCGCTGACGGCGCGTGCTCATCTTGGGAGCAGTCCAAGGAGAAGTTTCTCTCAGCAGCTTCTTCAGACGGCTTCGGTTTCTGCAGCGTAACCTTGTCCGTAAGTTCCTATGTGTATTGTGTTCGTCTAATGATGTTCCGCGACCCACTAGTGGATGGGATATGCATGACCAAGTGTACTCTCCAGAGTTGCTTATTTCCAATAGAGCAAACGGATACAGAGATCTGTTAGCCTCCATTGACCTCAATACTTATCGCCGAATCCCATGGGAGGACAACGTGCCTTTCTTCCTTGTCTCATTCCTGGACCCGGATACCAAGGAACCTATACCTGTTTGTCCACGGAGCACCATCAAGAAGGTCACCGACAAAGCTGCCAGCATGGGCTGGATGTGCATGGCTGGGGCTGAATATGAGGTAAAGTGAAGCACGCACGCGACAATATTGGGTGCTGATGGTGTCTGTCCATAGTATTATAACTTCAAAGGTACGGTCTTCGAACAATGGTTGGCTCAACCTAATCTAAGATCAGAGACTCCCGACTCTCTTGCCGAGAAGAGATTCCATGGCCTGCAACCGTTAACGCCCGGCAGTAAGTCCATATTACCGTTACGCCAAGAGTATAGATGCTAATTTGTCTCAGTGCACGGATACTCACTGTTGCGTCCTCAGTTGAACATGCAATACTTTGATGATATCTTCGAGGAGAGTTTGGCTTTTGGGATTGACATTGAGGGTCATCGTACGTCCGATGCTCGCTACAATGAGAGAGGTGATTTAGATACCAGAATCAGATACGGAAACTGGTCCCGGAGTCCTCGAGACTGCACTCGCATACGGTCCAGCTCTGAGAATGGCCGACAATGCCATCCTCTTCAAGTACCTGGTTAAGAGTATCGGTATGAAGAGAGGCGTCATGCCCAGCTTCATGGCCAAGCCCTGGGGTAATGTAGGTATGCACGCACTCTGCTCGTATTTAACTCATTTGCAGCTTTCCGTTCTAGCTCCCGGGATGTAGCGGGTACGTTTCACGCATCTCTTGCGCGTCCTTGTAGATGCGTCCTGATGGTGAAACCTCAGCCACATACATGTGTCCCTTCGGACTGAGGATGGCAGCAACGCGTTCGCAGTGTCAGATGAAGAGCTCAAAACAGGAAGAGCAGGCGCTGCCTACGAGGACACGAAATTCATCAGTCAGACGGCCGAATGGTTCCTTGCTGGAATACTGGACGGAATATCCGATGGTACGCCTGAAATCCTTGAGCTGTCAACTCATGCAGTGCACTGACCCTGCTATGTGCAGTCATGCCCATGGTCAGTGTACCAGTTGCCAAAATGGCTGGCGACAGCTCTGACCTCTTTCAACATTATAGTTAGTTCCTAATATAAACAGCTACAAGCGACTTTCTGGAGGAGAAGCCTTCTGGGCACCGAACGCCGTGACTTACGGCTACGACTCCCGAGGAGCGTCTATCCGTATCATCTCCCCTCCAGGAGTACCGCCAGCTGCAACTCGGTTCGAAGTCCGTGTGCCCGGCGCGGACATGAATCCTTACTTCGCGCTGAGCGCGATCTTCTCACTTGGTTTGAGGGGGATCGAGAAGAAATTGAGTCTGCCATGTCCTCCCATCGGCCACATGAAGCCGGAGGATAAGGCTACAGGCAAGGTAGGATCGCTCGCAGTCCTAACCTGTGTAACGATGCTGAACCTAGAATAGGTCAAAATGCTGCCGTTGTCGCTAGAATCCTCTACCGAGAGGATGATGCGAACCGAGAGCATCGCGCGGGAAGAAGCGGTCTTCGGGAACGACTTTGTAGAGCACTTCGGAGGAACGAGAAAGCATGAAGTGAAACTCTGGAAAGAGGCTGTAACAGACTGGGAAGGCAAGCCATTCTCCTTTCATTCTTTCATTGTCCTTGACGAATCCTACCTCTCAGTTGAACGGTATTTCGAGTTGGCATAGCCCAGAAAATAGTCTCGATGATCCCATTCTCTGTGTACAACAATATTCCGGTATAGATGGTCCCTAAGCATATCCAGTGAGAGGTATCAGTTATTCTAAGAGTACAATGGAATCTTGGCCATGTTCCCGATCCAGGGGAATCTAGCCCTGGGTAGCAGCAGGGGCGGGGATGCTGGCAGACTCTGACGAAGGAGCTGCCTCAGTTTTGCTAGGAGATCGGACACTGTGGAACCAGTGTAAGAAATGCGGGACGTCCTACAAGGACGCAAGGGAATCAGCTGACTAGCCTATGGCTAATAAGTTACACTGACGTCTGAGATTTTACCCGCCATGCTCCTGTCTGCTACGAATTGAGGAATTCGTCCACCAGGGGTACTCGAGGTGGCCATGCGCCATTCGACCTTGCCGTCCCCGAGTTCTTGAATACGCTCAACGCTGACATAGCGGCCCATTACACCTTTCTCCTGTAATTGACACAGCTCGGGATCCCCACTTAAATCCATCGGGATGGAGACGATGAGCCTGTATCCGGGATAAAGGTACGATAAGAGGGCGCGGCATGTGCTAATGAACTGAGTAATACCCTGTACGCGGTGATGACTGGTCGAGGTGCACAGTCTGCAATACCGTGAAGACGCGGGGAGAAATCGGGGGCGGAAAGTTGTAGAACATGCTCCATATAGCCTGGGTGTCCGAGATGCGCTTGACGAGGGTGACCTTCTTGATGTCTTCGATGAATCTGGCGCTCTAGTTCATGGCTTGCGTATCTATGATAGTGATGTGGACGCACTCCTTCTCATTCTGGGCTTTATCGTGGCCAAGCTTATCCCAGAACTCGTCAAAAGTGGCGTCCTCCGTAGTATGCTCGCTAACTCTGCAGTACCAGGCCGCACTATCGTTCGGCCCTTTGGGGCGGGAATAAGTCTTAACGGTGTTCTTGTGGAACGATTTGCCTTGTTTCCACGTCTTTGTCGACTCCAGTACCTCTCTGGCAGCCGCTAGGATCGTATCCTCAGGTGGAATTTCTAGAGAATACGTCAGAGGCGCGGATGCAACTTGCACAGAGCACTCACCAGACGGCTTCAACGGCGTGATATTCAGCTGAAATCCAGACATGTTGTTGTATACGCAGTAGCTGAGCGATGGGAAGCTGGGTGCAGAATTAGTGCCCTCATGGTTGCTGTCTATGTAGTTCAGATGCAGGCTATATTTAGACCAGAGGCACTTGCTTCTGAGAGGCTGAGCCGCAAATAGATCATTGGCAGGGAAAGCTCCCAACCGACCAGTGAAACAGCTTGGGAACAGCAATGCAAACTAAATATCTTGCCCAAGGCTTTGTGATTGTAACTTACCGCCAGGACGTCAACCGTGCAACTAACGAGGAGACAAAAACTCTCACGAATGAAGCAGTTCAACACACTGGTATCACCGGAGTAAGCCAGACCATGACAGCGACCTGCAGTATTCAAGCCGTCTTCTGTATTGGTGTACTCGTCGAACGAGCAGCGAGATTGACAAGCCCGAAATACCGACTGCGACCTAGAGCTGTGTCATCTCGAGGCAACCGCTCTCCCCGTTCCAGGACAACCCCAACAAATTTCCGCTCGCCCCGCATCCACTTCTCCTTGTAAAAGCGAACGTAGCCTGGGACTGTGGCATAGATGGTGTGGTCTCGCCCCATTTTTACCTAGCAGAGTAGAGCACGAGTCAAGGTCAAAACTCGATGACGAAGACTACAAAGCTCACATGCTGTCCAGGGTGAAATTGTGTGCCTCTTTGACGGACTATGATGTTGCCCGGGATGACATATTGATCTGGTGGAAGCTTCGGTCTCAGCTTACAATGAGAAGAGCCTGAAAGGTCATACCCGAGAACTTCTTCACACCGAGACGCTTTCCGGGAGAGCCACCGCCGTTACGGACGGTACCTCCAGCACGCTTGGTGGCCGTACGCACGGACCCTAGACCTGCAAAGACAGTGAGAAGAGCTACGCTTGAGGGTGCAAAGCGCTCACCAGCTGGAGAAAAGAGGCCGCTTGTTATTGACGGAAAGCGCCATAGTGATAATAAGGACATGATCACCAGCAAGCCGATGTTGTATTATACTTTTGAGACACCGCTGTGGCCGTGTTCTCCGGCGGTGGCAACACGCGCGTTTATAAAGGCGCGACTCTAGCCTCCTTATCCGGATCCGCCACACGCCTGCAAACAACTGCAACGCTCGTCTCTCCCCACAACTCCGTCGACACTCTTCATTCTACTCACGACAACGACAAGATGGTCTTATTAGTCACGTCCGATAACGAGCAATTCGTCGTCGACAAGGAGGTTGCGGAGCGCTCGGTGCTCATCAAGAACATGCTTGAAGGTGCGGAAGCCCGATATTGAGGTTCTTTGTGCATGTCTGACATTCCCTACAAGATGTGGGCGAAAGTGACCAGCCCATCCCTCTGCCGAACGTATCTTCCAGTGTCTTGAAAAAGGTAATGCGGGGTTATCAATGCCTTGAACTTGCATGTTGATCGATGTCGACTGCTGCCACTCAGGTGCTAGAATACTGCGAACACCACCGGGGCGAACCCCTTCCAGCTGCGGATGAAAACACGGAGGAGACGCGCAAGCGTAACACCGACATCAGCGAGTGGGATCAGAAGTTCATTGCCGTTGATCAAGAAATGCTCTTTGAGATCATCTTGGCCGCAAATTACTTGGACATCAAGCCACTGCTGTGAGCTCGTACACCCTGCGGCGTCTTATGTCTATTGACTGGGAATTACAGCGATGTTGGCTGCAAGACTGTCGCGAACATGATCAAGGGAAAGACACCGGAGGAGATCCGGAAGCTCTTCAATATTGTCAACGACTTCACGCCTGAGGAGGAGGTCCGTTTTCTCTCTCTCGTAGACAACGCTTTTGAAGCTGATGTATCTGAATCTGATAGGCTCAAATCAAGAAGGAGAATGTGAGTGTTATTGAGTATTTCACCCGAGCTAGTACTGACGTCGATTGAAGGAATGGGCCGAGGACCGCTGAAGGGTGGAGGTGTCAGCATGTATGCACTATAGTTCTGTCTCGTTTCGTAATGCATTCCATTCGTTCTCCTGTCTTGTTACACTGTACGTCGTATGAATGTGGTGGTACGGCTATAGAGTTTCCCAACACGCTCATGTACGAGTGCTTGATGTCAGCGAACCTCGACTCGCGTATAAATCCCCTTGTATGTCGATAGACTCAAAACCCAAGGGCATTGCGCTGTATTCCTGAGGGTATTCGTGGGCGCCTGATTCATTCAAATTGATCCTGTCTCGCGCGACTGCAGCAGCGCGCGAGAGCGCGCGTGTGGCGCTAAATATTAGCTCACTTGGACGTCGACCTGGCTGCTACTTGCTAAACTCTGTACACTTATCTCCGGGCAATAAGCTGTAGAAATTTCACCGCAATCTGACTGTGCTTGAATTTCTCGGATGCCGTCAATACCTGATCTCCCTGGGGTTCCAGTCCCTCCCAGGAGTGAGCAGGAAATGTGGCTCAAGAGACATGTGGCCTTGATTTGCCACTTGGACCATGAACGGTACGGCTGGTGGCGTACGGTTATGATTGTGGTTATATTGAACCCTTCGACAGCTTCCCTGGCAGTCAACCTGTCAGCTTTGGAAAGAAGGATATCGAGAAATTGGAAAAGCAAGAGTGAGTATTCTCGTGCGCGTGTTGCATGAGCGGAAGATTCAACCCTTCGCATATGGATAGTTACTGGGTCTGCGAGAAATCCGATGGTATTCGCGTCCTACTGCTTGTTTGCACAATAAATGTTGACCAGACCGTTTATTTGGTGTGTGGCGTCTACTTTGACATCCTCGTGCACATCTGACTCTCCTGCAGATTGACCGGCACAATACGTATCGTGCAGTGTCTGGTCTATTTTTCCCGCATCATGAGGATCCAAGAATGCCGTTGCGAAACACTCTCGTGGATGGCGAACTTGTCCTGGATGAGGATCCACGGACGCATCAGGTAACTGTCGTCTGTCAGTCGACATTGCTAGCGTTCGTTGCTCATGAGTTTGCTGTGTAGAGGACTTTGAGATATCTCGCCTTTGATTGCTTAGTAGTCGACAATCAGAACGTAATGTCGCGTCCCCTGGACAAGCGATACGGAGTACGTGGCTATGAGTGTTTTACCAAGATATCATCTGAACGTCCTCTGAAAGAGACTCAAAGAATGGTTCTATAAACCACACATGAAAATGCTACGTGAATTTCCGAATATGGCGCAGGAACAACCTTTCGAGTGAGCACCCGCTTGTGCCTGATTCATTCCATAGAGCGGAAGATATCTAATGGGGTTTGACAGAGTCAAGGTCAAGGACCTCAGCTTCTCTTATGGAATCGAGAAAATATTCAATGTCGACATTCCTGCACTACATCACGGGAACGACGGCCTTATTTACACCTGCGTTAATGCTCCCTATACCCCTGGAACAGATCCAAATATGTTCGTGTTCCGGCGTCTCCAGATCTTGGATGGAAAACTGACATACTATCACGTTCAGCCTCAAATGGAAACCCCCAGAGGAGAACAGCATTGACTTTAAGCTGGTTCTACGCTTCCCTCCCAACCCTTCGAACCCTAGTCAGCCCGACTTCCATAGGAAGCCTCTTTTTGCACTGTATGTTTGGACCGGTGACAAGCAAGGCATGCCCCAATACGAGCCCTTCGATGTCATGCATGTTACAGATGAAGAATGGGAAAGGTGACTTAACTAGCGCTCACATCCATCGGCTATTTGTCTGTACCACTAACTGACGATCATGCACTTCCAGATTGAAGGCGTCCGGAGAACAGATAGACGAAAGGATTGTTGAAGTCGTGTGGAATACTCAAGAGGAACACTGGCGGATGCTACGCTTCCGCGACGATAAACCGAACGGCAACCATAAATCAGTCGTGGACAACATCATTCAGAGTATAGCTGAAGGTGTCGAAAAGGAGACGGTGCGATTTACATCCGCTAATTCGGGATTCCATTTCATTTACCGGTCTGAAATAGCTCCTAGCTCGCTGCACGGATATCCGCAACGCATGGAAAGCTCGCCTAGGGCAGCCCGCAAAGCCTCCCCAGCAGTTGCCACCACCTCAAGCCCCGCCTCAAGCATCTCAACCACCTCGTCCGCTTCCTCCCCCGCAGAAAGTCGAACTGCGCTATGGCCCCCTAGCGACGTCCCGCTGGAGCAAGGTAGCGGGTCCGACTGTGATCGCAGGGATGAACAGATGAACTGCGGGTAACCCTGCGCTCACTTGCAGCAAGATCACCTCCGACTCGACATTTCCTAGTCGAATATAGCACTATCACCGTTCAACATGCACCGGCGGACATCTTTCATGACACTGAAAGGGTCCAACATAATCAAGATGGCCATCAGTCAAGAAATTCTGATCCTGCGGAGGCTCGATGGCGTCGGCACTCCTCGGCGGCCCATTCGGTGGGATGTCGCGCCGCGCCGAGCACGCCCTCCCTTCACCCCTTAAGTCCGCCATCACCCGCCCTTGTATTCATCATGCTCTCGATCCGCGCTGTTAGCCAGAGTCAGTGTCGCCCCATCAATTATGGATGTGGGGACCGCTCGTCCCCAGCTTCGCCTTGCAGCATCTTCGATTCGACTGCACCACCGCACGATCGGAGGCATAGGCCTACCGCTTCAAATTTGCAGCAGCGGCCGGTGCCGCCTCGATGGTTGCCTTTAAACGTAGGAGCAAGAATGGAAGATGTAGGGATGTTCTTCTGTTACAGTCGTTTGCATATGAAACCGAAAATCGGGTTTCCGTGAGCATTGTTTGTTCGAGCCAAATATACCCATATGCGAGATGGCTTCTTGTGACTGCGTGACTGTCAGATAGCATTCATCGACGTCTCGAACTTGAAGTATCGACTGGCTGGTACCATGGTTCACCTCACTCGACAACTACGTGAACGTATCATTGTCTGGCGCCATGAGCAAAACAAGACACTCCGAGTGATTTCTGAGCTTGCGGGATGCAGCATAAGCACAGTCTTCGAAGTTCTCCGACTCTACACGGAATACGGCACAGTCATCAACCCGAATGCTAGACCTCGAGGCCGGCCGCGCACTCTGGACATGCAGGATATGAACTTCGTGCGATCAGTTATTGAGGGAGAGCCTGCTATCTACCTTGATGAGCTACGAGATCAAGTCTACAACAGACTACACAGCACATGCAGTTTGTCATAGGCTTGATCCTGCGCCTCTTAAAAAAGACTTAGTAGACGAGCAACTGTCTTTAATGGAGGCTTGTACCCGTTTAGTATCAGCGTCGCAGAAGTCCCCCCCAGGCTCTCGCGCGTGCTCAAAAAGGCAGGATTCTCCGCCCAAAACGGCAGGTGCACATGGTTGGCATCTGCCGGACCTCGGCACGTATATAGTCTCGACCTTCCTCTACCCTACACCGAGGGTTATACTGTCTATAACGTACGCGCTGAATGCGCAAGAGCGCATAGAACCTCATGTACACAATTCCTCTAAAGTGGGGGGGTCGAGGCACTAAATGTGGCCCAGTAGAAGCCTTACTGGGATCAAAAATCACGCTGAGAGAACTGTAGCTTTTCAGACTGTCTCCTACTGTCAATGGGGAGTCCCAAAGCTCAGTAGCTCCTCCTGGTACATTATCTACAGGATAAATCACAACTACTAGGTTATAGTACTGCGAGCACAACGGGGAGTCAACAGCACGAAGTTCCTTGCCGTATATTCGGCAAGGTCCACGCACGTGGTTTACCACTGCTGCGGCGCCCCAGCTACTCGTTTGGGTAGGGTTCACTTCCAAAAGCGGGCTAAGGGGGGACTTCCCTCAGGCTCCTAAACCATCCGTCCTTAGCGTTCTCGCTCCTCCTTTACTAGGGCGCACGTGCAGTGTTATGTAATACAAATCTATTTTTAATGTATTACCGGATACAGAACGAACAAGAGGAGGAGAACGCTATAGGACGGCTGGCACAAATGTCGTCGCCGAGATCCCCGAGGCTGACTAAGCGGACGGTGGCTGAAGCCTTTCAGCAG
>NW_006920412.1:1727177-1820476 GCF_000344685.1 Gloeophyllum trabeum ATCC 11539 | reverse complement strand
GGTCGGCGGGCGATGTAGAGAGCGTCTCGACACTTACCTCGTCGAGCTCACTCAGAACACATATAAACGGGTGCTAAAATGGGTTAAGACCAATGCAAATACCTTTGGTATACTTCTGACGCTCAGAGGGGCTTGTCTATAGCCATTATGCCCCTTCAGCCGGATATTCAGCCTTCGGTACTACTGATAACCATTGCATGAGTATACCATTCAGTCAGGACATTTTTACATTGCTATAAAGTACCCCGAGCGGTAAATCCCAAGGTAATAAGTTGCAAATGGCTGCGTGAAGGCCCGCCGACCGCTGCTGAAAGGCTTCAGCCACCGTCCGCTTAGTCAGCCTCGGGGATCTCGGCGACGACATTTGTGCCAGCCGTCCTATAGCGTTTCCTCCTCTTGTTCGTTCTGTATCCGGTAATAAATTAAAAATAGATTTGTATTACATAACACTGCACGTGCGCCCTAGTAAAGGAGGAGCGAGAACGCTAAGGACGGATGGTTTAGGAGCCTGGACTTCCCTATGCTGTATCGGAAATATGCACTAGCCTAGTTTGTCAGCCTGAGGGCGGGCTGCAGTCTACAGAGTCACACAGTCACAAGAAGCCATCTCGCATTACTGCATATGGGTATATTTGGCTCGAACAAACAATGCTCACGGAAACCCGATTTTCGGTTTCATATGCAAACGACTGTAGAGTACTACGTTGCTGTACCATCAAGAAGCTGCAGTTTCTTCATCTCTCCATTTGCGGATTGTAGTCTAATGAATGGCAGATATCCTTCGGACAGAATCGATCACCTTCGAGAGAGGACGTATGACCATTTATCTGCTATTTATGCGAGCAGCGGTCGAGAGTGACTAATAGTACAAGGACAAGTACGTGAACACCGCGAATTGTACGTTACAACAAACACATTCCGCAGGACGTCGACGTGATGGCCGAACAGGGGAAGTCGGGAAGTCGGGACGGCGGTGGTACAAGTAAGGAACAGAGAATGGTACACGATAAGAAGGCGGTCGTGAAAGTCGTAAGTAATCAGACATCAGAGAAGCGGTACGAAAGCCAGAAAAATGGTTTGCATATTCAGATACGAGGCACAGGATTCGGAAAGCAAGATTGCGTTCGGGAAGGGGAGTGTACACCGGTAATGGAAAGAGATGCATGGATGTCTAGGCGTTACAATTGCGTTTGAGAGATGAGAGAAGCTGTTGAAGAACGCTAAGGGACCCGCGACGATAACTGTGAATCGCACGAGCCTCCCACCGTGGATGACACTTGGGAATAATTCGCTCCAATGAGCCACCCTTGAAGAAAGAAAACGTCTAGGCCGCAACGAACCCAAATTGAACCGGGCTGGGGGTACTGGAGGAGTCTTCGTGAGGGAACTTTGTACAGATCCGAGCAGGGTCGTGAAGTGTAAGACGTGGCTGATTCGGATCGGAGAGCAAGACACAAGATGAAACGAGTCAACGTGAGGTATGCAAGGAGTCGAAGGTCGTTTCTGCCGTGAGCATCATTTTGGACGTGAATGACGGCAGTTTCCTCGAAACGAGATGCAGGTGCCACCCTTTTGAAGGCGGATTAGGACTATAAGGATGCGGTTCGATAGAAGTGGCGGTAGCTGATGTAGCCGTGGTAGATGTGGGTAGCGGAGGAATGCTTGCGAGAACAAAAAGAAATCAAGCGAGATTGGTAGATGGTTTAAGATGGTGATGTGTAGGGGTAGCCTGTCAAAGGCAGGAATGGATGAGATCACGGCGGTCATCGAACTGCAGGATGATAAATACCTTGGGAGAATGCCAACTATGCATACGTTTTAAGGAGCAACAAAGCTCCATTCCCATCCTCTTGCATAGTGGGTTGGTGGATTCAATTGCAGGACAAGACGCAATCAGTCCGTTTTGACTGAAGAACCAAATCTTCACTCAAAACCCCGTGCATCCGACAACGTTTACCCATGCCCCACTCAGAAGAGCGGGTCAGCGAATGCAGCCCCTCCCGTACCAGGGAAAGTAGGAGACTGCAGGCCTTCGTCGGAGAACCTGCCGCAGTCCAGGTCGTTGTACGAAAAGGACCGTACACTGGACAGGGGCGGTGGCCTCAGACCCGCGGGAGGGTACATGGGTAAACGAAGAGGGATCAGGTCAGGTTGTCCGGATGCCAGCGGCCCAAAGGAAACGTCTGGTAAGACCAGCGAGTGGGAGCGGAACGACTCTGGAGTCGACTCTGTCGATGAAGACGAGGACTGAAGAGTGTTCCGGCGACGCCCGTGAGGGGGAGTGACGGGAGCGATTGCCAGCGGTACGGCGGGCAAGTCAGACACGGGAGACGTTGGCTGGAGCTCTGGATTAGCAATATGAGATATCAGAAAGACGCGAGTCGAGCTCACCACGACGTCCGAGTTGTCCACCGGCAAGCCGCGTGCCACCGCAAGCGGAGACAAGGAGGGGGACCCAATGGTCAGCCTCGCCATTTCGTCGCTCGGGGCCACGTCCATGGGAGCCTCAGCCGCTTCCTGCGCGTCGTCCTGGGTCTGGTCGCGGTTCTCGTCCTCGAGAGAGTCCGCGTCAACTTCGCGTTGGCCGTCGAGGACTCTCCACCACTCAATATCGGCCAAGACGCGTCGGCTGGCCGTTTCAGAGCCAGACGTGCGTCGGGGGACGTGTCCGTGCGTGCGCGTCGCGCCTGCGCTCCCGATCGACGGGTAGGGTGCAGAGCGGGCTGCGCGGATGGAGGGGGACGAGATGGTGCGGCGGAGGGAGGGCATCGCGGGCGGGGGCGTCGTCGGGGACGGTGGCTGGGACAAGCCTGGGGGGGACGGAGGGAACAGCGGCTGCGTTGGCAGAGCTGCAGGAGGAGGAGGGATGCAGGGCGAGGAGGTGGGAAGGTGAATATATAAATTCGAGATGTGAAGGTATGTGAAGTGCGGGAACTGCCACCATTTTTGAAATCACACCTATATCGAACGGACGCTGCCTTCGCAGAGGCGCTCGTTTCTCTTCGGGTTTTGCGCGACTTTCATTTCGTTTCAATGGCAAAGAATGCCTTTGTCTACGACGGAACAATCCATTTTATGCGCGCTGCGAAACCGCGCAAGACAGAGTTTGTGTCTCGCCGAAGAGCGACAAAGGGCGCCTGGCCCGACGTCATCCGGTCTCACAGCGTGCGAGGAACGGTTCTTATGCCAGCGCATCGACGCGTCTTGTGCCGTTCCTGAGCGTCGCGACAAGCTACGCTGCCTGCGACAGCCTTCCCGAGCAATCAGCTTTCGCGTCCGTAATTATACGCCTCATCATTCCCCAGCTTCCATGCGACGTCGATGCCACCCGCGATTTCGTACAGACCGTCTTCGCTGTCGCATTAGCTGCTCTCATCAGGCTCATCGTCCGGCTCTTGGTACATGTCGTCATTGCACCCTCCATTACTCACCTGATTTTATTCCGGCCACTGGTGCCTAGCGCTGTCGCCGCTAAGCCTGGGGGGCAGTCCCCCCCTCGTCATCATGGCGCAAGACAAGCAGCGCATGAGAGACGTGCCACGACCGCCGGGCTCACAGGCCATGTCTGCTAGCGTACCGAGTAATCATGATGCGGCTCGCGCAGAGCTCACTATCGATGCCGCGTGGTGCCGACAGCAGCGACGCGCCCCCTCGCCATTTACGCGCTGTAATCGTCTTCAGAACGCGTCTCGACGCGTCGAGCAGCGCCCGGGAGCGTGTACACCTAATAAGACGCGTCAAGACGCGTCGCCCGAGTCGCAATGAACGCGTCTCATTAGGAGAACCGCGCGCGCCACCGCCGCGTCCTCCCGACTCCTTCACACGCAGATCCGGCTGCAATCAATCTGCGCTGCCAGCCAGCGTCCGGACGGGCGCACTGACAATAAGCTACTCGGACGCTCTCAAACCGACTATTAGTAGACGTAGTGCCTTTGCTTACAATTCTGAACGCCGAGAGCCCCGGATAGTGTTCGACAGGGACGCGTATATATACCGTTGGAGTGACACTAGATGTGGGAGGACTGATTTGCCTGGGCACGAGGCGGGAAGGGCATATGCTTGTGGATACTGGCGCTCACAGCAATTGCCAATAGATGACAAGGTATTCAGGCCAGGACCGCGCCCCAGGAAGGTTTGATCCAGTATAGAGCCCGGTCACTGTGAAGGGTATTGGTGCGAACGCATGGCCGCGCGCAGGGACGGCGACAAGAGTTGTAGGCCGCTGTAGGTCCTTGTATATTGCATCCAGCGTCGACTACGTTGCCGACGAACATTGGGACGAAAGAGCGACAAGGCAGCACAGCGAGCGGAGTCTGAAACGCTATCAGCAGTCTCATTACAAGACAGACTAATACCAAGTAGCAGCGTTCCTCGGAGCTCCTATAGCCCTTCTCGCCTCCTATCCACAGAACCAGATACACATGTCCGCAGCCCGCACCCACCTTTCATCCACAACCGTCTTCCACGGCGCCCTCGTCAACCCCCTCGACCTCCACTCCTACCAGGCCCTCCCGCACGCCCTCCTATGCGTCGACCCCTACGGCGACATCGCCTGGATCGAGCCGCACGTCCCCGACGCCCTCGTCCAGGACGTCATGGCCCGGAAGGGCCTGGTGGGAGACGACGTCCAGGTCGTGCAGCTCAAGAAGGGCGAGTTCTTGATGCCGGGTTTCATCGATACGCACACGGTGCGCTTTCGCTCGTTCTTCCGCTGCGGAGCGAACACTAATCAGCGGAGCGTTACGGAATAGCATGCACCGCAGGTTCCGAACATGGGAGCGTGAGTGACGATGCTCCGTCCATCCGCTGCTGTACTGAAGCTGAAGGCAACGCCGTCCCAGGGGGCAGCAATATGAACTGCTCGACTGGCTCGAGAACGTCACGTTCCCCATGGAGTCCCGTTTCTCCGATGTGGATTTTGCCAGGCACACTTACAAGACCGTCGTCCGAAGAGTGATTGATTCCGGCGTGCGTCTTTCCTTCCATCACCAAACTTAACGGCAAACTGATTCTCTCCCGTCGCCAGACGACCACTTGCTGCTATTACGGCACCCTGCATGTAGAAGCAACCAAGGTCCTCGCAGATATCATCCACGAGTACGGTGAGTGCCGATCTGACCCTCTCCTCCCCGCATACGAATTCTTAGCGGTTCGTTAGGTCAGAGGGCCTTCGTAGGGGTAGGTGAGCCCCTGCACTATGCACCGACGGGGAGATCATCCGGCTGAACGTCAGACCGCCCGTCTGCGCCCGTCAGAAATGTAACATGGACCGCAACTCGCCCGACAACTACGTCGAACCCTCCGCCGAGGCATCCGTGCAGGGCACCAAAGAACTCCTCGAGCACATCCGGGGCCTGCCTCCGCTCACTTCCCCCAGACCGGCGCATGACACGGACCGTTCCCAACTGGTCCATCCGATCCTCACCCCGCGCTTCGCGATAAGCTGCACCTCGCCGCTGCTCACCTCCCTGGGGCAGATCGCGGCTTCCGACCGCTCGCTCCGGATCCAGACGCACATCTCCGAGAACCTGTCCGAGATCGCGTTCACCAAGTCTCTGTTCCCGGAGTGCAGCTCGTACGCAGACGTGTACGACAAGCACGGGTTGCTGAGGCATAATACGGTGCTTGCGCATGCGGTGCATTTGGAGGACGAGGAAATAGCGCTGCTGAAGGAGAGGGGCTGTGGCATAAGCCATTGCCCTACGAGTAATTTCAACCTAAGGAGCGGGATTTGCAAAGTTGGCGAGCTGCTTGATCGGGGCATAAAAGTGAGCACCTCCGAATAGGTATCATGATTTATTCTAACCGGTGCTATCTTATTCATAGGTAGGCCTCGGTACAGACGTCTCAGGCGGCTTCTCCCCCTCGATCCTCGCAGCGATCCAGCACGCCTCGATCGCCTCGAAGGTCGTCTCCTTCCAACACCAGCCGGGGCACGCCATAGCTGTGCCCCACCACCTGTTTGTAAACCACAGCCCGCTCGCGAACAAGCAGCTGCCCATCCCGGCGCTGCTGCACCTCGCGACGCTCGGCGGCGCGCAGGTGTGCGACCTGCAGGCGCGCGTCGGGTCGTTCGCGCCGGGGAAGGCGTTCGACGCGCTGCTGGTGAGCGTGTCGAGCGCGGCGGGGAACCCGGCGGTGTGGGGCGTCGAGGTGGACGAGGCGCTGGGGATTGAAAGGGGGATGGGGATGAGTAAGGAGCAGCATTTGGAGAGGATGCTGGAGGCGTTCATGTTTTGTGGGGATGATAGGAACATTTCGAGGGTTTATGTGCAGGGTAGGGTCATTGGAGGCAAGGAATGGGCGGCATCTCAGCCCTGATGTATACCAACAAATTAGAGGAATCTCGAGTCTTGGATAATTAGTTGCACAATGATAGTATGAGTATTCTGTCTGCAACGGGTGGGGTAAGTTGATGCTGGGTAGAACCCGTGACAGAAACCTGCACAGATATTCAGGCTGACTGTATGTTTCTTGACTTCCACGGGGGCGGGGGGAGGAGAGAGCGACTGTGTGCTGCTCATTGTCCAGCGTTTTGACGACGGAAGATCGGGCCCGGACCTCCGGAGCCCTGCGCAAGTTGTCGTAGAACATTTGCAGCAGCTTCACGCAGACTACCGATGCAGTCCTCTGCACGACGCCTCTCTGCGCCGCTGGCCCGCTGCTCAAGGCGGCACATCCACTGCTCTGCCTCCGCTCGAGACCTCGTCGGGCCCCCCGACCCAGTCTCCAACCTGCGCCCCGTCTACTACGACGACCCCCTTCCCGCCCCCGAGGCGAAACCACGCCCAAGACTGCGCCATCCGTACTCGCTCAGGGAGTTCTCCGACCCCGACGTGTCGACCGCGGAGCCGAGCATCCACGACCTCGAGCTGCAGTACAAGCTGCTGAGGCAGCAGACGGACGCATTCAACCATGCGTTCTGGACAGACGTGCGTGCGCTATGTCTGGCCTCTCGCCCACACAGGCTTACCTTCATTTCCTGGTTACTACTTCTTTATAATAGAGCAACCTCCGGTTTGAATCTGCCAAAGCCACCATCCTGCAGAGCCTCCCCTCCTCCAGCACGCCCACCGACCGCGACACCGCTCTCACCCACTTCTACCAGCAATGGCTCAACCAGGAGTCCGCGCGGCAGGAGGAGTACACCGCGGAGTGGCGGCGGCGCAACTGGGACGGCATCGTCCTCGCCGCCCGCCTCGAGTACGCCAAACTCAAAGCCAAGTTCTCCGGCGCGGGCGCAGATTCGGACGCATGATAATCACAACATGGAAATAAAAATACAAGGGGTCTGCAGTGCTTAGGTGTGGGCGCCGGGCGCAGAGTTTTTGCTAGTTAGGTGGAGGGGGCCATCAGTCCTCCATAAACACATCCCCTTCCGTATTCCCGGACACGTCCGCCTTCTCGCTCTGTCGGGCCTGCACTAAATGCATCACCCGCTCCCACATCCCGTTCTCTTCAATGCCGGCGCTGATAATCGCATCTCCCTCCTGCCTGTACTCCTCCACGAGCGCGTCGACCCCGTCGGGGTCCATCCCCGGGAACCTCGCCGCGATAACCTCTTTCGACGGGGGCTTTGCGCACGACGTCGGGTAGAGGACCGCGGTTCCGCCGTTTCCGTAGACCGCGCAGAGCGTGATGTACAGCGCCGTGTCCTTCAGCCGGTCGGTGACCTCGTCATCGGAGAGGCCACTTGTTTGCTTCAGGGCATCCCAGCTGGAGGGGTTCGGTATCAATATGCATACATCTCTTTGAAAAGCAAGGGCATACTCGTCATGACTGTAGATCCTTCTCCATACGGCCCTCATGGCATTTTGTACTCTGACCTCGGGTAAATCCTACACCAAAAATCATGAGTGTCATCCACGAACTTGACAACGTCCCCTTACCTTGGCTTCGCTCAAGATCTGTAGCGCAGTCGAATAATCGTATATCTCATGCGCGGTATTATCCTTCAAGGTCAGCAGATCGACAATATCCTCGACACTCAATGCTTTCCCCTGCAGAAGCTGCCGGACGAGGTCCTTGAACACCTGGGCAATGATGAATACCCGAGACTAGAAAGAATATGCAGAACGTACTCGTAATATAGGTTTTCGACCAGCGAGAGATTTCGCGGTCACGCGCGCAATCATGTCCACCTGTGCGTCTAGCGACATCTTGCCGTGATGTGTCGACAGGATGGCTTTGAACTTGTCGCGAAGGTTTTCATGCACGCTGATAAAGTCGAGGCCGTCATGGAAGGCTAAAAGGATATGCATGAGGTCCGGAGCTACGTTAAGAACCTTTTCGAACAGACCGCTAAGCACATCCTCATCAATCGACGCTTCAGGCTCATGAAGCCGAGCCAGTTGCGACAATTTGCCGATACTCAGCATCAACTGCAGGTTCGGAGCATCAGAGAGTACACGTTTTAGTACCAGGCCGGACCAACTCACATGCCTGACTTCCAGAGTACTCTCCTTCTTGGCCACCGACAGAAGAGCTTGCGACGCAGCCCCGTATCTACTCTTGCCCATGTCTTTGATCCACGATATGGCAGGGTTCGGGCGGTGCGAGAAGTACAGGTCGATGTAGTCTCCGTATTCTTCTTGCTGAGCGAACAATGTCCGAAGCTCTCCTAAGCCCACGGCTTGTCAGTGCAAGGCGACCAGAGGGATACAGCGCGGACCGACCGTTTTCCACATACCACTGGAAGAGCTCTATGGCAAAGGCTTCACGGAAACGATCCAGGCATGCTCGGATTTTATCAGCGTATGGATTCTCTTCTGGAGGATACACCTTTTCCTTGTGGCACAGCGATGCCAGACTCCGCAAATCGTGGTAATGCTCTGCAAGAGCGAATGCCTTGTCCGGATACCCTATGCGTCCTGTAGATAATGATGCTGGTCAGAACCGTCAAGGGTCGCGGAGGCACAGAAGCATACGTATTGTATCGAGAATGGTGGGCCTCGACTGCGTGAACCGCTCTTCCAAGTCCATCCTCTCCTTGTCGTTCCCAGGCTGGTCAGCGGCCACAGGACTCCAAAGTCACCGCCGTTAGTTCCCTATACAAGCTGGAGCATATACCACAGCATGCCTACCTCTGAAGCCACTGCGTTCTCTCCGTCATACAAGCGAATAGGAGGAATCCTATATCCGGGATTTGCTTTCTAAGTTCTTGCCTGGTATACCCAGCAGCAGACCCAACTTCTGCAGTGGGCGCCTCGACTATCTTCGCTGTCATATTGAACAACTCGAAGAGGATATCGATCATAGGCGGGGCGCTAGTCCACGGGTTGTACATAGGCTCTTGGACGCCGTAAGTCGCCCCGTGCTGTCGGCGGTAGGCCATAGCTGAGTCCAGCACCATCTAGCAAGTCGATAGCGGACGTTGTGAACGCAGCAACCGGAGGAAAGGTCATAAACGTACATATACAACCCGGTTTGCCTCGGTCAGAGCTCCCAAGAGATTCCTGTTCATCTCATAGGATGATCTCCGAGTGACGTCCATGACATAGACCATCAGCCGACCTAGATCTGCAACTTTGCTGCGGAAGAAGGCACGATCTGGGTCGTGATGCTCTTCGTTCAGGTCATAGAAATAATTTCGGATGCCTTCCGCCAGCACACTGTGGTGTAGACCAGCACTATATCCGAGGGGTTTGAGGGCATATTCAGCGTTGGTAACTAGCGCACATACGACTGGAACTTGTTAAGCATTGTCCAGAGCTCGAGCGCGGCGTGTTGCTTCTGCGCATTGCTCATGAGTTGTTGCCGGCACGCTTGTGAAACCTGGTATGGTGAGTCAGGACTCGAGTAGCAGCTAGGATACACCGGCACACCTTGGGCAAGACGGCATTATCATTAATGAACTGGATGAGGAAGCCCAGTAGTTCCTCGCGCCCCGATAATTGCGCCTGCATATCGACATTTGGTCGTACAAGAGTAGGATCTAGTGAGCGTCAGATAGGCGATAGCCCTAGAGTTTGAATTACGCCCCACCTGATCCCAGAATGCTTTCGCTGAGCTGGATTGCTCCAGACATAAGGCTCCCTTCGTCGACATCAGGAGGGAAGCTGAAGCTAAGAGGATTCTAAAGGCGACGGCTCAGGAACTTAACGGACATTCAGAACCCGGAAGCGCTACCTCAGGATTCGATCCGTAGAGGACAGCTTGAGTCATAATGGATTTGATGATGTTCGCTTCACCTGTCCTATACAAAGGGTTCAGATGAATCGCAGACCTTCTGCAGTAGAACATACGTACTCGGCATCAAATTCATTGACTTGCTCCATGTCGACCATCACTTTCATGATAGTCGTGGCAGTCATAATCAGTAATTCACTTGCGTGTTCTACAGCGCCGAGGCCCAGAGTACGATCGGTGGCGGACTTCAACGCGATGCGATCACGGTAGGCCGTATCTTCAAAGGACAAGTTAGTGGCATGTTTGAGAGTGTGAGATATGGCAAACGACCTCTCGCGCATAATGCAACTGCGTCACCAAACTGGACGGCCATCAATTCACCGCTGGCCAACAACTTCATTCTGGCGTGCATTGGAGCGCCAGAGCTGGAAGTCTAAACCGAGGCCATCACTTCGAGCTATTGCGATTCTGAGGGAAGATTAGCATACCGTTTGGTATGGCACAATGGCAACTTTCTCCACGGTCAGAGTCTCCCCAACAAGCGTTACATGCGCGACAAAATATACTCGGCGGGGGAATGTGCTCCTTTCAAGGTCGTATTCTGTGCCGGCGTATGAGCAGAGTATCACCAGTTTCCCTGACCTACGAAATCAACGTATGTAGGCACGGAAACAAGTAGTCCTTACTTTTCGACAGCCAGGTCAAGGAGTTCCAGATCAAGGTCAATATCTCTTGGAGGGATATTCGACCAAGACGTCCGGCGAATAGCAGTGCGGATTTTACCCATGGCATCCTCGTCAAATACAAGCTCTTCCCAGTCCTCGGCGGTCATATTCCACTTCTGGATCCGAGTATCTACCAAGGCCCAAACGTCCCTGCCCGTCTCGTCACCTTTGCCCAAAGCAACTGAGCTTACGTAGCCACCTTCAGCCTGAGGGACTGTCGGTGGGGTCCAAAGGGAGGAGAAATACTGAGAAAAGCCGGGCGCTGACTCGGGTCGGGAGAATGTGTGGTGCGAAATATGATATTTGGAGCCTGAGGATGTGACTGTTAGCCGTAGCAATCGTCCACTGGATGTTGAAGCGACATATGTGACAGCCTGCCGCAGGACATCAGCATTAAAACCAAGACCTTTCACCGCGGAAGGGGCGTGGGGCACTCACGTCTGATCTGGTCAGGGTAGTAACTGTCTCTCCAGAGGCAAGTTTCAGCTGGATGGAAACATAGTGCTCTCCACCAGCAAGTCCAATAGCAATGCTATCCCAGAATCGAATCTCGCCGGAAGACGCGATGAGTATTAATCCTGGTTCACGGCCTGAGCCGAAGGGCACTAAGACATGCAGCGGCGTAGTTCCCAGAGCAAGGTCGGGTGGGCAGGAGAAGATATAGCATGTTGGGGTGCCTGTCAAAGCCTAGGAAGAATTGTTGTATTACACCTACCCATGGTTAACGAAACATACCTGTGCATGCTGCCACACGAAGCACGTTAGGGCTGTTGCGACAACTGCAAAGCCGGTCGATGCGTCAACGTCTCCCGAATACGCATCCCTATAAAAGTCCGCGTTCTTCAGGACCTGTTTGACTTCCACGGGTAGGTTCGCATAGAAGATAGCGGTTAATTCGTTGGACCTGGCGAAGACGCCCTCAGCTCGCAGCATCGAATCGACCGATATTCTGCTTCTGTCCGTATCAGAAGTCATAGATACATCATCTGCAACTGAGGATAGTCTGTCTGGTGACATTGCTGCACCCGCGGGTGTGGCGCGACGCGACGCGGTCAGGCTGCTTCCAGGCCTGGATGGACGTGTAGAACCATGGGAGGGGGATCGGGCTGCTCGCTGGGAGTGTACTTGGCGCGTCGACCTTCGTGGTGGAGCAGGAGAAAAAGACATGATATGGACCGAAGGAGGAGAACCAGGAAGATGCAGAGGGACTTAGCGCCTCACGAAGGTTTGAGACGCGTCTGAGCCACACCAAACAACCCAAAATACGGACTTGTCCACTCCGCCCACTTGCTCTCAGACATGCTCGGCGTTGAAGGCTATGGCAGCGACAACGAGACCGACCAGGAGCTTGACGGGCCTTTTTCTGCCTCAGTTGCTTCAAGCATTGCTAAAGCACATTTGCAGCAGCCCCAGAAGACCTCTGGCTTGAACCTTCCTCCTCCCGCTAACGCGAAGGCTTCTGGTTCCAAGGGTACAGGCAGCGGACTCTCACTGCCTCTTCCCAAGGCCAAATCGACGCAAAAGAAGAAGAAGATTACCATCGACCTTCCGACCTTGGACGATGATGACGAGGATAACGAGGATAAACCCCTGGCCAAGAAGCCTCGCCTGGAGAGCGGTGCGGGCTCGTCAAAGCTCTTGTCAATGTTACCAGCTCCAAAGCAGAAGGTGCCGCTACCACCACCTAAAGAACGGGTCTTAGGAGGTGGACACGGCCCCGGGCTCGTGTTCAATACGTCTAGTCATTCAGCTACCGACTCTACCGACCAGACCGCTGATGATAATGACGAGGACGCTGGGACGGAATCGTCCGCTGCAGCTCCTAGTGCACCTTCTATATCGTTTCTGCCTGTATCTCTGCAGAAGGGGAAGCCAAACATCTCAACCGAAGGGCCGCCACGAACCGCACCGAAGGTGTTGTCTACACCCAGAGTGTCCGCCGCCCCTGCAGTGGATTTCTTCTCCCTAGGTATCTTGCTCCATCTGTAGCCTATATATACGAGCTCATACTTGTGTAGGTTCATCAAGCAGTTCACGACGTGACACAGTCTCCCCGGTTCCAGCTGGACCCTTAGGATCATCCCAACCTTCTCCTCTCCCCAAGATTCCTACCGGCATCTCATCCGCTCCCAAGGTGGACGACTTCGTCCCCCCGGAGCCAACGCCAACAGATCCCTACCCTGGCTACTACCTGACGCCTACTGGGCAGTGGGCAGCCTACGACCCGGACTATTACAAGAAATTCTACGACAAGTGGAAGCGCGAGTACGACGCTCACGTACGGGCATTGGAGAAGGGTCAAGTAAAGGGATTCGAAGGTCTGAACGAGGAGGAAGCGCAGGAAGTCAACGCTATAGCGGAGATGGAGAGAGCAAAGAAGGAAATCCAGGAAAGAGAGGAGAAGAAGAGGTTGACGCAGGGTGGGGACGAGGCTCCCGCTGCTCCGAAGATGAATATCAAGGTGCGCACTATGTATTCGCTCTAGTCCATTTGACTAATATCCTGGCTTGCGTAGGGTGCTGCTCTAGGTGGTCGTGCTCGCTCGAGACATCAGCTGTCGACCTTGCTTACGGAGGCTTATTCAAATCGCAAGGCATTGGAGGAGAAAATTGCTCAGGGTAGGCGGAATAGGAAGGAGGCAGGAATGAAATATGGTGGCTATCTTCGTGTCCCTCTTGTAAGGCACTTTGCTGACCCTGGCGTTAGGCTTCTAGTCATTCATTCAAATATTCCTCATGGTGTTTTCGTCTCGACCTATATATTGCAATCCCGACTAATGAGACAAAACATAAGACACAAGGACCTTATTGTACAGATAAAATGGGAGATATTAGACATGTACAATATCATGTAGTATGAACAACGGTCTACTTTGCAGTTGCAGAAGAGAACTCTGCGAACGCCCATCAACAATCTGAACACCCTGTACATTGAACCGGAACACTCACTAGTGACAGACTTCGTTCCCTCAGAGATAGCATGCTTGGCAAGTTCGCCTGGGAGGATGAGGCGGACCGCAGTCTGAATCTCGCGCGACGAGATGGTTGACTTCTTGGAGTACGAAGCCAATTCTGGACGAAACGGTCAAAGACAGCTGCGAACTCCGGCGACAGCAACTTACTTGATGCCTCCGTAGCAATACGTTCGAAGATGTCGTTAACGAAGGAGTTGAGAATAGCCATAGCCTTGTTCGAAATACCAGTGTCGGGGTGGACTTGCTTCAACACTAGATGCAGCTGTGCATCAGACGGCGGATGGGGTGGCATGCGAATCGCTACTTACCCTTGTAGATGTAAGAGCTGTAGGTCTCCTTGCGAGCCTTATTCCTCTTCTTCTTCTCCCCATCAGCAGGGGCAGCCTTGGACTTCCCCGCGGTCTTCTTGGCAGCCTTCGCCCCTCCCTCCTTAGCAGGAGCCTTGGAGGCTGTGGACGCTGGGGCCTTGTTGGCGGTGGTGGAGGCAGGAGCCTTGGAAGCAGTGGAAGTGGGCTATAGAAGCGCTTCCTTGTAAGCAATTGAGATCCATTGAATGTGGCAAGGTCCTTACTTTGGGAGCCATTGGAGAATGTAACTGTTGACGAATATCAACAAGAAGTTCGACAAGAGAGAGCAGTGTACGCACTGTATTGGACGCAAAGGTAAGCTCAGAGGCTACGGGGGGTGGTGGTGATAGTGGTCGAAGGCGAAGGTTGAGGTAAGAGCAGAGCGCGACGCGACGCGTTATAAGGATGGCGGGGTGGCGGAGTTGTAAATTCGGAGTCACGTGGTCCCGTTTACCGTCAACAGAGCAAAGCCACAACCGCGTTCTGACGCGACGTTTCACGTGGGACGCGTCGATCTTCCCTCGCACAAGCTGTGGTTTCTCACAGCTATTCTATCTGTCCTATATATCCTGGTGCAATCCTGACACGCTTCATGTCGAGCCAACAACATTATCTAGGCATATAACAACGTCCCCGTCATACCAACTACTCCGTCTGCCCCCTCCGCCCACAAACGCATGGTCGTATTCCCGTTCTCTGCGACCTGAAGAGTAATCGGTTGGCCAACCACGAGCGGACTAACAGCGCGGTACTCGAAATCCAGGAACTGGGCACCCTGCTTATACATGGTCGCAGTCTCTAGCATCATTAACGCGGTCAAGGGCCCGTGAACCAGCCGCTCTGTAGCAAAAAAGGAGTCAGTAGAGGAGAACTCGTCTAGCCTAATGCACTGACCCGGATACCCTTCTCGTTGCTGAGCGTAATCTTTGTCAAGATGGATATAGTGGCCATTGAACGTCAAGGCTGAAAAGCGGAACAGCGTCGTGGGGCTCGGAGTATAAGTGAACGAGAAACTAGAGGGCGGCAGTTTCTCTGCTGTTGGCTTGCCCGTGAGGTCAGCTCCTTACGCGCTAGCACACGACGCACCTAGCTTTGGCCTAGACGCCCTCTTTCCAGTGGTAGTAGGCAGGTAAACATGAGTCCTCTCCTCTTCAATGCATACTTCGTCGCTCCCAGCCTGCTGAATGGCGATCTTCTGTCTTACAAAGACCATTGGACTGCCTTTCTCCAGACCCTTATGTTCTACAGAGCCGACTGTGGATGTCGATACAGCTTTCTGACCGATGACCAAAGGCTTCTTCCACACCATCCTGCCCCCCGCCCACATCCGTCGCGTGTACGGTTCAGGAGGACAGAAGTCGGCATCCGTGCCATCCCAGCGGAGATCCCGTTCAGGATTACGAGCGTGGAAGAACACAAGATGGTGGCCGTATCCCAGGTTCTGCCCGTCGCCAGGAAGTTGCCTTGGACTCGCCGTACCATCTCTGGTAGGTAGAGTCACATACAGATCCGAAATGTGATCTGAACTTAGGGTCTGCGAGACTGTCAACTGCTTGCTCGAGACAGACTGAGCCCATTGTTGGATCTTATCGGCCGCGATATGGAGGGGCTTATTCTGATGACATCGCCTGTATATTTGGGGTCTGAGTAGAGAGCTCATAGCTATATGATCAGACTCTCCGGCGTAGACTGTATCATAACGAGTGCGAGGTGATGACCTTGAATGTCGGGTTGGGGGAACGAGAACATGTACAGGTGCCGACGCCCAGGGGTGAAGCGATTCGTAGGATGCCGTGGTGCGCTACGTTGGAGTTCTCACGCTCTGGAAGCTCGCGCGAACGCCTGAGTGGCAACAACTGGACCTCCAATTGCCCAAATGTCCTATCCTCCTCCGTACCCCCATCCTTCAGGGCAGCACCATTATCCCTACGCATCATATCCCGCTGGTACACCAGGTGCTTACCCGCACCCTCAAACGCCAAGTCCATACTCTACGACGTCGTATCAGACCCCGGGGGCATATGCATACGGGTCCTGGCACTACCCATACAGTTATTTTCCTCCGCAACCCGGATACGCAGCAAATGCAGCCCAACGACAACCAACACAAGCGCAGCCAGCTGCCACACAAACTGCCGCGCCTGCAGCGACAGCGACCAGTTCACAGCAGGCCCAGCCAGCTACCACTGTGCCTCAGCCGGTGACAGCAGCTGCCCCTCCACGCCAGACCACTTTCACGTCATATACGCCTGCATCCTTTCGCGAGGGGGGAACGGTTGCAGCGGCGAACAGCGGTGGGGCTACGTCCTCGCGGGGTTCGAGGAAGCAGTCCAATCTCAAGGGGTTGTTCTCAAAAGAACGTGAGTCTCCGCCTTGCTGCTGTTTTATCCTGTCACGACGTGGTATGAATGACATTCGTAGTTCGTAACCTTATGTACGGGTTTGGGGATGATCGGAACCCAGCCAATGACACCGTGAACGTGATGGAGGAAATCCTGATTGAGTATATCATCGACGTTGTGAGTGCTCTAGTTGTGCTAAGACCTCCAGCCTTAACGGCATCTAAATCCGCTACAAGTGTCAAACTGCTCTCGCTCCGACACGCAAGACACGCTTGTCGATCGAGGACCTACGGCGAGCTCTGTCCAGGCCCGCTGATGCGAAGAAACTTGCGAGAATGGAAGAGCTGTTGTTTATGCAAGAAGACATCAAGCGTGCTCGGGCACAATTCGAGGAGACTGATATCAAAGAACCGAACGCTTTCTGAGTTGCTCTGGTATGTATCTCTAGTGTACACCGTGTAAATTATCGCCATACTGTACATTACATTTTTGCCGGCTCTGTATGCCAACTAAAATCACGACCGACCTATCGTGCTCTGTCCATTTCGCCCCGCTGTGAACTCACTCCTCCATGGCCTCGCCTTGTGCCTCCTCAGCTTCTCTAGGCTCCGACACTTCTCTGCTTGTGGATCTCGTCGTCCGTAATGCGGCACCTGCATCAAAGCAAATGAGAATATGATTTAAAAATCAGACGACTGCGTCGTACCACCACTCTCGGCCAAGGGTTTTGCATAATGTTTGAGCCATTCTTCTGATTCCCAGACTAGACGGGATATCGTTAATTGTCATCGATACAGTAGGTTCAGAGAGGCAGGAAACGCACTGGCTCTGTTTTGCGGCTGCTGGAGACCCTTCATCGGCCGCGCAAGGTTGACCTTAAGCACCCTCCCGCGAAGCTCGTTCATGTCCATGTTATCGATGGCATCCTGCGCGTCCTCCGCCGACGAGTATGTGATGAAACCGAACCCCCGATGCTTGGCCTCTAGGCTTGCAAATCAGTATACTCCCGAACGTAACGCGACGCAGGGAGCAAGTACCTACCTGCTTGCTGGTACTGATTCGTAGCTGCCTGCGGCAGCTGCACCTCTATGACATCCCCTGATGGTTGCGTGAATTGTCAGTGAATCGACAAGAGATGCAGTCCGGCAATCGGCGTACCGAAGGTTGCAAATGTCTCGACGAGGACAGCTTCGTCAACATCGTCACCTAAGCCGCCTACGAAGATAGTCTTCTTTGTTCTCGTGCCTTCCTCCATGAGTTGTGCGCACCTTGGTTAGAACGCCGTCGAGCACTTTCGAGGGGAGCTACACGAGAGTAGGATTGGGTGAGGACTTGGTGTGGCAACTACGGGGCGACCTCGGTGGCTGCTGTGAGGCAACCCGGAAGCCATGCTGCGTGAGATGCACAGCCACAGAGGCAGCAGGAGGCCGGAGATTCAAATTCCCCTATCGTTATGTCCTCCTCGCCGAGATTGGAAGTGTCCTAAACGAGGTGATCTCTCCCAATACCACTGCGGTCCTTGAGCTCGAAGTTGCAGCTCATGGCTCTTGTCTTTTTGCCCTGTCAGTGACGGCTGCTCCCCAACATCACCTTATTTATGCTCGATTTACCCACTGTCGCGCGTTCATCATACCCCACAAGGGATCAGGTGTCTCAGGCTGCGATGCTCGTCTGCCAGTACTCGCCAGCAAATAGGTTTCAAACATGACGTGATTAAAAGGGGCGGCATACCCTGAGAATGTTCATACCGTTCAGTAGGACCTCGACACGGAGATCATTCGGACGCCTACGCCGTCGCTTTATCGGGGACATCTCTCGTTTCATACGCCGAGTTCGAAGACATACAGAGTCATCAAGGCAGACGGGCGGTCTGTACTAGCACAAGAGGGGTTAATAGATTTTAACTTGATCGCTGTTACCTTGCCACTTCCTCCCGCGGTGGATTTTTCCCTCAGCAGTATACGACCGTGCTTGGCCCTGACGGGATGCCGATAGTCATTTGGAGAGCTACTTAAGCCAACCTTTCTCCATGCCTCTTGGTCCATCACATTCCCCACTTAACAGCCATGCTTTCTCAGCTGCGGCTGCAGCACGAGTCCGACACCGAATCCGTATCTTCCCCCGGCACTTCTGGCTCGTTCGACGAAGATGAAGTCAACACTCGTCTTGCGCCGTGCTGGCAGAAGTACCAACGTCTCCTAGAGCGGAGAGGCATACACCTTGATACCTACAGGGATGTGCAGGATCTCTATAGGCGTGAATGCGCCGGAGCAACGCCGGAAACTCTGTCGACAATAACCCGCCAAGCAGGCTACATCCATGCGTTCTGCTGCGACGACGATAGTGCGCTGTGCCGCGACCCAGGCCTTGTCCGTAAATCCTCTTATCTCGACCCCTGCCGCTCATTAACATCGTCGTTGACAGCCCGACAACCTCTTTAGAGGAGTTAGACTTGCGGACGGATTGAAAGTCATTGTGAAAGCTGTGCATCTTTTCAGCCGGGAATATGATATCATACGATACCTATCAACTCCCGCTCTCAGAGATGATCCCATGAATCATAATATCCGTACGGCATTCATCTCACCAGCCCTTGGTCTTACTTAGCCATTCTGTTAGCTGTCCTCGACCTTATCGAGGTTCCCTGCGACTACATAGCATTTATAGCCATGGAAGAATGGCACTCGCTATTGGTGATCGATCCCCCCTCTTGCCTTCGGGCCTTCCTCGGCGCGATCCGACAATGTCTGGAGGTGTGTTCACTTCTTCGCCCACACTCCTGCCAAGGCACTCACATTTGGTATCGCAGCATGTCGTGTTCTTGCATCGACATCACATCGCCCACCTCGACATATCCATGCGGAATCTACTGACAGACTGCAATGGACGTTATGGGTATATCGACTATGAATTAAGCCGTCGGTTTGACGGAATACCGAACCCTCTACTCTGCGGAGGCCGTGGTACGGAAGTGGCGCCGGAGCTTGAGAACGGCGGATGCGGGGATCCTTACAAGGCTGACGTGTGGGCGTTGGGTGTATTCCTTCTCCGCGGCTGTAAGGTCCGTCTCGCATCGCAACAGGCGTGGATCGTTTACATTTGGTTCTTATCTCATTGCTTCCAGCTGACCGGTTACAGTATCCCTGAACTGACGAGCTTGACACGAGAAATGCTCAACCGCTGTCCCGATAATAGGCCGACAGCAGCCACTGTATTAAAGGCGTTCGATGCCATGGTCCTTCCCATTGGCGAGGATAGGAGCGATAGGCACGAATAAGGACTCCCTTCACATAGCTGCAGGTGCTCCCGACTGGATCTACTTCTGTCCTGCTGTATATATACCACGGTGCTCGTTGTTTTACCGACTCACGCATGCTGTAGTAACTGTAATATGTGTGTGATATCGCTCGGATACCATGAATTAATACATGTTCCTATACAATACAGTCGCTATACTACGGTCCCACTGATCCTACTCCAATGACTTTCATTCGGGCTAGGAGCCCTCGGGCGGCGGCGAACTTTGACTCTGCTGCTCCAATCTCTGTCTTTTCCTGGCCAGGTATCTTTCCCTCGCACTTTGCACGGACTCTTCATTATTCCGCTTGGCTGCGATTCGGGCAGTCGCCTCCTTCTCCTTTTGCTCCTTCTCTCTTGCCATCCGTTCGCGCTCCTCTTCCATCTGTTTCAGGACCTCCCTCCGCCGCCGCTCGTCGATCTCCCTTCGACTTGCAGCGGTACCAACGGCAGTGTGGACCTGCACATCATTCCCGTTCGCATCCTTCTTCTGCGATGTGGATGTTTTCAACCCAAGCCGTCTGGTATTCGGCAGAGATAGGTTCAATCCCGCGGATAGTAGTTCACGCTTGTCCACTATCTGATTATCGTCGTTCAATTCCACCTGTTTCCCTTCTGCACTCGCTAGCTTGGCCAGTTCGACATCAGACTTCGGCACATAGTCTGCGGGCTTCGAGATTGTTAGATTCGGCATGGAGGGTCCGGCGACTTTCTGAGTCTGTTCAGCATTCACAGCTGCAATAGTTTCTTCATGTTCTTTTTCCGACTCTTCGAGCAATTGCCGATAGAAATGGACCATGCCCGTGGTCAGGCCCTTGTTCTTCTTCTTCTCTTCCTCTGCAGATGCGAACCGTCGCTGTCACATACAGAATATAAGGATACCTAGAGAAGACATACCTTCGCGCCGTTTCTCTTCCTCTTCCGCTCTCCGGACTTCTGCCAATTGGTCTTTGTAAGCTTGGGTAACGAATGCTTCTTTGTCTTTGAACTCGTCGCCTTCCATCTCCCGCTCCCTCTGAATCATCTTCTCTTCCGCGCGTAAGTGGTCCAAGCGCCTGGTCGCAGCCGATTGGAGTAGCCCTGCAATGTATTTAGGCTACCAAATCTCGGTCATGAGCGCGAAGGACATCGTGCGGGTAGGGTTGACTCACTTTACGCTCTTTGGCCTCGGCTTCCTTAGCCAGCTTCTGTCTGGCCTTAGCCTCCTGCATTTTCTCGTACACTTCATCATACTCGAAAACAGAGGAGTCCAGTTTCTGCTCCTGCTCCATCTTCTTCCTAGTGGCTTTGGAGGTGCCTACATTCTGGGCTACCAGCTTCTTGTTGACTGAGGCCTTCCCATCAGCAGAAGCAGTTGGGGCTGCGTCCACATCATCGTCAAGACTGGCGAACGCGGAAGGTGGCTTGAGTGGAGGAGCTGCCCCCGCTGGCTTGGACTTATTGGTGAGGGAGAAGGAGAGCTTCATGCGATCGCGCTTCAGTTACGTAAGCCATCCAAGTCCAGTGTGAGTTTGTGGCAACTTGCCACACTTACTGCAACCTTGCTCAGCATGGCTGCCTTCGACCGACGCAGGATCAATGGGCCGGAAGAGAGCTATCCACCTGTCTTTGACGAAGATGATATCGATGATGCATTATACGCGAACTGGAAAGTCGGGCAGCCGCGGCAGGGAAGACTACCAGGCGATGTACGTCCTATATGTGCGGCATTTGTGTAGATATATCTCACTACACAAACACTCTCTGACTTCCCTCCGTGATGTATCAGTTATAAGGCCTGGTCTTATTAATCAAGCCAATGGATCGGCGTACGTAGAGACTGAGAAAACCAAGCTTGTCTGTGCTGTGTATGGTCCCTTTCCAATTAATACGTCAATCGTAACTGAGGCTATCCAAAATCGCAGCTATGGTCCTCGGCAGTCTAAGAATACCTCATACAGCGAGAAAGGACGTCTGAATGTCGAGGTCAAGTTCGCACCGTTCTCGTGCAAAAAGCGTAGAGCGCCTATACGGGTAAGCTTAGAGGTTATGCTTGCTTACCGGAAGTTGACGGTGTAGAAAGGATGCAGAAGATAGGTCCGTCGCTGTCCAGATACACCAGGCTATCCTGCCGTCTGTACGGTTGGAATTACTACCGAAGTCTACCGTCGACGTATTCATAACCATAATTGAGAATGACGGGCTGGAGAGTTGTTACGCGTCTGGTGCAATCGCAGCAAGTGCAGCGCTGGCGGATGCTGGTATCGAGATGCTGGGATTAGTCATGTCGTGCTCGAGCGTGAGTCTATCCGTTCACGTAGAGAACGCCCATCTCTCAACCTTACCACTGGTTAGTCCGTCGTGGGGAAGGAGATCTGGTTGGATCCTACTGAGCACGAAGCACGCATCGCCAAGGGCAGCTTGGTGTTTGCATGTATGCCGGCATTAGGAACTGTAACCAGCGTCTGGCAATCAGGAGAGGTGACCCCTAGTGAAGCGATGGAGGTGAGTGCTAGCATTCCATCTGACGCCTAGTTACCCATTCTCGGGTTAGTGCATGGAAGCTTGTCAGGAACGTTGTACGGACATACATGCTGTTGTATCTGAAGCTTTAGTCGCGAATGCGAGGGTCACATAGCATAAATTGAATCAAATGCGAAATCCCTCATGTTACGTCTTGCTTTGACTCGACCTTGTGGCCATAAGCAATATCTGTCCGTCTTTCTAATGGATTTTTCCAACTACTTGTTTCCCGATTGTTTGCTGCTACTTTGCGCTATGTATTCTTCACCGAAGCTCGAAGGGTTTACCGCCGGCTACATACGATCGACGCGCATGGACGAGTGATCCGGTCCACGCGTAACAAGGTCGTAAAAGGCCCGCTCTTCAACGTTCCTTGGTAACTCCTGTATTCCCTCCCGTGCACGCTTAATCATTACGACTGCTCGAACGTCAAATAACGCGCAATATTGCATGTCTACTAGGGAGGATTACTCGGCATTGAAGTCACCCTCAGGAGGCACGGCACCCCAAAGCTACTTCCCATCTCCCCCGCCATCTCGCACCTCTAATGAATCAGACGAATCCTTACGAGCCTTGGAATTATCCGAAGGTCCTGAACCGCCAGAACTCCTGACAAGAGGACGTGTTGCACGTTCCTACTCCATATCGGGATTCAATTTCGAATCCGAATTATTGCCTCTGAGCACGAGCCTCAGTGAGCCAGATGAGCGCGGAGAACCCGCTGAGAAGAATATTGGGCTGATTAGTGGTGAGTTCTATCTGTTGCCACTGCCCTCCTGTAGGGAATGCTGACCTGGAGCTTGCGCTGGAAGGGATTGCATTATGTGTGGGCATGCAGGTAAGCTCACTGGTCATAACCATTCCGACATGCAAGTAACATTCAGAAGATAGGATCCGGAATCTTGTGAGGTCATATTGCGCCTCCTGTGTGCACACGAATAACTGAGAGGTGTCAGTTCCTCTCCTGGTGTGGTGGTCGCAAATACCCAGAGTGTCGGGGCGAGCTTGCTGGTCTGGCTTGCGTCGGGTTTATTAGCATGGACGGGCGCGAGTAGTTTCGCAGAGCTGGGCTCAACTATACCCATTAATGGCGGAGCACAAGCGTATCTAGCGTACTCCTACGGGCCTCTGGTGTCATACCTCTTTGCTTGGACATCCATATCCGCTCTCAGACCCGGTATGAATCTCTTTGGTATTGTGAATATGGTCTTCCTCTCACCAGTGCATATCGCTTCATCTCTCTTCTAGGCGGGAGTGCAGTCATTGCGCTTATCTTCTCGGAATATCTTAATCGCCTCTTCTGGCATGCTACGCCTGCTGAGGTATCTCCCGACGAGATTCCTCAATGGGCGATCAAACTTACTGCAGTGGCTGCAGTCCTGTTCATATCCGTCCTTTGTGTTATGACACGAAATCTGGGTACCAGGGCGGCTGTGGCATTCACGACAGTAAAAGTGAGTGCTGTTGGAACAAAGTCGTCAGCTTTTCTTACGAATCACCCCGTCCCGCAGATAGCTGCTTTGGTATGTAAAATTGGGAGGGATACAGGAAGGGCTCCGGTTTGACTCGTTTCTACGTCGTAGATGGCTGTTACCGTCCTTGGCATTATCCAATTAGCTCGTGGACGTGCTTCATCTTCGCTACGGGAACCGCTATTTACAGGTTCCAGTCAAAGCCCTTCTTCATACGCCCTGGCTTTATACTCGGGCCTCTGGGCATTCGACGGTTGGGACCAGGCGAACTACGTTTGCGGAGAGATGAAGAATGCCGAGCGCAACCTGCCTCGAGCCATACATTCCAGCATGGCGATTGTCACGGTTTGTCTGCACATTTGCTTGCTTGACCAATGATTGTCTCACGTACCTCAGCTTTTATTCTTGCTCGGCAATGTTGCCTACTTCGTAGTGCTGGACAAGGTGAGTTATTCGGCTGCCGATTTGATATGTCTCCTGACTAGACATCCTTGCACATAGGTTACAGTGGGCCTGAGCAATACCGTCGCGCTCGATTTCGGGCGGGCCCTGTTCGGCCCTATAGGAGGGAGCATTTTCGCGTTTATGGTTGCATTTTCCTGTTTTGGTGCCCTAAACGGTAGGTACCCAGGGCTATGCGCAGTATATTCGGTTTAACATTCTGCTTTAGGAGCCGCTTTCACGTCCGCGCGCCTTATCGCAGTAGCAGGGCGAGAGCATTATCTTCCCGCTTGGTTTGGAAAGTTACACACTACCCGCAAGACGCCGGTTAACGCGATGTGTCTGCATGCTGCTATCACAGTCTTGTTCATTGCCGTCGGCGGTGGATTCCGATCCCTGATCAACTTTGCCGTCGTAGCATCCTGGGCGTTCTACTTCCTTACTGTAAGCGATACCATTGTTGACATTTCGAAATTATCTGACCTTTCCGCAGGTTCTGGGTCTGGTGATTCTCAGAGTGAAGGAACCTTTGCTAGAAAGGTATTTGGTTCTGCTTACCTTGACTTGTGGAAGTTTAAATTTGTTTCCAGACCATATAAGACATGGATAATTACGCCATTAACATTCTGTGCTGTGAGTGACCGACGTATTTGTTACAACCGTGCTCTAATCTCGGGCTGTCGTTTAGGTTGCTCTCTTCCTCCTGTGTATGCCTGTTATAGCGGCTCCGCTTGAAGCTCTTGCGGTGCTGGGTGAGGACTAATTAATCACCTGCTGTCCACTAATGCTGACTATCTCTCTCTAGGTTTCGTTTCCGCCGGTGTACCTTTGTACTATATCACCCATCGAAATAGCCCGGACGTCCAGAATTCACGAATATTCAGTGCGTGCACCGAATTTCCGACGTTCTGCCACTAACTGACATCCACTCCATAGCGGTACTTTCGTCTCTATGGGCACGTATTCGGGGCCGACCGGCTTCTGGTGCAGGATGGCAGGCGGTCGCCACGGAGGGGGACGAGCTGGAAATGTCGGAAGGAAGACGGCGGAGACCATAAACGCGGACAGCCATTCATATAGTTAATGTCGCCATCCCGGCGTATCGTAGAGTCAAGTGGATGCGGTGTGATACCACTGTAATCCTTACTAATGTGGCATCGGGCATAGATTTCTTGGACGAAGGTCAGGACGTCAGACGCCCCATGTCAGCTGTATGGGCACTTGACTCAACAAGTCCTGATGCTATGATCTGCTATGATACTTTCCGCTCTCTGGGGGACAGTTGCTTCTGCTCCCATAATCAGTTGCGATATCATGATTCGTTACCAAGTCCTGGTACTCTGACTAGTACTGTTACAACTGTAACATCCCACCGGGAAGGTCCGTAGCAGCGGGTCAACTTAGTAAGGCCGTGGACGCAGTAATCGCGCAATCGATCATATAAGAGGATGGTCTCCTGCCGCTACCGTTGCGATCTGTAACTACTACTAGCCCTTTTATCTGCAACTACCCATTGACCGATAGTACGTGTCTGGCAACCCCTACTTTCTCATTCGTACACTGATAGTAAACGTCCTCACTCTCATTCTAACCATAGATTCCGCTATGGTGAGTTACCCTTCCCCGTGGCGAGACTTCTTACTGACCGCGCCGGAATGAACGGTGACGCAGTCCGAACACACCTACAAGTTTGACGTCAAGGTAAGGATTCGCCGCGGCTTGGATGGGAGTGCACGATCCTGATCATAGCGCATTGTGCCATGTATTCATAGATGACCTGCTCGGGCTGCTCCGGCGCTGTCGACCGTGTCCTCAAGAAGGCCGAGGGTGCGTCCATTCTGTGTGCCAATCGTGTTGTGAAGCTAAGGCTCGATTACGCGCAGGTGTGAGCTCGTATGACATCAGCCTCGAGAAGCAGGAGGTCATTGTGAAGGGCACGATCCCGTATGATGATTTGCTGGCAAAGATTCAGAAGACGGGCAAGGAGGTGCGTAGTGTTTATTCTTGGGATCGGATGGGAGGCTGATTGAGTCGCGCTATGTTGGATAGGTTCGTTCTGGAGAGACTGTTGCCTGATCCTGCCCGCGGCCAGTAGATGGATATCGGAAGTTTCCTTCACTGTACTGGTATCTTTGTGAATGTCTATATAACCGGTAATGTAGCCTGAGTTTGGATTTTGTGGAACTATTGAGTCTCGGCGTGGTTGTGGCAAAATGCCTTTCAGGTCGATCATCCCTAACCATTACTGAGCAACAACGGCTATAGCGATGCCGACTTGGCGTTCTGTCAGGAGCCACAGACGGCCTCCGTCGGAGGGGCAGGTGGTATTAGACGATGCAAGCAAATCCTTTCCTTAAAGTTGACAGGGAGCGTTGTTGGTCGCGAGTCCCGAGAATAACTCGAACGGCAGGGGTAAAATTAGTATGCTTTGCTTATCCAGCAGTGAATGCCGAGAGCAAGCCGAGCAAGCGACATATGAACCCGTGCAGGAGCGAGAACGATGGAAAGAGAATGCAATAAAACAGAATACAAGGCTGAAGAAATGGTGCAGGCTGGCGAGTGGTTTGCATGGCAGGAACCGGGCGAGTGGATAAATGGATCTAGAATAGATCTGGACAGTCCTCGATTGCCTGCCGTCGCAATCCAAGAATGGGCCCGGTGGCTGCGGCCTTCCCTGCCCAGCCTCGGACAACTCCTCCCTCTATGTTTTCTGAACATCCCTGTCTCCTTCCACGACATCCCCCTCCTCCCAACACCGAAGACAGCGAACACGGTCTTGGACCGAGCCGACTCTGTGCCCGTGTATACTGGCCTGGCTGCTGATCCGTCATGTCTGCTCCGACTTCCACTCTGACACCCAATCCGACCACCCCAGCGTATCCGGACGATGTCGAATGGATTACCGCGTACCTCACAATCCATATGCTTAGCGTCCCCAGCCGACGCTACGCCTATCTGCTGTGGATTGTCGTCGTGTTCTTCTTCCTGCTCTTTGCAGTCTTGCACTGGACTGGCTCGAGGGGCGGCTCGCTCGGTGCGTACTGGACAAAGTGGGCTATTCGTCGGAGGACATGGCGCAAGAAAGGCAAAATTGCCGCTGCCCGCAAGAAGGGTGATATGCGTGCGCAGCCCATGCCGATGTCTTCGAACGCACAGATCCTCTGTTTAGCAGCAATTATCCTAGGAAGCCTTGCCCTCTGCTTTGTCGGACCGGACTACATCGCTCCCGGAAGCAAGGTATGGCAATTTGGCCACAACAGTACTATTAACTCTATCTCGAAACGCGCTACCTATGATATCTCAATGTTTACCCAATACCAACCCCAATACACTATACCCAAAGCCTGGTGGACCGTCGGAGGACGCGCAGGTCTCATTGCATTTGCTCTATTCCCCCTATGTATTCTATTCGCACTCAAGGCCCCTCCTTTCGCCATATTCGCCATCCCTTTCATGATCCAACTTCACTTCGACAAACTCGCCTGGCTGCACCGCTGGGTCGGCCGATTAATATGGTTCATCACTGCCTTGCATGTCGCCTTCTGGAGTATCCAACTTGCCAAGGACCAACGTGCAGGCACGGGTAAAGTTGCGTATACTTACGCTTGGCAGTACGAGAAATTCATCTACGCCTGGATCGTGAGTGCCGATCAACACATCCGTTGTCCTGATACTTACATAGATCATCCAGGCCTTTGGCTGCATGACACTACTGATATTATTATCTATTGCGCCGCTGCGTAGGACTCACTATGAGGCCTTTTATTTCCTACACATTCTCTTGGCGCCTCTCACCATCGTCATGTCAGCACTACACCATCCACCTGTCTGGATCTGGTGCTGGGTCGCCCTCGCGCTTTGGGGATGCGAAAGACTTTGGAGGGCTACCTGGTGGCTGTCGACCAACGGATTCTTCGGTAGCTCAGTCCGTGTTCCCGCTGTCGACGAGAAAATGGCCTTGTATCAGGGTTCTGGTAAGAGGACCGAGAAGTCTGAGATGCTCGTACCCACTCCCTTCCCACCACCTGCGATCATGCCCTCTGCCTCAGCATCTCAGCAGACCCTCATCAGCCCTGTGCCCCCTACTCCCACCTCTGCTAAGGTGAAGCCTCCCCCTTCTGCGTACAAGCCGCCGCACTTGCCTGGAGAAGAGAGCCAATTATCATATCCGCCCTCTGAAAATACCGCATACCCCCCATCCACGTTCCGGTCCAACTCCTCTGTCGACCTCGCGTCCATCGCCCCTCCCACTGTTTACTCTTACGTCCCGCCGCCAGGATATGCTCACGCGGAGTTGCTGGCGGGTATGACTGTCCGGCTTCGATTTATTACCCCTGGGTATCTCTCGTGGGCACCGGGACAGCACTTCCTCATTACGGTCCCTGCCATCTCAAGATTTTGTACCCACCCGTTCACATGTGCGAGCATATGCGACGAAGAAGCTCCAGGAGACGAAGGGAGAGAAATTGTTCTCCTTATCCGCGCGAAGAACGGGTGGACGAGGGATTTGTGGGACGAGATAGTCACGATGTCAGCTAAAGGCCAGAAATACCACCCTTCAGAACACCCGCCAGTAGGGAACGGGGAGAAGGGCGCACAATGGCAGGTGCCCAGCAGAGGTGTGTTGTTGAAGGTTTTCGTGGACGGGCCCTTCGGAAGTGCTATCAGAGCCAGGTGGGGCGAGAATTCCACAGCTGTGATTGTTGCTGGCGGGTCTGGTGTGAGCTTCGGTATGTCCGTGCTAGAGTATCTGTGCCTTTGTATGGCTGGGAGAGATGGGAAGTTCCTCGGCGGACGACCTGGTGGGTGGGGTAGGAAGGGTTTCCGCCTACGGCGGATCCGGTTTGTGTGGCTAGTGCGGGAATTCTGTGAGTTAGAATATTTATGATGTCCTGTCGGGATGCTCACTTTTCCCTTAGCTCATATCCAATGGTGCGCTTCAGTTATCCGGAGGTGCATGGCCATGATTCCAGAGCCTGGTCTGCGAGTGGATATATTCGTGACCAATGCCAAATCGGCGCCGGACCTTCGTCCTCCGCCACAGCTGTCTGCTCCATCCCAGCAGCCAAAGGGAGCATCCACCGAGTTCTTAGCTCCTCCTACTCCTCAATACGCCAAACAGGGACGTGCTCGTTCAGGGTCAACGTCATCCACATCGTCTGTGGAAAGCCAGGACGACGCCGCGTCGGTGAACGAGTATGTTGATCTCAGCTACTACACCGGAGAGTATGTAGATGAGGAGACGTTCTCTGCGGGGGAATTCGGCGACATCAACGTGGTTGACCTCACGAACTTCGACGGAGATGACGACACTGTCTTGCCTGGTGAGGCGCAATTCAGCAAACGCGTGAAGAAAGAGGGCAAGGTGCGGCGGAGGCAGTCTCGCAAGATGAATAATGCGAAACTCGCGAAGCTGCAATTGGAAGACAAGGCGACCGAGGAGAGGAGATCGCGGCATCGGGACAATAGGGCCTCTGCGTCTTCGACGGACAGGCTCCTGTCGCCGATTCTCTCTCCGGCTTCTCCTGTCAGCAATAAGCGTGCGAGCGCCGCGTCTTCGCATTATTCGTTGGGATATGCTGACATGGGCAATGGACCGAGTGCGGCGTCGTCTTCGGCCACTGTGCTCGATAACGTTCATAGTCCGGTCTCGCCTGGCCCGTTCCCTCCCAGTCGCTCGTCTAGCCCTGCGTCTGGGGTCAGATTCCAGGACGGAAAGGGCGGAGCCCGCGGGAGGTCGGCTGATTGGGACGCACAGACAACGCACGGCAGCATCTACGCCATGATGCCCACCGTAGGCACTGGATCGCATGGAGAGACAGTGAAGCTGGAGGTGGATGCGCAGGAGATACGAGATATTGGATTCGTTTCGGAGCACGCCTGGCCTGGGAGACCGAAGTTAGAACGAATACTCGCGGACGAAGTGGAAGCATCCAAGGGTTCCGTGATAGTAGGATGTAAGTCCACCATGAAAGTGAATGTCTAATTATTTGCTGACGGAGTTGTGTTCCAGGTTGTGGTCCTATATCGCTGAATGCTGTCGTGCGGAAAGCGATTGCTTCCCAGATAAATCCTGCGCGAATACGTCGTGGAGATATGCGCGGATCCATCTCGCTCGTTTCGGAGGAATTTGAGTATTAGCCTCGGACTGTACCTATCCACGAACGGACTTGTTAATAGTCAATGTAAACAAACCGGACTTGGTACGGCAACGTAGTTGTAAATTACGGGTCCTTGTAGAGTCTGTTGCATGCATCATAATACATAGTCGTAATGTACTTAGAAGCGGTCGTCGAGCAGGGTAGCTTGTGGCTCAGTGACTGAGACGATCGGACAGAATTAGAAGTCGTTGCTAAAAGAGGTTGTTGTGGCGTCCACATCTATGTCGTCGGTGTCTTACTACAGGGCTTGGGTGCAGGTATTGACCAAGCTAGTCTCTCCAAGCGTTCTAAGCTCTTGCTTGAGCCCCAGTTTTCCGCGCTCGTCTCACGAAGCGATCTACGTTTTCCGTCGAGAAATGAGCTCACAATCATCCATCGTGGTTCCTGAGGGTTTCACTCTGCACACAGAAAATGCTGCCCATATTCTTCTGCCGTCCTCAAATGAAGCGTTCCTGAATCCTGTGCAAGAGTTCAATCGTGATATGAGCGTAGCCTGTATCCGAGTGTATAGCGAAGAAGTTAATCGAGAGAAGGAAGCTAGGTGGAAGAGAAAGCAGGAGTACAAGGCTAAGAAGGCTGAGTCCGGTTCGAAAAACAAGAAGGCAAAAAGTGAGCAGTCACGATCCATCATGTGCTGAGACTGGAGGAAAGAGTCGATAGCAGTCTCTAACTCGGCTGGCGGCACCCATGGATCGGAGGCCCACGAACAAGATGCAGTAGAAGATGCAGGACCCGGTCAAGGTCCGTCTTCTGCGGACTCCCCTGAGTTGAAGGCCCAAGAGGTATGACCAGTCCGAAGTGATTCCCAGTATAAGGAATACGCTTACGTTTCCTTAGTACCGCCCCTACACCATCGAAATCCTCGAAGCACTTTCCGCTACCGGTCTGCGCTCCATCCGATACGCCAAAGAGATCCCCCTCGTAAAGTGAGCATCTGACTGACCTATTTCATCTGTAATGAAGATTTACGGATAGTCTCTGATCTCAGTTATGCAGATATGTCATCGCTAATGATCTATCTCCTTTGGCCGTGGAAGCCATGAAGAGGAATATTGAAATTAATGGCCTTGGACCCAAAGATGATGTGACACCGGATCCCTCTGGATCTTCTGCAGAACCCGTCCTCAAGGGGACACACGGCAAGCAGGATTTGGGAAAGGTAAAAGTCAAAGTCAAAGAAGGGGACGCTTGGTACGTGGCCATTCGTGTCTCAAGCCAAATAACGTACAGTTGAACCGCAGGTTGACAGTGCTCTCATGTACAACCATCGTCCCGAGCGGAGTCGAGTCGATGTAGTCGATCTAGATCCATACGGTACGGCCGCACCCTTCATCGATGCAGCTGTACAATGCGTCAAAGATGGAGGTGAGAAGAAGCTCTACTTATATATGTGCATCAACCTGAGATTCATACTCGCAGGTCTCTTATGTGTCACATGCACAGATCTATCTGTCTTAGCCACCACCAATTATCCCGAAAAATGGTAGAGTGCTTGCCTTCGGCCATCCTATTCGAGTTGACGTTCTGGATCAGTTTCTCCAACTACGGAGGAATACCTGTGAAATCGGAGTACTGCCACGAAGCAGTAAGTTCCGTCCCAATGGATTCCTCCTTGCTTAATTCCTTCGACTGTCTAGGCCCTACGACTTGTGCTACACGCCGTATCCACGTCTGCTGCGCGGTACGGTCGCTTCATTCAGCCCTTGCTGTCATTATCGATCGACTTCTATGTCCGTTTATTCATCAAAATAAAATCCCAGCCGATCGAGGTCAAGAAAGCCGCTAGGTGAGTACCTGTCCATCTGCTACTGGTGTGAAATGGTGACATGAACACACGACATCAGTAAAACGTCAACATACTATGTCTGTACCGGGTGCCAATCATTCTACGAGCAGCCGCTAGCTAGGACCGTGGAGCAGGTTCACGAACGCTCTGGCAACGTTAACTTGCTTTTCAAGACCCATGCAGGTCCTACGGTACCGGAGAGATGCACAGAGTGCAATTCAGTTTTGCATGTCAGTGGATGTTTATGTTTCTACTTACAGTAGCTAATCCATGCATCCAGGTGGCGGGTCCGATGTGGTCGGGCCCTCTACATGATCCAGAATTTGTCGGGAAGGTGCTTGAACACTTAGAAGCCGATGCAGATCATTATGGCACGTCTACTCGGATGAGGGGCATGCTAACCGTGGCGAAGGAGGTATGATTCTTACCGCTATCTTTTCCCCGTAGTCTCACTGAGGGTCATTAGGAATTAACGTTTCCGTTCTATTTTACTCCTGCGAAGATATCTAGCTTCTTCCATTGCACCTGTCCTTCACTAGACGATGTTGCGTGAGTGATGGGAATTCAATCCCCTCTTTTCTCGTTGTTAACATGAAATGCGTATAGATCTGCGCTGCTCCATGCAGGCCATAGCGTGTCAAGATCACACGCCTGCGCAGGCTCCTTGAAGACGTCCGCCAGTCGTCGAGATGTCCATGATGTCTTCCGTTCCTGGATAAAGACACATCCCGTCAAGATGGAAAACGTCTCGGAAAAGTCTCCTGCACATCAACTACTTGCGAAGGAACCGAGGTGGGATGTCCATTGTCGATGCATGTGATGGAAGTCTGAAAAGTAGTCGTCAGCTTTGAAGCCAACTTCAAGCGCCACCCTCTTTCGGTTACGCCCTCGGCCAAGGTCAAATTGGTACGGTATCAGCAGAACCCGACTGCAAACTGGGGCCCAGGTACTAAAGCAAGCTCGGGTACAAAGCGCAAAAGAGATCTGCAGGAGTCATAGGATTGAATTATGACTAGGTGGTTGCACTCTATGATACAATGTAAAGTATGGACACGACATCTACAAACATACATACCGAGGATAATAAGTTGCGACAGTCCAGTCCGTAAGAAACGACGGAAGCCCGAACAAACGAAGTAGAGAGAGGGTCATGAAGCCGATTTGCTGGACGACTTTTGTGCTATCCATGGATGCTCGAGCAGCATTCCAGCTGTCGGCCGAGCCTCGTGATTGAGCTCGAACGTGCGTTGCAGGAAGTCTTCCGCTTCTGCCGAGATGTCTGGTGGGATGGAAGGCTTCGCGGATTGTCCAATCTACAGGAGAAGGCATGCTAAGCGAAGAGGGAATGCTTGTAAGGCCATGTCCTTTACCTTAAATATAGCTTGCATTTGATTGAGTTGAGGGAAAGGATGCTCGCCGGTTAGCATCTCGACGATCAAACAGCCAAGGCTCCAGACATCGGCTTTGATAGTATGTGCCGACTGTTTGACAACCTCCGGTGCCATCCAGAAGACTGACCCCTGTAGAGATATCCGTGGGCCACGACCATTATTGAAGAGGTCTGAGATACAAAATTAGCATATCTTGAGATGCAACAGTGAAAACAACGCACTGTCTTGAACCTTCTTCGAAATACCGAAATCGGATATCTTAACGCCGCCTTTGTTGTCAACGAGGATATTAGCTCCTTTAATATCCCTATGCACGATGTCTCTTTCGTGCAGGTAGTTCAGACCCTGAAGAATTTGGGTGACGAATTTCTTAACCAAAATCTCCTCGAACGATCCGTACTCGCGAAGCAAAGCAGCAACTGAACCACCCGGAACGTACTCCAGGAAGATGTTCAAATGTTCATCGTCAGCCGATGAGTCTGCGAGGCATCAACAACTGAGACTACAAAACAGGGCGGCATGACTCACCGAGATATTGGACAATGTTTTCGTGCTGCAGGGTCTTAAGAAGTTCAATCTCCCGGTCCAATGCGTCCAGCATGCTTCGTTTTCGCTGCTCATTAGGGCCAGAACTCTTGGGAAGTTCCACTTGTTTGACTGCCATGAGCGTGCCACTAGATGCGTCCATCCCCAGGTACACCTTGCCAAACGACCCAGCACCGATGAGGGCGCCTTTGATCCATTTTATTCGCTTGACTGCGTTCACCGTGAGTGTCAGATACAATGGTTGTTGCGGGACCACGAATAGCTTACCTCCGTTCGATGTAACTGCTTTCCCTGCCTCATCCACGTCTACTTCTTCTTCCACTTCTTCTTCTAACTCCTCTTCGTCCTCTTCTTCTGAATCTTTTTCCATTTCCTCGGCTTTCTCAATCTCAACTCCGACCTCAGTTTCACTAGACTCTTCATCGCTATCACCGGAGCCCACTTGGGTCCAATCATCGGAGCCTCCAGCCCCAAGAGATTTGCTTATCCTCCTATTCTCGACTTCCGCTGTGATCTCGTCCACGGTCATCATGCTAGCTGTGTCAGATACATCCCTCTTACTCCGCAGTTCCGTAATGTAGCTCATCCGCTTCGAGGCTCTTGACATAGTTCGCGACATTGACTCGGAGCGCAAGCCGGGTGAAGTCAGACTTTCCATAGACTCTGATAGTGACTCTGAAGGGAATGTCACCGGAGGTAGCAGATGTGGCTTCGAGTCCCGCTTAGAGCCAACATCTTGTTCTTCCGCTGGGATATCGATAGACTGTCCATCCTCAGTGGAGAGGGACAAGCGAGGGGGATTTTCTTGCTTGGGTGTTTGCAATGCACTTAGATACTCGGATGTCTTCTCTGGTACGGGAGGTGGAGGAGAGGAGATGGAAGCCCTTGATGGAGAAATGGACCGTCGTTGCGAGCCTATTGTACTGACACTGAACCGAGAATTGGGTTGAGCGGCCAATGACGCAGCACTGTCCCGTCTTCCCAATGCATTCCAGGATCCATTTGCACGAAGCATACTATTCCTCGCCGTGCGTTGCAGGACCTTCTTCTCCGTGAAAGGGAAGTACTCCGGCAAGTGGCTCGTAATGAGCTCGCTGGGAGGTCGCTGTCCAAAAAAGTTTCGCAATTTCGAAGGCGTCTTCTTGTTGGTCCCGTTCGGGGTTGATGGCTTCTTCCCACCGCTCGATGGCGAAGGTGGAGGATCCAGGACCTTCTCCGGGTCAGGCACTCCGAGGCCGCTCAGAACACTGACAGAGCTGGCGCGTTTGTAGTTCACAGCCCGTTGCTGCTCCGCAGCCAGGGATTTGGCGTTCGATGGGGACGACTTGCCGTCACCGTTCTCCTCGTCCACGGAAACCTTGATACTTCCAAAGAGCGGGCTAGTCGGGCTGCTTTGCGACGCTTGCTCACCCAAAATGTTCGCTAAATGTTTGGATCGCTTCCCTTTGCCCGTCCGACGCACAGAGAGTCCACGCTGACGGGCGGGGTCATCGGGGTCAGCATGGCATATCGACAACAGAGCAGCCTCCGACAAGGGTTTCGCTGTAAGCAGCATCAGTCAGATTGTCCAGAGGAACTATGATATGTGCACCGACCTGTCTCATCGTCCTGGCGGCCCCAGTCAAGGAACACACCCCACCCATCGAGGACCAAGCCGCCATCCTCCGACTCCACGTGATCCATAATACTGTCACCCTCTTTCCTAGGGCCAAGCTTCCCGAACTTCTTGAGGGCCTTCTCGAGGACTTCCACTCCCCCTGCGCAATCGGATACATCTACGGTACGAGCATAGTTCCCGTCCGCAATGTTGAACTTCACCAGTTTCCTCCTCAGATCATCTAATGAGGGTGCAGCAGTATGGGACGGGGTATGCGGCCGGTTGAAAGGGCCCCGCCCGACAGTGAAGGGCGCAGTAGGTGGCGACGGCGTGCTTGACGACGTCGAGCTGACATGAGATACGAAAGACTCCGCGATGGGTGAAAGATTATGTGCAAGCTGCGAAGCCGGAAGTGGAAGTGCTTGACCTTGGGAAGACGCGTAAGGATGAGTACCGCTTCCGGATGACCGTGAAGAAGATGCATTCCCCCCGCTACCAGTAACAGACGAGTTCCTCCCATGACCAGGGTTAGGAGAGCGACTCTGGCTACGGCTAGAAGCATTAGGCGGCGGTAAAGGAGACGTAGACCTCGTCGGGGTCTTGCCACCCAAATTGCCTGGCCGTGGGTCGGATGGTAAGCCGTAGCTGCCTCCGCCACCCCATCCAGATGACTGAGATGCCGCGGTAGCAGGAGTTAACAAGCTCTGATTTTGCGGTGCAGGTGGGAGAGGTTGATTCACATAGGAGGGAACATCACTCTGCTGCGTGGGGGTCTTACGTCCAGGAAGGCTACGAGGATTGGCACGGCCGGGTGGTGGAGGCAACGGGGGTTGGCCACGCGGCGCAGGAGGAAGGGGAGGCATGTTTGGACGCGAAGATGAAAGGGGGGCATTACCGGTGCCCGACGTGGTGGTCGCAGCACCAGAGTCACCAGGGCGGGGAAGAGGTCTGAGTGGTGCAGTTGACTTGGCTGAATCCGGTGGTGGTTGTGGGTCACGGATTATCTGAGGCAGATCCTTACGGACGGAATTTGCGGGTAATTGCAGGGGGGCAGGCCGACCGGCCTCGAGCCGCCTTGTCGCCAAGCGAGAAGTAGGAGATATAGAATCATTTCTGGAATGCCCGGTGCCGTCCATGCCATTGAGAGAGTTGCTGCGAGATAGCTGAGTGCCTTGAGGATGGGAGACGAACAAGGAGGACCGCGAGGAGGACTTCTGTCTCAGTGACTTCACTGCATTGAGAATTCTCAGGCGGTCCCCTATGCTCGATACACCCATCTCCTTCAGAGTCGATTGATCCAGTTCCAGCAAAACGTCTCCCCGAATATCATTATCCCTGAATGTGGAGGCATGGCGCTCACATTTGATGTCGGCCAACCAACGTGCGACGTGCGCATCGGACCATTGGCGGATGAATTCTGAGAATGGGGTTCCTGGAGGGGGTTCAAGCGAAGGACCGTTACTAGATGACGATGGCGTCCCTGGTCGAGACGAATTCTGAACTGAACGCGCATTGTTGATGGCAGACCCGTTTGCATAGCTGTGATATGACGCGGTTGGGGATGTCGGAGAAGAAGAGGCGGACCGGGAGGAGCCTTCGAAGGAATTCATGTGGCCTATATTGGCCGTCATCATCGCACTGAAGGTACTGTAATGAGTGGCCATGCTCAACTTTGGCCAGCAATGGCGGCTAAGCGCACCTGTTTGGGAGCAGAAGCTCGCTGACGATGGCGCTTCACACCGGCTGAAAGCGAGGTATAACCAAGAACAGGGATATCGTTAGGTCGTCTGATGGGGTATAGCAAAGAAAATGAGGGATATCCTGCCCCCAGGTTTAAGGAGAAAGTTGGCGAATGGGCGTCCGGTCCTGGCGATATCAAACGGGGAAACAACTGGTCCGTCCCGACGGCTTGCACAATAAGGATCTTACAAGTGAGCGAAAGTCGAGGTAGTGAAAAAACCCAAAAGCCAAAAGTCTGCCAGATTATTACGCCCAGGGACGGCCGAGTCGACGTCGAATAATAACCTGGGTCTCAGCGTGAATACGTATACAACAAGTCCCTTATGCCATCGAGCGCGTCCGGGCGTTATGAGGCGTGGGTAAAACATGCCAAACAGGTGCCCTCTCGACCAAATATGGTCCCTGCCACTCTGCGGTGGCTGATGCTCCTCTCAGTCGAAAGGTATGCTTGACAAGGTGAGGGACTGCTATCGCCAGAGACATTTCATGTTAAATCCCGAAGGCTTTGCTGTGGTCAACTCTTCTAACGACGATTCCTCTACTACTCCTGCAAGCTAACCTCGGAGACGTCAGCAAGGATGCCGAAGGGCGTCGCATCTCTCATCACTGATGTACGCCTCAAGAACCCTCCATGGGCAGCTACGTCTGATATCGAAGGGCGAACGCCAGTTATCAACGATATACCAGTCATCCTTATCAAGGGACAACTTTGTGAGGAGTTTGTCGCATTGCTGACCCGGGTTTTGGGACTGTATGTGAGGCGATGTCACAAGCGACTTCAAGCGAGGGCCTTCTCTGGCCCTGGACCTTCTCTCTCCAAGCACGCACGCCCTTCGATTCCAAGTGAGAGCGCGCTTTTCAGGATCGCAGTCCTTTGAGCGCCGACCGTAGCATTTGGTCAGGCGTCGATCCCGAGAGCAGACTGATTACCAAAGCACCAATGTATCATGCAAACGCGGCACTTGACAGTGGCAGGCGCTGCCTCTTGAGCGGCAGGTGTACTTAGATCCCAACATGACCTCAAGTTACCATCCGATATGCTCAACTTTGGAGCAGAAACAGGCAGAACGTTGCCTTTATAGTGCCAAGGGCCCGAGTTGCCAGCGAGGGTTCGGCATTCGTTCGTCTCCAGACGGCTTGCTTATCCGCCGTTCTCGGGATAGGTTGCTCTCATTGACATCCCAGTGAAATGATAGACCAAGCATAATTCTCTGCATCACAGAAATGTAGCACTTGCCAGTAGAAGAGCAGATGTCTTCCCTGAGCTGCTGCCTGATAACGAGATGAATATGTTTTTCCAAGAAACATAAGTGCGGGGAGCGGCAGGGCGGCCAAAAAGAGTGATGACCGTCGTGGGAGTGGTTTGTGCCTTGAAAACAATTCCCACGGAGGCAGGCCGGGAATGTCGAACGAATAAAGCGAGGCAAGTCCCCCTTTGCCGTCTCCCCTCTGCACGTCGTCTTGCTCAGCGACCCTCCCACTTCCTTCCGTGATTCTCTTGTATTTCCTCAAGGTCTGGCTGGCGCATATCCTCCTCTCATTTGCATCTTTCCCGGCGGCGGATACTCCCGCACGCTGGCAATACCTGGCTCAAACCCTACCTTCCTTTGCACGACGACGCTACTCTAGAATGCGGTTTAGTACCGCGCTTGTTTTCCTTCTCTCGTTTGCTACATTAGCAAGCGCTTCGCCATACCGGGATGACCTCGTTGACTACAACCTCAATGTCAACAAAAATGCACAGTCCCCGACCGAGTACACCACCTCGCGGACTAATACTACCTATACTCCGTCCCCCACCAATTGGCGGGAGATCCCCTTCTACACTATCCTAATGGACAAATTCGCCGATGGCGATCCTGCTAATAATGACTACTTCGAGACAATGTTCGAGGTTGACTGGAGAGAGACGCAATTACGGTTCGGTGGTGATCTGAAGGGTCTGGTATCGAAGTTGGACTATCTGTACGGAATGGGCATTCGGGGTATCTTCATCTCAGGTACCCCGTTCCTAAACATGATTTGGCAAGCCGACAGTGGGTCTATCGCTCGGTTGCTAGGTATTCTGTATCCTCACCCTTTACAGGTTACTCCCCGTTGGACTTCACGGTTTTGGATCCTCATTGGGGTACCATCGATGATTGGGTCACTACCATTGACGAGATTCATGCGCGTGGGATGTACATTATGGCAGATTTTACGGTTGGCACTATGGGTGATCTTGTTGGTTTTGACGGGTGAGTGGATACGCACGCTCACACCATTTGGTTCTCAATCGCTCGCAGCTATCTCAACACCTCGACGCCTTTCGACTTAAACGAACACCCTGCTGTTTGGAAGCACCCGCTGTACACCCCGTGGAACTTCTCTGAGTACAAGGATTTCGCCATTGACAACACCCGGAACACGTCCTGCAAACTTCCCACCTTCTGGCAAGATGACGGTACTGTAGTCGATGTCTCCGCGAACGGATGCTTGAACTCGGAATTTGATCAATATGGTGACATGGAGGCTTTCGGTGTGCATCCCGATTGGCAGCGTCAGTTGGCCAAGTTCGCTTCCGTGCAGGATCGTTTGAGGGAGTGGAGGCCGGAGGTGATGGAGAAGCTGAAAGTCTTCTCCTGCCTGGCAATAACTGCCCTTGACATCGACGCTATCCGTGTCGACAAATCTACTCAAGTGACGGTCGATGCTTTGGCTGAATGGGCCAGTAGTACCCGCGCATGTGCTGCCAAGTTGAAGAAGAACAATTTCTACATCACCGGTGAGGTTACTGGTGGCGACACTTTCGGAGCCTTGTACATGTGAGTATTACTGTGTTACTTCTCGCATCGCTGCTCACTGTCATCTGCAGAGGTCGTGGACGGACACCTACCATGTTACCTCCTGGATTCCTGGCGGCCGCGGACCTGAAGAGTGAAGACAATCAATACTTCCTCCGAGATGCTCCACTCAATGGCCTGGACGGTGTCGCTTTTCATTACTCATTCTACCGGTCGCTGGAGCGTTTCCTGGGTCTGGACGGCAATCTGCAGGTCGCTTTCGACGTCGATACGAACTTCGTCACCGCCTGGAACCAGATGTTCGTCAACGACGATTTCATCAACTCTCAGACCGGCTACGTTGATCCACGGCACATGTTTGGTACGAGCAACTTCGACGTATTCCGGTGGCCTGGGCTCGAGAATGGGACTCAGAAGAGTGCTCTCGGTACCTTCTTGGCATCTATGGTGATGCCGGGTATACCGCTCCTGTACTATGGCGAAGAACAGAACATGTACATTTACGACACATCCGCGTCCAACTACCTTTACGGTCGTCAAGCCATGATGAGTAACAAAGCATGGCAGCGCCATGGATGTTACGCCCTGGGTTCTGACCAGTTCTTCAACTTCCCTCTCGAGAGAACCCTCATGGGATGTAAGGACGATTGGAATTCACTCGATCATTTCGACCCCACCGCGGACAGCCGACGCGTCTTCTCGCAGTTCCTGTACCTTCGCACGGTCTATAGCGCTCTGCAGGACGGTTTCAACCTCGTACAGCGTGGAAATTGGACGTACTTTATCGGACTCCCCGGCTCAAACGGGACGTTGACGGAGAAAGGCCTGTGGTCCGTGTCGCGTTCTGGCATCCCGAATGTGCAGAACTTGACTGGACAGCACACCGACCAAGTCTGGATGTTGTATACCAACGAGAATACCACCAAAACCTGGTCATACGACTGTACAAGCGATAAGTGGATCTCCTCTCCCTATCAGGGTGGCACGACCGTCAGGAACTTGTTTGCGCCTTATGAGACGTACACCCTCCAGGATTCCTTGTCTTCGTACTACAACGACAGTAAGGCGCCATACTATGGCTGTCTGCAGTCCGTCCAGATGGATCCTTTCGGCTTCAAAGCTCTAGTCCCTGCGACAGAATGGGTTGCGCCTCCGCCTGCGCTCACGAAGTTCGTGCCTGGGCATGACGCGCGCAAACAGGTAGAGGCAGGTGATGCTAATGCTACCACAGTCGACATTCGGTTCGAGTTCAATGTCGAGATGAATTGTGACAGCGTCACCGCAGCCCTATCTTTCAATATGTCTTCGTCAGGGAAGGGAGGAAATCCGACCTTCGATAAAAATAATGTGAAGTGCGACGATATTCAGGACCGCGAAATATCCAAGATCCCCGGTGCTGACACTTCTGCCTGGTATTGGTCTACGACGTTGACCAACGTTCCTGACGGTATCTTGACGATCACTCTCAACAATCCATCCACAAAGGATGGAACGGCATCGACCAACGTACGTCCCGTCTTCTAATACATCTTGATGTGTACTAATTGATCGTTTCAGGCCATTGACCACCTCTTGCTTCGCAAGGGCTCATCCAAGAATGTCATGGTCTTCCCAGAATCGGACTACGACAGTTCCTCGTTCTCCTTTGTGGATGGGAAGTATAACTTCTCACACAAGGCGTATGGTGCAGATATGTTCCGGTACTCCTGGAACTTCGGGCAGAATTGGACGAAGTGGCAAAACTGGGAGGATGTAACGCTGATTGACAAGGACTTATTTGACAACGACGAGAACTGGTGGCAGGGCCAACACATCATGGTGCAGTGTGAGTACAGTTCAAAGGTCGTCAGAAACATTCCAAGCATTGACATGTCATTCGATCAGACTGGAGCAACGCCGTTACGTCTTCCGCTCAGGTGGTTCATGCGGATCTCAACTACCCCAAACCGCGTCGTTATCCTCAATTCCTTGCCCGCGGCCCTTTCAACAGCTGGGGCTACGATAAAGGTATCGAGGCCGTCATGACGCACAGCGACGACGGAAAATGGGAACTGGAGATCATGGCCACGTGGCCTACGTACTTGCAGCTCAATATCTTTGGGTATGACAACTACTACTACGGCGACGTGGACGGCGATGGAGTTCTGGATCGCCTGCCTCCGAATACCGCAGCCCCCAATTATCTTAACTTGTCGGCCCCTCCTCACCCGCATCTGGCATGGAATCTTGTTGTCGACGACTCGACTCTTACATGGACTCTGGAGCCGCGGGGGCACTCCGCGGTAGGCGCGATCATGTATGCTCTGCTGTTATCGATTCCTCTCTTCACCGCTTCCCTGGCCGTTGCCGTATTCATGTGGTCCTTCTATGGGATCAGGTACAACAAGTGGGGTGTCAAACCTAACAAGGATCACAGCAACTATTTCCCTATCATCGGCTCTCTTGGCAACAAATCGGCTTCGGACCTGAAGGAAGCAGCGACGCCCATGTCGGAGAAAATGTTCGGCCACAAGCATCCGGAACAGATTATTGGGTGGCCTGAGGATAAGAACAAACGGCGCAAGGTTTTGATTGCGACTCTGGAGTACGAGATCATCGATTGGAAGCTGAAAGTCAAGATCGGTGGTTTGGGTGTCATGTCGTCTCTCATGGGCAAAGCAATGACGGACGTCGACCTTATTTGGGTTGTACCGAAGGTGAAGGATATCGAGTATCCCCCTGGAGATCCTGCCGAGCCCATCGAGGTTATCATCTTCGGAGAGCCGTACCTTATCGAGGTCGAAACCCACTGCCTCGATAACATAACTTACGTGCTGCTCGACAGCCCCGTCTTCCGAGCCCAGACAAAAGCGGACCCTTACCCTGCTCGCATGGACGATCTCAGCTCAGCCATCTTTTACTCCACTTGGAATCAAGCCATAGCTGCGACCGTGCGACGGTACCCAGACATTGATATTTACCACATCAATGACTACCACGGAGCACTCGCACCTATCTATCTCCTGCCGAAAGTACTGCCTGTCTGCTTGTCCCTCCACAATGCCGAATTCCAAGGTCTCTGGCCTCTGCGGACCAAGGAGGAGATGAAGGAAGTTTGTTCGGCTTTCAATATCAGCAAGGAGCACTGCACCAAATATGTTCAGTTCGGCAACACTTTCAACTTACTGCACGCTGCGGCATCATTCATCAGCGTGCACCAGAAGAGTGTTGGTGTTGCTGGTGTGTCGGATAAATACGGGAAACGTAGTTGGGCCCGTTATCCCGCCTTGTGGACTCTCAAACACGTGGATTCCCTTCCTAATCCTGACCCCACTGATATCGCTGCTTTAGATGAAAATCCGACTTCATTACGTGATATTCAGATTGACCAAGAAGCGGAAGCGCAGCGTCCGGAGCACAAGCGTCAGGCTCAAGAATGGGCTGGCATCAAGCAGGATCCCAATGCCGCTCTCTTTGTGTTTGTCGGTCGCTGGTCAAAGCAAAAGGGTGTAGACATTATCGCAGATGTTATGCCGTCCCTGCTGGAGAAGCGACCGCAGATTCAACTCATCTGTGTCGGACCTGTCATCGACTTGTACGGACGGTTTGCCGCAGAGAAACTCAACCGTCTCATGGAACTTTACCCTGATCGCGTATTTTCGAAGCCGGAATTCACTGCTCTTCCTCCATTCTTGTTCAGTGGAGCTGATTTCGCTCTGATTCCCTCTCGTGATGAGCCCTTTGGTCTAGTAGCAGTCGAGTTCGGTCGGAAAGGTGCTCTTGGAGTCGGTAGTCGCCTTGGTGGGCTGGGACTGATGCCTGGTTGGTGGTTCCCTGTCGAATCAACGTCAACGCAACATATGCAGTCTCAGCTGAAGAAGACAATCAAGATGGCCCTCAAGTCCACAGAGGAAGAACGTGCCATTCTCCGCGCCCGTTCCGCAGTACAGCGTTTCCCTGTCGTGGAATGGAGACAGCGTATGGAGGACTTCCACCGGCGCAGCATCACGATCAGTCGCAACCACGCAGGTCCTAACGCATGGCGTCCGTCGGACGGAGATAGCGGTCGCCACCAGCCTATAGGCGAGGCTGAGGATTGGAATCCTGAGTATCAACCTTACCCATCCCAACCAGAGTGGGATGCTAGAAGCGGAAGCTTCAGGATGAGCGCTGCGAGCACGCCAGGCTCGCCAGGTCAATGGAGTCAGGATCCGTTCACGCCCGGAGCCGAGCACCATCTGGCTGCACCTCCTCGTCTCATGCCCGATAGTCGTAGAGGGTCATTCAGTACGGATGTGTCTGACAATGAAGGTGACTACTTCTCCCAGCCGGGCGGTAGTGGTGACACTCCTCAGGTAGAATATTCGAAATTCCTTGACAAAGCCAACCGGACAATAGCTAAGGACCAGCGACATGTTCCTGACCCATTCTTGGATACTGCTCCTCCGACGCGGCCTTTCGGTGCCCACTCAAGAGTGTCATCTGTCGAGTCTATCGCGTCCATTGTCGACGAGAAGCAGAATTCACCACTAAACAAGGCCATCGCCTCGTTCACGGATGCTGATGGTGGAGTGGCCCACGAATTTGTGGAGAAACTACGAAACCTGAACCCAGAGAACTCTCAGCACGAGTTATCCATCGAGAAGTTCCTAATGAAGAGCGAGGAGGCATTCTTCGATAAGGTCCGGAAGGATAAGTTGTCCACGGCCGCCAGTATCCGATCGTCGAAGAGAGAGTCCGTCTGGGGCACACCTTCAATATACGACACTGGCAGTTCACGCCCCTCCTCCCCGAATGGGCTGAGCTCCGCAAGCGGGTTCACTGACTACAATGGTCCTCTTACAAGTGAACTCCCCGAAGTTGTGACGATGACGGGACTGCAGATCGCAATGCAGAGAGAAATCGGCGGATGGCCTTTGTATACCATCATCATCGCTGCGGGACAGATGCTGAGCGCCACCAGCTTCCAGATTACCTTGCTATCCGGTCAAAATTGGCAAGACAACTTGCAGCTTTATGTGTTGGGCGCCGTGTTCTTAGCCGCGTCCTTCGTGTGGTATGCTCTCTTCCGGTTGAAGCCATCGGTCTATGTGTTGGCTGCTCCCTGGATCTTCTTTGGACTCGCTTTCTTCCTCATCGGTCTGCCGTCCGTGACTTCTGCCCTACATCCCACGCACAAAGCTTTGTCAAGCGCCGCTACATGGTGTTACGCTGTTGCGTCTGCAGCGGCGTTCTGCTTCTTTGGTCTCAATTTCGGTGAAGAAGCTGTGAGTACCGTGATAAAATGCAGATCTCTGTTATTAACGATATACTTTAAAGGGTGCTGCCACTGAAGTTTGGACGATGAGAGCTTGCATCGTACAAGGGTCGCAACAAATCTGGGTCGCCGCGTTATGGTACTGGGGTAACTCCCTCGAGGGTGCCCAGACGGATAGTATACCACCATGGTGGATAGTCCTCATTGTCTGGCCCTTGGCTGCCTTGAGCCTTCTTTTCACGTACCTTATGTTGTACGGTCTACCCGGTAAGTCTCCGTTTGCGATATGGTTGTTCGATGGGTTTTGAGCTTGCCGCAGAGTACTATCGTCAGACACCACCGAAGGTACCCAACTTCCTAAAGACACTTTTCCGCCGGAAGCTCGTGCTATGGTATGAATCTCCTTTTGCGTTGTTTTCGACATCCTGTCCTAATTGCTACTCAGGTTTTTGGCCTCGGAAATCTTACGCGACTATTGGCTCAGTGGTCCCTACGGCCGCAATTGGGGCTTCCTATGGAGCGGCAATATACCGAAGTGGCAAATCGCCCTCTTAGTCGTTGCTTTCTTTGTCGTTGTGTGGGCAATCTTGATGTACATCCTGACGCAGTTCAGTAAGATCCATACGTGGTTGTTACCTGTGTTTGCTGTGGGATTGGGTGCGCCTCGATGGTGTCAGGTAAGTCCCGTCATTAAGTACGTCAATCTGGTGCTCAATATCTATCTCGTGTAGATGCTTTGGGGAACATCTTCCCTAGCCTTATATATTCCTTGGGCAGGCCACGCGGGTCCATATCTGGGTGTTTCTCTGTGGTTATGGCTGGGCGTTCTTGACGCTATCCAAGGCGTGGGACTGGGTATGATTCTACTGCAGGTTCGTGGACATCGCCCTTCCAACTTCTGGAGTATCGCTGACGGCCTTGCCATCAGACCTTGTCGCGTCTCCACGTTTGTGCCACGCTTGCATTCTCGCAGATAATAGGGTCTATATGTGTCATGGTCGCTCGGGCTACTGCTCCTAACAAGATCGGACCGGAAAGCGTCTTCCCTGACGCTGCCACATGGGACTTCGAGCAAGGTCTAAAGGGTAGGTACCTGAACTGTTGACTGCAGGTTCTGTGCTGATTTCCCTCGCTTCTATCAGGGAGCCCCATGGCATCGCCCACGTTCTGGGTGGCATTGGTATGCCAGCTCATCATCGTCATAGGCTACTTCTGGTTCTACCGGAAGGAGCAATTGGCCCGACCATGATCGCGTTTTCCACCATGACATGACAATCTAGACTAGAATTAACGGACCGGGATTATCTGCACGTTGTTGCATTTTCTACCATGTTGCATCACGGGGCTCTTGCGGACTTTGTTTAGAACGGACGCTGTATTTGTCTCGATAATATTACACGCTCGCTACGTACACTGGTATAGCATTGCATTATAATAATGGCATACTCTTTTTGGGGCTAGCTAGTATCCACCCATTACCGTCATACCTCCTGCTCGCGTAGATACCTGGACTGGAATAAAATCGAACAATCTTTGTACTCCTTCGTATTACTGAGGTTTCTGCATTTTGAAGTCATCAACGTAGCGACCGTACATGCTCAGGAGTGTGCCGAGCTTGGGGTGGACTTCGACGGTGTATTCTTCGAACGGGTAGGCCTCGCCGTCGATGGATAGACAGCCTTTCTTTGAGCGAGGAGTCAACCTGTAGGCGTGCGCCTTGAAGTAGTGTTGCTGAGACAGACACCGACGCGTCAATACCTAGGCACCGCGACAATATGATGCGGACACGCACGGTAGGAAGCCAGAATGGCCCGCCTTTCTCTGCGCCGTCCAAGGCTTTGAGCATATCCCCCCTCGATGTCTAGGTGCATCAAGATGGATCATACATAGAGAAGCAGGGTGGATGCGGCGTACCAGCTCTTGGGCGACTACGTCGATGAGACCGTCGTCAGGCAAGGAAAGTGGGAATTGCATTAGATCGCTGACGCGGAAGACTGGTCGTCAGCCTGATATGTGGCTGACGCCCACATGGATATCGACTGACCGTCCGACGTAAGGGCCTTGTCCCGCATACACATAGAGCAGCGGTTTATCGAAAGTGACCCAGCCGTCGTCGCCTTTCCCTGGCGAGGTGTGCTGCAACGGCGGCAACGCCCCTTCACTCTCGCTTTCTGCCTCCGGAGGAGGCGGCGCGGCGTCCCTAACTTTCCGGTACGATTCGAGCATCTTGTCCTTGTCGCTCTCGGCGACCTTTACGGATAGTGTGGCGGCGCACGGGCTTAACTTCGCGACTAGGGGGATGTAAGCACTTTTCGCGGCCACGCATCCTGGACCGTGCCCAAGTTGGACTTACTGCCGCGCAGGAAGCCTACGACGAAGCGCGTGTCGCCCATCCAGCGAAGGTGCTCGGTGCCGAGATCAAGGTCGGCCATTAGCCCCACCGCCTGCGAGAAGAAGGACAAGCGGCGGGTGTTGCCCTGCGTAAAGGAGAAGAGGTCGGTCTTCATGGGCCGACCTTTGATGGCGTTCAACGCAGCGGCGCACACGTCGAAGGCGTCCTACGAATTCGTGGTGATCAGAGATATGTCTTGTCAGGGGATATTGACGCATATACCTTGACTCCTAGGAGATTGCAAGATAGGCCGTTGCCCGAGCCGGTGGGTATAGGCGCGATGGGTATATTCAGAGCTTTCAGCGGCTGGGCGTGCTCTGCAAATCCATTTATCACTTCATGAATAAGACCGTCACCCGACACGGTGACAACCGCGTCAAAATCGAGCGACAGGTCTTTGGCGAGGGCTTGCGCATGCTTCGAATGCGTTGTGTCTGAGTAAAGAATGCCGCGTGAGCTGCAGCAAGGACTGGAAGGCGGGAAGAACGTACAGGTAACATCCAGCGTGCAGTGCGCGGCCTTAAGAATTGGCTCGACCTTCTTGCGGAATATGGCTACTGATTTCCCCTGCGACTGGTTAGTGACCATACTACCGAGTGACATCCCCATTTGCTCACCTGGCCACCGTGCGGATTAACCAAGACCTTCAGACGTCTGCGCTGCTTCACACCTCACGAAGTGGCGCTAATGTTGGCGAAACGCGTCACCGCACGGGGTAGATACACTGACATACCTTCATAAGCCTTGGCCGTCAGGGCGTCGATCCATGCGTCTACTGCGGACTTGTCTGCCGGGAATATACGTCCACTGGCTTTGACGAGGCTCAGAGAGCCCTTCTTACTCTTCCGAGCAAGAAAGTGGACATGGAGCGTATCCTGCGCGTGCTCGGCCCATAGCACCTGCTTCAAGGGGACATCCACCGTCTTCTTCGGGTCTGTCCTCACTTTCAGTGCTGCGACGAGGGGGAAAGCGGAGATGCACACCACGGCTTATGAGCAGACTAGAGTCCGTCAGCTTGAACGTCGAAACCTTTCCCGAACCATTCACGACGCGCAGCTCATTAGACGTGGCCATTAGACTCGAATACGCTGTCAGTCGCGCAGCTCGAAGCGCGACCTGATCGACGCCCACGCGAGACTGGTCTAAGAATAGCGACGAGGTCAGGCAGCTATTCTGAGCCACAGTTGACGGTTATCGCGGGCCATGAAGCCATTACTAGTCCGAGTCAGATTCTGCCGAGGGCATTCCACCCTCGGCCATGCTCGCGCAATCGCGCCATATCATCCTGCACTTGCACCCAGCACTTGTAACGTCGCCTGCAAGGGTCCCCAAATTCCGTACATTCTTCGCCACCACCAGGACAGCCATGCCGACCGTACACGATGTGGCCAAGCAGGGTTTTGGCACTGACAATGAGCTCTACGATCGGTCAGTTAGAAAGCCTGCTAGGTTGAGGCCCTGATCATATGGAGACACACAGCGCTCGGCCTTCGTACCAGCCGGAGGCGCTCTCCTACATCCGCCAGGCAGTCCAGGCATCGCCCGTGAACGTCGTCGAGTACGTTCACCATTCTTCCTCCATGGATCCTTACTAATCATCCGCGCAGACTGGGCAGCGGTACAGGTATATTCACGCGCGCCCTCCTGGCCCACCCCGAGTGGTCCGCATCCCTCGGCCGCTTGCGCGCCATCGAGCCGAGCGAGGGTATGCGCGACGTATTCACCAAGACGGTGAAAGACGAGCGCGTCACCACCAGCTACGGCACCTTCGACACTACCGGTGTCGAGGACGGCTGGGCCGACATTGTGATTGTAGCGCAGGTCAGCTGTGATCCAGACGTCGCGTCTCGTACTACTCACGTTTATCCGGGAAACATAGGCATTCCACTGGTGCCCTGACTACAACGCAGCTGCGGCCGAGTTTGCTCGCATCCTCAAACCTGCCGGTGTTGTCGCCCTCATCTGGAATCTAGAAGACAGGTACGTTCCCTCCTGCCTTGTCCCTGTACCGACACTCATGGTCTCCCAGAGACAAAGCCCGCTGGGTCGCCCAACTCCGGGACCGCGTAGAGTTGCACGAGAAGGGGACGCCCCAGTTCCGCCTGGGTCTCTGGCGCGAGACCTTCTCTACCCCCAACTACAACGCCCTCTTCGAGCCGCCCATCGAGAAGACGTGGGACCGTGCCCTCCCTGGGACAGTCGAGATTGCCGTGGAACGGGCGTGTAGCAAGAGCTACATCGTTGTGCTCCCTGAGGACGAGAAGAAGAAGGTCGCGCAGGATGTGACAAACATCGTGAAGAATGGAGACGATATGATTTGGATTGATAAAGAAAAAGGTGTGTTTGAGTATCCGTACAGAACGTACGTCGTACTCTGGAGGAAGAAGTAGATGCTACACAACATGTATTACTTACAGCGGACTATAGTAAGGTGTTTGGTTACCTTATTAGTGTCGGAGGAGACCACCCTAACCATTGAACGGTGCTCCTCAGACCCAGCGTGGATCAGATTGATACTCCATACTGGTGTATGCGAGCACGCCGCGTGACCAGATCATCAGTTCATAAAGACATAGAAGAAAACAACCAGCCTGCTCTACTCGTCCGTATCCTCCCCCCGCTTACTCGCCATCTCGAGGTTCCTGGCTCTGGCCATCATATCCTTCACCTTCCACCATTCCATCTCGATGACCTGTCGCTGGTCGAGCCATTCCATGATCTGGTCCGCATCGTCCAAGTCCTCTGGTGGTTTCACACCTCCCGCTCCGGAAAAGGCGACACGAATGAACCCGCGCTTGCCTTTCGAAGCGCGGAGCTCTTCCACCTCGCGAAGGAGGGACTGGTAGGTGGAGTACTTGATGTATGTCAGGACAGCTGCGAGGTTCAAAACGAACAAAAAACCTACCTCCCAATGACTGAACTCATGGAATACCTTTGTTCGCCGAGCGCAGAACCGGCCGAGGTGGAACTCCTTCTGATCCTTCGACTCCTCTTCGTCCTCACTGTCATCCGAATCGGAGTCGGTCAGAGGCTGTAAGTGCACGGTTGAGTCTGAATATAAAGAGGATATAATAACAAATACTTCGAAGCCCAGTCTATCGTACGGCTGACCGCTGACTCTGCCCAAGTAAGTAGACATCCGTCCTCCTAGGTGACACGCGTCGCAAGCGGGTACAGCAAACTCTAGCGAGACCAACTCGAAGTTGGGGTACTTCTCCAGTGGTCCCTTGAACTCCGGACGCCAGACCGAGGATGCCACAAGGGAGTCCCGCATTCCAGTCAATTTCCGCCGGGCAATATGCAGTGGTGCGCTGAAGTACTCAACATCTGTACGACCAGAAAAGTCAAGAACGAAAGCTCCTGCGACTCTGTTATTTATGCGTACCCGCAAGAGCTTTCTGCATGTAGTCCTGCCGCTCCTCGGCGGGTCGCACTGCTACGTGGACGAAGAGCTGGCATATGATCTTGAAGTGGTGGGCTAGATCCTGATAAGTGTTCATACTGAAGGCTGAGGGCAGCTCAGCAGCCACGGTTTGGCTATCATCTTCCACCACAAAACTATCGTCCACGTCCTCTTCGGCCGCTTCGTCATCTGATGACCCTTCCTTATTACTCGGCCTGGCACCCTCGAAAGGAACTTCATCCCAGACATTCTCCTCCGTACTCTCTGAGCTTCCTGGGCTCTCAGCAGAGAGTCCCCGTTTCAGACCTACAAATATATTCATATCGTCAGACAACTTAATATACTTTCTGCCCAAAGAGCCCAAGGCCCACGCACGTTTAAGCTTCTCCAGGTTAATCTGGAAAGCAGACTTCTTCCCTCTTGACCGGAACCGATCTTCCAAGATCGCTTTTATGGTCGTCTAGCTTAGAAGCATATTATATTATAGAGGGAACTCACTGTCAGTATCAAGCTCATCCAACAGGTCATCTTCGTCTTCATCGTCTGAAGGCGTCACAGGTCTACGCCCTTTGACGAGCCTGCGCCTTTTTACTTGCACTTCCGGCTCGTCCTCATCTGTACGCTCTTCTTCTGCCTGGCTAGTAGGAGTGACCTTACTTGGTCTCCTGGTCCTGACGTCTCGATCCTTGGCTTCCGCCCCATTCACCGAAGGCTGCTTTCCCCCATTACCATCACCTTCCCTCTGCTTTCCCTGTCCTCTGTGTTTGCTTGCTATATCATTTAGAGCGATAGAGACAGAGTCCTCATCTTCGCTCGAATCGTTGTGACGCAACTTCCGCTTCTTCGCTGGGTGTCGACGGGGAGACTCCTCCGATTCAACATCATCGCTCAAAGCTGCAGCTTCGGGTTCGAACCGTATGCCCCCTACAGCGCTGCTAGAACTGTCGCTCTCTTCTAGATCCACAACCTGTTTTTGTCCCGTCTTCTTCTTGCTAGACGTAGCGGGTTCAGTTACCTTCTTCCGGGGACTTGATTTTGGTGAGAGCTGGGGCGAGCTAGACAGAGCATAGACAAAAAGCGTTGTTTGCTTCAGCTTCTTGGGGGTGGAGGGACCAGGCTTGGCTTGCTTGCGGCGAGGCATGCTCACACAGTCCCAGTTCGACGAAGTCCAAGTCCCGGATGTACGAGACAAGACGACAGAGAGACAGAAAGTGAGCTCGAGCGCTCAGCGCTCAAGTCCTAATAGCGCGACGCGCCTGTGGCGCAGAATCGAGCGCATAATCAAACCTGCGCAAATCAGGATGAGATACTGTAGATGATCGATACATCTCGCTATGGACACGTCGTACTTAGACTACAAATGAAACCAACAAATCCGTCAGAAAGGAGGAAGGGCTAGTGCTACACTTGGGCTATACAGATCTGCGAGACTGCGAGAGATAATATGCATGCACGAGAGGATTCAGAGGGCGGGAAAGACGCTCAGATTGCTTGCTAATGGTTAGACCAGAATGTCATAGCACGGAACAAACGGTACTCACCGATAACCATTCCCTGTTCAACCGCAATGATTTCTGCACCCAACTTGTCCCGTTCCACCAACGTCCTCACCTGATCAGCGATCTCGAGGTGTACGGGTCGAGCGAGGTCGAAATCGGCCTTACAGTGGGTGATGTAGATCCGTACTCCGTCGAGAGCATGTTGCAAGACACCTGGGGCTTTTGACGTGTTTGAAACTACCCTTTGCCGCTTCCGCGCCGGTGGACAGTCTGACTCGGAGTCAGCAAGCGCGTCTTCCGACTCTTCGTCACTGAGACGCTCTCGCGGTCTCGGGCGAACTTTGACCACCTCGGTAGCAAGCACAGTGAGCTCAGCCAAGAGATGTTGTGGGTTGAGGTGCCCATATAAAGTCTCGTCGGGTCTAGTAGATGGCCAGGAACACTCTATAAAGATTGCGTTCAGCGAGTGCCCAACTTTCTTTGCTGCCCTTTGCCAAACTTCTACATTGCGACTGTTCCGGGACAGGCTGTCAGGTTCCACGTCGCCGAAGAAAAGAAACTCTCGGTCTTTGCTGTCGTGCCGGATGAAAAATGCGACCGACTCATAGATGACCCCGCCTTGCTCATCCATGCCATGACTCACGGGCATCATCATTACAGAGATGTCCTTCGAGATTGGCATATACTTCTTGTCAGGTTGTAGACTGCAAGAGATAGGTCAGACACACGAAGAGGGGGCATGCCAAACAATTATTACACACCTTTGATATAGAAGCCTAGAGGACTCCTCTTGTTCGTCCCACGACGCAAGATTAGGCCAGACGCGTCCGTTGAAGACCACTTCAATATCTCTGAGCGTCTGCAAAGACCCGTATACTCGCTTTCGACAACCTCCCACGGAACCTGCTGACATGACTAAACTTGAAATGTGGTCAAGGTGAGCGTGGGTGATCAAAAAACATCTACAACCACGACACGGCTTAGCAGAAAGTATACCATAAAATCGCGAGACTGACTTGATCATGGAATAAATATCGCGAGCGGAATAATGCCGCCTGTCATCCTCCTCTTGTGTAACGTGCTGGTCCGGAGATTGATAGCTGAAGATTTCTGGATGCTTCCTCATAATCCGGGCCAAGGCACCCATGCCGGAACCTAGGGACCATACGTCTGAGCTCTGTTGATGTGGATGCGGACTCAGGCTCTAGCAGGACGCACCTGCTTCCAACGCGATAATCCCAGCTTCCCAGGACGCTTCACGTGGTTTAAGTAGATACCTGGGGCGGAGATCATAAGGTGAGGTTTGGGACGCGCAGACAAGTAACTCACCCGGATAAGTTAGTCTCGTCTGGGCCCCCTCCCGAACCCAAAACGACCAAGTCAAAAGCACACATCTATGCCTCTGACCTGCTTCCGACCTCCCAGACGAAGTCTACCCCCCGCAGAATAAGTTAGATGTCGCGTTCAGCAATCGTCAGACGCGACTAGAGGTGGGTGGCATCCGAGGAAAAAAGAGTCGGTTCGGTGAGAAGACGTATATCCAGAATATATCCGCACGTAGTAGATCAGACATCCCAGAGGGAAGCACAGTTATGGCAGTGCCGGATAATGACCCTCAGAGGGACGCGAGATCACATTGTCTTCGTGACTCGACAATGACATGGGATCAGTTAGGCACAATGGAAATAGACAGCTGTGGGCAATGGCCTTTGTGTAATTTCTTGAGTGGGAACATGTACATGAGAAGACATTGACAACACACAGTCGGGAGACGATCTCTTAGTCGTTGGGTCTTTGCATCATTAGCGAACATGTAGAGAATAGCTAAGAGAGTACGATGGATATATGAATGAAGGAGGGTAATCGGATAAAGGAGTCTTCCGCACGTGGACAAAGCATAAGAATACAAGATGAATAATGGAATCAACTTAGGGTGAGCCCAATAAACTATTCAATGCCTTCTGGACATCATATCCATGTTCTTCCAGTGCTGCTACCGCTTGGGTACGACTGAAACCCATCCCGCACAGTTGCTTGACGGCTTCGACGTCGTCATCCACGGCGGGGGTATTCCCCTCGGGTTCCTCAAGCGGAGTGAGCCCAGGCGCTTGTGAGAGGTGTGACGGCAAAGGAGGAGCAGCGTCGTGTTTCGCTTTCTTCTTCCCGAAGGGTAAGCGTATCTACAGAGTTATGTGGTTAACATTGCACCGTCCGAGATGAGACCACCCTCAAATGCGACTTACACTAAGACGAGAGTGCCTGACGGGTCCATCTTTATGCTTCTCGTGAGAGTCCTTACTGGAGCCAGCGGTTGACGGACGAGGTTTCGGTGAAGCGTGCCGTATGGGTGGGGACATAGAGCGAGGGGGAGGTGAGGCAGTATTTCTGTCGACACTGGGACCAGGCGACGAGCTTCGCAGAGGCGAGGTAGGTGGCGAAGAGGAGGAGAATGCGGTTTTGCCCTGCTGCGGCTGTGAAGAAGTTGAGCCCCTAGACGATGTGGAGCCGAACGCCTTGTCGAAGGCTAGCGCTTGCTTGCTGTCTACGCCGCCGAACGCATCGTCGAAGGAAATCTGGGGGCCATTGCTGGGGGCCTGGCCACCAGCCGTATTGACAGTCGGCGCGACGTTTGAAGGAGAGCCAAACGCGTCATCAAAGGAGAACGAGGAGGAACCGACTGCAGCCGAAGAAGGCTGAAGAGGTACTGTAGGGGCAGCACTCTGAGACATGAATACTGTGTTGAAATCAGTCTGGGGCGCCGCAGATCCATTCGTTGACGCCTCAGTCGCCTGATGGGTAGTATCTGCAGAGGCTTGCGAGAAATCAAAGTTATCATCGAAGGCCACATCGAAGCTAAACGGCGCAGTCGACCCATTCGTTCCTTTGATCGGAAGTTTCCCCAGTGCTTCGTCGAAGTCACTGATCCCACTAGGCCCGGAAGACACGGGCGGGTGAGAATCAGGAGCAGCCGCGCTCATACCGAAGGCATCCTTGGTCGGCGAGCTAGGGACAGGAGACGCAGCCCTTACAGCTGCGACAGGACTAGGCGTATTTGCTATATATCCGAAGGCGTCGTCAAAACTAGGCGCGGCGGGCTGAGCACCAACCCCATCCGAGACAGGATGAACTGCCCCATGAACAGCTTCTTTGCCTTTATCCATAAGTGACTCACGCCTCTTACTGAGAGGCTCTTCTTCGTCACTACTATCGGAGTCCTCCACTTCGATCTCTTTGAGCTGCGTGTTCATATCCGTTTCGTCAGCATTCGCATCAGAGGATGGCACCTGGCTAACGGGCTCTGCCCCTGCTGCATCCGCCTTATGTTCCAGAGCCGGGATAGGCTGAGATGACAGCGGTAGCGTGGCACTCTGCGGCGGGGTGGTCCAATGTTCTGTCTCAGCAGAGGGCGACAGGAGGTCGTCAGAAGGTGCTGTAGGGGACGCTGAGGCAACAGGGTACGGCTGAATATCAGGGAATCGTGATTCTGGTTGGACGTTTTCTTGACCCTGAGTTTGAGCCTCGCCGGACGGTTCATTCGGCTGCTCCGATTCGAACCCGAAAGGATCCGCAACTGCTGAAGCAGTTGGAGGAGTAGGTACCGACGCATTTGTGAAGGGCAAAAAGGGAGATTGTGGACGAGATCCCCCACCAGAAGAGAGAAGACGATCAAAGGGGTTGTTGCTCTTGCCGGTTGGGCTTGTGATAGGCGTCCCTCCCTCTGGAGATACCGGTAACGGCTGAGTCACCGCCGCCGCAAGGGTATCGTCAGAAAGTATAGATGAAGCTGGCTTTGGAGAGACAGTTCCATCGACAGTCTCTGCCCCAAGTTTGGCTTCAATCTCTTCTCTTTCCTTGACAGCCTGCTCGACTTCCTGTCTGGCTTCCTCTACCTCCTTGTCGACCTTTTCCTTCTCGTGCTCCCGAGTCACCAACTGCTTCTTCGCGATAGCAAGCAAACCTTTTTGTTGTTTAGCCTCTTTCTTCAACTTTTCCAGAAGTGCCTTTGTAGTGTCAGTTTCAACTCCAACTTCATGCATCTTCCTATGGAGCTCCCGCACTTCCTCCTTGTCGCGGAGAAGATTACCTTCTATCTCAACTTTCTCGACACGTAAGGCACTAAGATCGCTTTCCGCACGGATAAGTTGCTCCCTGGTCTTCTGTATTTCTGCGGTCTGAGTAGCATAACGTTCCCGCAAGGACGACAAAAGATTGGTCTCGGTCTCGTAGGCAACCCTGGCGGAAGAGAGCTGGGTCTGCAACGCGGAGAGTTGAGCGGCCTGATCATTCAGTGTTCGCTCTACAGATGTTCTTTCAGATTTTGTGGTCTCAAGGGAACGGTTCGTGGAATTTAGCTGATTCTGGAGATTACCAATCTCGGCAGACTTGTCAGCTAGAGGCGGTGATTTAGCAGGCGCATCATCATCGTCGCTGAGCAGATCCTTGCCAGCTGAGGCTACCGAAGGATCAGCTTCTGAGGTCTCCTTGGGTGTGAGTAAATAGACGCACCGAAAGGATCTGCTCGCGGGACAGTTGGGGCAGGAGACCCGTAAGAAGGGGTAGCAACCGCAGTATGTTGCGGGGACAACGGTCCTGTCCGCTGAGATTGTATAGCTGGAGTCTGCGTCGTAGCGGAGGCAGGAGGTGTATCATCCCATAACAGATCCCGCAAGGGCTCCGCGGCCGGTGGAGATGAAGGTGGAATCGCGAAGGGCGAGGCATTCGTGCGCATTGAAGGCGGAATCAATGACAGCGGAAGAGTGGCTGGGATCTCTTTACCGGCTAACTTTCCTTGGATCAAATGCATGGCTACAGCAAAGCCATCACGAGTAAGTCGGCCGTCATTATTGATATCAGCCAGGTCCCTGAGAACAACAAGGGCGGGGTGAAGTCAATCGCAGCCATGATAGACGCAGCAGAGTATAGGCATGCGATAAACTTACCAAACTTGGGCCAATACATCCTCCGGTAGCTGAGACTGCAGCATAAATGGGACTGCGACGTCTCCCTCAATGTAGCCTTTCCTGTCCGTATCAAGTGTGTCAAAGAATGCATCCGAAGTTGCCTTCTCAGATGCGGTGACGTCCCAAGGAGGCTGAGGCGCTTGACCAGTTCCATGCGATTGGACTGCGGTTCCGAAAGCACTACCTCCCAAAGCGGCAGCCGAGGGACGAGAGGGAAGTGGTGGCCCACCTGTGGACGGCCTGAGCCCCGAGCCTGTCATCTGAGGTCGAATGCCAGTGTCTTGAGTCCTCAGAGGCGTAGGGGCTGCAGAAGGACGTCCAGGGAAGGAGCCTGTTAGACTAGGACTGAAAGAACCGGCGCTTCCACCGGTACTGTGCGTCGCGACACCATCAAGTGGACGGCCCCCTGCTTGCTCATAGAGGCCCGGTGGCAGGGACGTCGGAATAAAGGAGAGTTGGCCTGACATGCAGGCTTGCACTAAGTACATAGCAATGGTGAAATCCGTTGAATCAAGAGCTCCACGGTTCTGGGTATCCGCGAGGGACCTGACGAAGTCACAACCGTAAGCTGGTACAGACGAGCGCATATAGAGGGTTCTGACCATATTTGTGATAGCTTGTCTACGGGTAACTTGGATTTTACAAGAATATCTCTCGCCTTGTCACCTTTAGGTTGGCGCATGCAATGTCAGCCACTTCATACCACTAAGTATTGCAGACTGCGTACCGCTGAGAATACCATTAACTGGGCCTGCGCCAACGAACAACCTCATGAACTTGGCCTTATCTTGAGGCGTCAAGGGAGGTAGCCCGGCGGTAGGGGGCTTTACAGAGCCTCCTGTAGCTTGTGGAACCAGGTCTGATACCCCTTCTATGGTAGGAAGGGGACCAGCTGTGGGCGCATGGGATCAATGCGTCGTTCCTCTAGGACGAGTCGAGGTACGCACGCTTGTATATCAAGTCCTCCCTGACCGTCTCTCCCTTCTGCGCCCAGCCCATAAGTCTGACAGCAATAGCAGCCCCCTTCTTCGATAGCCAACCATTGTTCTCCCTATCAGCTAGGGACCATATTTCGCCTAGAACCGCGGGTGGAAGCTTCGAGCCGCTGAATATGTTGACCGCAATCTCGCCAGTTAATGCGCCGAGTTTCTGCGCATCCGGGTGCGCGAATATCTTCTGCACGAGCGCGAGCTCGGCAGGCGAAGGGGTGAACGTACCGGACATTGCTGCCCTGACGCGAACAAGAAGCAATTGGAGTGAAGCAGGCCAGCAAGTGCGGCAGCGTCGGTAGCAGTGAGCGTATGTCGGTAACGTCACCCGGCGCTGCCGGGCGGCCGGGTCCGGTTGTGGGAACGTCCCTGACACAACACGTGATCTGCCGCTGTGGCGCGCGTCTTCAACCACAGAAAGTTTGGTCTCGTTTACGACACGCTCTTGCATCCGTGCCACGACCTCTGTACATCCCGCTCGCTGTTTGTCGCGCTCTCCTTCCTCGTATAGCATTTTGCACTGTATTTCTACCATGGAACAAATCACGACCTCTCTCGCGCCTCCTCGCAGCACTCACAAAGTAGGCGTCGCCGGCTCTTCCAGCGACGCGTCTGGCTCGGTCACGAAGCGGTGAGCATCTCAGTCGATGTACTTCCCGCTGTAGACTTCTGACACGCTCTTGACGCGTTTCTATAGCTTGAGTAACGAGTTGATGCAGTTAATGGTATGTTGCGATATGGTACCGGCGCGTGTCAGTGCTCATTTTGAGGTCGTAGATGTCATCTTCACCAGGCATCGTACGTGTCTTTTTCTTCATGATTGCTACCAGCTAGACCGTTACGTCGCTGTAGTCGGCATTCCCTAAAAGCGATGCAAATCTATTCGAGTGGGTTGGAACGATCGAGGGACCTAGTGGCACGGTGGGTCTCATGGCTATCGTTGCCTTGTGCACCATTGACTGACTTCCTTTCTCTCAGATTTACGCAGGTCTAACATACAAGATATCCATCACGTTCCCTCCAAACTATCCTTATGCGGCGCCTACCCTCAAATTTGACTCACCCTGCTACCACCCTAATGTGGACTTGAACTCAGGGGCGATTTGTCTGGACATTCTACAGGTAGACTTGCGCGTGCAACTACCTGGACGCATGAGATCTGAGTTGTCCTTTTTTCAGGATAAATGGTCGGCTGTCTACAGTGTTCAAACCATCCTCATCTCCTTGCAGTCTCTACTAGGAGGTATGAACTTTCGACGTTATCGCATCTTCCCAGTTGACATCGTTTTTCAGAGCCCAACAATGCGTCTCCCTTGAACCCTGATGCGGCTGCGCTGTGGGATTCGCCTTCAGGTTCGTGCTGCACAGCTCATGCATTGCCAAGTAAATGAATTCTAAGGGCGCTATACAGAGTACAAAACGTCCCTGATGAAGCACTACACCCCTCCCGGCGACAATTTCGCGTAGTTCCCCATTTCGTCTCCAGTCGTACATAGCTATAGTCCCCAACGGTTATCCATCTTGCTGTAACGCTGTGCAATATAATTATAATGCTACGATGTCGTAGCTGTCGGAAATTCATTGTGCCGTCCTTTGCAGCATGGTGACTAGTGAACTCTGCTGGAAACTCCTGCATTTGACTCCGAAGGCGTTGGCTCTAACTTCGAGGCCTAGGCTCCAGCTGTCATCCGCGGTACAAAGTCTACTTGCAGCTTACCTCCAGCCCTCCTTACAGCCCGTCTCCGATTCTGCTATGGCTAATACAACCGTCCGAGGTGCGCAAGCAATCCATGGACAGAACCCACAGGTGAGCCTGAACCATCCAGGATAACCAGGCAGCATTCCTCCAGTGCTCTAGTATCTAGTCGAAACTGTCATCCGTAACCGTATATATGAGTCTCCCTATTGGAAGGAGCAGTGTTTCGCGTTAACCGGTGAGCCTCTGCAGGTCATGGTGCTAAGAAGTGCTGACCTTGTTCCAGCTGAAACCCTCATTGACAAAGCCATCGATTTGAAATGCATCGGAGGAGTGTATGGGAATCAGAAGCCCACCGCGTTCTTATGTCTCCTGTTGAAGCTGCTGCAAATTCAACCAGAGAAAGAGATATTAATCGAGTACCTTCAAGCGGATGAATTCAAGTGAGTTCTGTGCTATACTATGGTGTGTGGAAGTGTAATCGACATTGTCAGGTATCTGCGCGCTCTAGCCGCGATGTACATTCGCATGACGTTCCGTTCAGTCGAAGTGTATGAGATTTTGGAGCCGCTGCTCAAGGATTACAGGAAACTGCGATATCGGACCAATAGTATGTAAACGGTGCTTTTCACCATCTGTTCCGGCTTGACATTGCCTGCAGCTGGGTACACCCTAACGTACATGGACGAATTTGTCGACAATTTACTAAGAGAGGAGCGAGTATGCGACATCATATTGCCTAGGTTGGCAAAACGGTCTGTGTTAGAGGAGACAGGAGAGATTGGACCGCGCAAGAGCCGCCTTCTCGATGCAATGGAGGGCAAAAGCGACGTCGGCGAAGATCGTAGCCGCAGTCCAAGCAGAAGCAGGAGTCGCAGCAGGAGTCGCAGCAGGAGTCGCAGCAAGAGTACAAGCAGGACACCAAGTCGAAGTCCCTCTAGCAGAAGCAGGAGTCGCTCTAGGACGCCATCGGATGCAGGAGAGCGATATATCTCTCGCAGCCCTTCGAGATCACCTTCTGCTGCAGGATCCAGGGAGGCGTCACCTCAGCGACCCATTCGTTCGCGCTCACGATCTGAATCCCCGTATCGCTCACGCAGCCGTAGTGTCTCTCCAGACCGTATGAACACTGAAATCTCGAACCGGGCTGCTCAATCGTGACAATGATTTTGCAAGCATGATTACAAAACTGTATACTATCTAGGCTTGTCGAAATCCTCTTTCTTAAAGGACAATAGCTGTTGAGACAGCGCTCTCCATCTGTCGTTGACGAGGGGCATCTTCGCGATGGCTTTATCAGAAAGGTAGCCTCTGTTTTGCCACGATGTATACCACTCTATTGAAGGGATGATTAGGATAGTTCATGCATGGCTTCATGCAATATTGATAACATACCTATGTCGGTACGACGAATAGGTGCCGCGTCGAGGCGGTCCGTTCGGCCCTTGACGCAGTCACGAAGAGCCAGAGGGTTGTAATACCTGCAGAACACACTGCCGCCCAACTTCTCCACTGCAGCGATAGCGCTTTTCGAGGCACGGGAGGGAGTGATATGAACGGGGGTTTTCAAACGATCCGCTCCCTGCTAACGGGTAAGAACTCGAACAAGACCGCTGGAAGAAACATAAACATACGTCTCCCAGAAGCTTGATGCCGTCATGTACGTTGTGTATGCAACCACTGAGAAGGAGCTCCCGTGCTGTGATCGGCTGAGTAGGACTTGATGTCAATCGCCCAGTGTCAATCCAGTGTTGTATACGGTCCAGATTTACAGGCGCATAGACCTTTTCGTTCCTGCGGAGGTCTCCTCATTATGTCCGGCATTAAAGTGACAACAGACTCACTGATTGGTGAAACCTTTTTTCGGAAATAGCTTCACGATAGGGGTCTGTCCACCTTCGAATTGCTGCTTCGGCTTGCCATTGCCCGACCGTGCCTTCTGACCTTTATGACCTCTCCCGGAAGTCTTACCGTGTCCGGACCTTCGACCTCTACCCACACGTTTTTGCTACGGATATTCAGCCAAATGGGTCTGGGAGAGCTGGAACAATCGCACCGTGTGCTGAGAGTTCGGCGCTGGTGATAAACTGAATAAATGGACCTTGCTGGAGGCCGACCGGAGGCGGGAGAGAGACATTGGCAGGCCTGACCGTTCCAAGTTGGCAGACGGCAAATATGGCGGTCTTCGGCAGACCCTAAATCTCCCACGACTGCCTCTAATTAAACGCGTCGCGTCGCGGTTGTGGCTCTTGTACCCTCTGTAACTTTAAGCTGATTCGAATGGGCTTGAAGTTGTGGACCATGGACGCCTCTGCAGTGTCTGATGCACTAAGCGATCCCTCTAATTCTCTTTTGGAGCTGTATAACTCCCGGAATGAATCCGAAGACTTCCCTGCAGTAGTATACGAACATTTTTCCAACCTCTTCAGAGCGCCAGACGTGTTTCATACTGTAAGTCAGTCTCAGGACAGCAAAAGCACTTTTTTAGTAACGTACATATAGATTCCTGCCCTTAGTGTCAAGAATCCCCCCGAGGCGCACGCTGAGGGCGCGCTAGTCAGATTTCGTGCCATGGTTCAAGACACATCGCAGTCCCCCGAAATGTACATGTCGCGATTAGCTGATGGAAGATGTGGAGGCTGGAACCTCGAGAGTACAGCAGAAGAGGAGGTTCTGCGACAGTCAGAGTATGCGAGCTTGAGAGAATGTACTGTCATCTGGGCCACCAGTGTCCCTGGCGAGGCCGACTGGGTGTTGGATGCAATGGATGGATCGGCGGGAGGTATGGCCCGTGTTTTAAGTACCGCGATTTGATTCTCATTATCTGCATAGCGACACAACGGGTACACGTCCCCGCTCGGCCTCACAAATTCCCTTTGCCAGACGCACTCCATGTGGGTGCCCAGGTCAAGGTGAGAAGACCTAAACACACCTTGCAGAAAGGTGTTGACAGGAGTGTATCTACAAGATATACCATGCATCTGGCCTGGACGCGAAACCGACGGATTTAGTCGACTTCGTCGGCATTCTTCACATCGACGTGTAAGACACCCCACCCCCGACCGCGAAGAACTGACCCTTGACAATTGTGGTAGATTACACGGAGAGCAAGAGGAGGTTCTGTCCGTCCCGACTCTTCATGTTCTCTTCTCCCGACCAGTCGACCGGTCTATGGCGTTTCGAGATCTGCCCCCACCAGACAACAGCGCGGACATTCGGAAGCAACTGATCTCATGGATCGCAGAGCAGGCCCTGTCCGGGGACTTGGATGCAGCTGAATGGGTGTTACTCTCTTGCATTGCCCAGATGTGAGCGTATGCCGTCTCTTGTGAGGTTCTCGGCCAAAACTGACTCTGAGGTCGACCTAAGTCAAGCCAGACAGACACCCTTGTTACCACCATCCCTCACGTTGTCTAAATTACCTCCTCCTCCAACCCCTTCTTCCGTGCCAGCCCTGTGCAGGGTGCTTTCTCTCCTTCTCCCGCAAGTGATCACGCTGCCCGCTACTCTTGACAGCTTAAACCAAGCGCGATTCATACCAGAAAGCATGGAAGAAGACTTGCACTCAGGGTACCTGCAAACACCCCAAGGGACTACAGTTGTTGTGGTCGAGGTCGGTTTACAAGAAGGGAAGTTGCGTGAAAGAGGTGTGCTCTGATTTTCATCACCGTCGTCTTATACAGATGATTGATGACCATGACGCTAGGCATGGCAAACGTCGTGGCCACTCAGAAGGCAATGTCGTCCCAGACCATCTCTTATGTTTTCCCATTCAGCCAATTCTCGTTCAACACGGACATGAACTTCATCATCATGACGGAAGGCAGCAAGAGCGCCTTTTTCAAGGTCAGAGAAGCTTCACATTTCCATATCTTGGAGTTGACTGATGACGCTCTAGACGGAGGTGGTCATGCCCGTTCAGCCAGAAAGTACTGCAGGTTATTACCGCAATGAAAGTGCCATCACGAAGCCCGCGTCACTGCCCACCTTTCGATACTACCTGCACAAGGCGAAGAATCGTAGCGTTACAGTAGGAGAGCAGATATCAGAGGTAGAATAGCTCTTGCATTCGTTCTTCGTTGCCGCGACTGAAACTGATCCTTTGCTTGTTAGCTCATTCAGAGTGATTTTGTGGAATCCAGGCGGCACAATCCAGCGCAATCACCAGAAGACCTTATTCTTAGGATGAAGATTGCAAAGTACGATCCATCGAGCGCCTTGCTGGTGTTATCACTGACATCCGTTGTGCAGACTTATGGCACAGTCCCTAGACCTGAAAGAGCTGGACGTTGAGACCTGGCGGAGAAGCACTACACTTCATGAACGGAGCATATTGCGAATGAGTTCGCAATAACGCCCGTCCACTGACCGCCTGTCATCTCAAGCTTAGCCTCGAAGTTCTTCCTACGCATCTATCTCGTTATCTTGGGTGTATCTCGTATTCTATCACTTGGTGACATTTGATGAGCATTCAAGTTGTCGCAGTCCATCATGGCCGCCCAAGGCCGTTCAGATCCGCCTGCAGCCAGATATCGCCTAATTCTGTCACTACCCTTGAAAGAAGGCCTGCGACTTTCGCGGCATCCGAACCTTTACCCTCCAAGTAGTACTTGATCTATCAGAGTCATGAGTCTACGCATTGCCGCTGGTAGAATATCGGAATTTACCTTCGGTTCAGTTCCACTAGTCCTGCGTGCACGAACAACGTGGTAAGCAACAACATGGTAAGCAATAGTTGGTATTGCAGAGCAGAGTTACGTGCCGTAGCGTTAAGAAAATCTCCTCATCTTTCGTTGGAGACTCGGCCTTGAACTGAATCATATGACCAGAAGAAAGAGGCAGAGTCGGCTTGTACGTAGGAGCATTGGAGCTGTCATAGCCGATAGTAAGGTCTCGCACTTGAACTATGGCAAGTCCAGCAATTGCTTTAGGATATGCGGCTCTTCCTGCGGTCTCCTGAGGAGCAGTGAGGAACGTCCTACCAGCAACCATGGAGCACGTACCTCGCCGGGGAATTCTCGTAATCGAGCGAATATCTTATTTATTGTGGCTGCCTCAGTGCAGATGAAATAGCTGTTACTCGTCTTGAAGGTAGACCTCGGTCAGTTCAGCCTCCAGCCAAGCAGGATGTGAAATTTACCTGGAAGTACCCATACCTCCCTCCGGCTGTTAACTTGACGACGGCAATAATGAGATAACTGAACTCACTGTTGATATAACTCCTGAAGGTATGAGAATGCTGTCTTGCCCCGCGCCTGCAGCGACGTGACCAGGTCCAAGAAAACTATCTATAAAGCGTCAGAAAGCTACTGCATAGTGAAAGTCTCGTGCAAACAGATGCTCACGGTGGCCGCGACCCCATCCTTGTCTCTGACTTCGTCTCCGAACATGAATCCGATGGCTTCCTCGTACCCGAAAGGAACTTCAAAGCCTTCGGATACCGCAACTAACGCAGTATTACCGATATACTTGAAACCTGAGGGAAGACTGGTGAGGTACGGTGAATGACCCAATATGAAGATTCCGTACCAGTAAGGCATTCCAGGAACCGGAAACCCTCTGCCTTGGCCATGGCAGCAATCATTTTTGAACTGACCGTCGACGCAACCATGGCAAGTTTGTCTGAAAACATACAGAGTGTTAGTCCAGCACGCTGGAACCTGACATGCCATACACCCACTTAGTTGTTTGCCACTGCCCCTGTAACTTTCCAGAACAGCCGCAGCGAAAAGAGTTCCCAGCTGATCTCCAGTGAATTGGGTCCATTTCCCATCTGGCCTAAAGGGGGGGGACATGTCAGACGACCGGTCGCATCCGTATACTGATTCTTACCGCCGTTCTGCTGCTGCAAAGCGGTCAGCGTCAGGGTCCTGAGCAAGCACGTAGTTGACTTTTTCTTCTTCGCCCCGCCTCATGGCAAGATCCTGTAATCGGTTTAAAAATTGCGAGGTAGGTGCGTCAAGGATTCTGTGCACACACCAAGGCACCTAGTTTTCATTCATTAAAGGAATCAGTCCCATCCATCGGCAGTCATAACGTTACAAGTTACCTTTCTCTTCAGGATTTGGGAATTTGACAGTCGGGAAATCAGGGTCTGGGGTCTCTTGCTCAATTACGGATACAAACGGTTGTCGGCCCAAAGATGCAAAAACCTTCGTCAATATTGCATGGCTCACTCCATGCATGGAAGTATTGACTACCCGTATTGTCTCGGGTGAATTAGTACTGCATGCCATCGATGGTTAGAATGCTTGAGCGACAACGATGCCGAGGCCTTAACCTCACCTGGGTGATGATAGTCCCTGCAGATACAGCAGGTATTTGCCCTGCATGCTTTCCGTGACATCGACGCAGAGTGAAGACGACAGGATACTCGAAGGATCGTATTGGCCTGGTTCTAAATGTGCTTCAATTGATTTGGCAATGCCCTTGTCGTGCGGCTCTACAATCTGTGCTAATGTTAGGATTTCTTGGAGCGGTAGATTGCTGACTTCCGACCTGCACTCCATTCTCCCAGTAAACCTAAAAATACGTTAGAGATGGTACGATCTGTGGAGCGAGGGACCTTGCTTTGTATCCATTATCATCCTGGGGTACAACCGCAAATTTCTAGTACAATTCTCTTTGAGTTCGTCAGATGGGCGCACCTTCGGGTTGTGGCTAGCTGTATTGACAAAGTTGATATCAGAACAGCCGTAGCACAATCTACATCACTTACCTGTAATCATAACTCCACATGCAGCACACAGTCTTTTCAGACTAAAGGGCACCCTACAAACGCCGATGTGAATACGTTACAGCCCAATTACTGGACAACCAAGGTCCTGTAATGACCCACATGGGCGTGTGGACCTTGCCACGGAGTAGATGAACCTTCATGTTTTTCGCGGCGAATGCAGCGGCGGTGAGCATCGCCCATCTTTCGGAGTTATGTCGATGATCATATCCAATGACTACTCCTCGAACTGAAGCATCGGCAATATTCTCCAGGACGTAGGCGCATAGACCCTGTCCAAGATACACCGTGTAAGCCACTGTGCATGCATGGTATCGGGTGCTTGACGGGACCGACCTGAGATGCCTGAATAATCGTAAGGTCATTCATTCTGGCAAAGCCAGCCTCCATCTTCCCTCTCAATCCTATCAGGATTGACATGAAAGATGCTGGCGGCAGTCGAGACATTTATTACCTGCTGTTCCGAACTCGATCCGCTTTCTGCAAGTCGCATCAGTACTCTTACTTCCGGGAATGATAAATGAGACGGCCAAACCTCAATCGCTTCTCCAACTCATCGGTACGGCGCTGTTGCCAGAGGAGCTCAATCTCTTTGCGAGTAGATTCATTCTAACGATAATATCGGTCTTACTATCAGGGCACAGTAAAGGAACACGGAAAATTAACGTGCTTTATCTAGTCGCAACCATTCCTTGACTAACTTCTCGATCGAGGGATTTGTGGCAGACATTCCAGTACTGAGTGGATGGAAATCGATGGTGAACCGGTAATGCTTGCCACAAAGTGGCTTGCGGTATGACAGTATTGACGTGGGAAATAGGCAACCTTCTTTCGGATTGTCCGAACTGGAGGTGCACGGCACTCTGAGGTAGTAGTGTCACAAGCTCTGCGAATCTCTAGCCGCGGTACATGGGCTAGTGGCGTACGGGCAGCCTACATTTTCACTGATACAACCAACAACGAATAAATACCATCTGCATATACAACCACGGGGCAGCCTCAGTATTGATACTCATACTGCTATGTTCCGGCTGGACAACTTGGAAGGTGAGGGTGAACCTGCTGCAGAAGCGGCAGTGGATGTACGTCGACGAGAGGAACGGCGGGCCCGACTCTCGCTCGCCGGCGCTTTGTGCCGCTCAGGGCGTCCGGCGGAATTAATCGTGGACGGTTGTGACAGCGGCGCGGAAACGGAGGGGGGTGCAGGATTGGAGGACAAACCGATAGCATTTAATCGTGGTAGTCGGATCTTCAGGGATTGGCTGTTAGGGGGCTGTGGCTGAGGGTTTTCAGATATCGAGGAGGTTGGCATTGATGGTGGTGCCGCAGGAGGAGCGGGAGGCGTGGATTTCGCCAGGGGTTTCTCGGACGGTGTCGGTTTGCCTTCGGACGTTGCTGTGAAAGACTCCCGGCTGGCGAGACGAGTGGGAATAGGGGATTTTCTGCGAGGCTGAGGTACACGCCCTGAACGTCGCGGTCGCGCAGAGCCTTCACCGTCTTCTGGTGAAGTCTTCTGAGGGGCCGGAGCGTGTTGTGCTTTACTAGGGCCGGCGGTTGGAAGGTAATCCGTCTACCAGACAACTGCGTAAGTTTCCCACAAATCTTGGAAAAGAATCTACGAACATCGTCCTGCTCAAGCTTTGGCAGTTCATTCACATTACTGGGAGCACTTGCGCGGGCATTTCTACGTTCAGTCCTTCTAGGCGCTGGTGGCTTTTCTGCCGCAGCTTTATGTGAAGGGCCTGCAGTACGCCGCCGCTTACTTGCATCCCCAGCGTTGCCATTGACTGCACTCGAGCCTGCATCATGCTTCTCAACCGTGAACGAACCTTGGCCGGCTTGTGGTGCAGTCACCCTCAGACCGCATAGTAGCTTTCGGAGACAGTTAAGGGGCGAATTTTAACCTGTAGGCAAGGAGCTCATACCTCGGCTATTCTGATGTCTTCCTCGTCAGGCTGCGCTGTATTAGGATGGCTAGACGCAGTGTCGTCCATGTCAAGTTCGCTGAGGGTTGTTAGAGGAGACGAAGCCGTGCTAGGTATTTCGAATTCTCTGCTAGCCGTGATAAGACTCACGCTCCCCGTCCGAACGACCTGACTCACCTTCGATGCTGGCCGTGATTCTTGACCTTGTTCCAAAAGTCAAGCACAACGACCTTTTCTGGAACTCTGTACCGTCGCCCGTTGATCATGACCTCGTCCACTGACACTTTCGGGACAGCCGAGACAGGTTCAGATTGGATTATTTCAATATTCCCATTATTCCACTGGTTTGGTCTCGAGATATCTATGGGTGGTGCATTATGCTTAGGTATACGCCGCTTTGGTTGCTGCAGACCGATATAAAGACATGTACGACAAGGGAAAGAGTATGGCGCTCACAATAACATGTTCCGCGTGATTAGGACACATCCATTTCTTCCCAAAGGACGGCATCGAAGGTAATGGCGGATCAAGGCAGTCAAGATGGAAGTGCAGGTCACAATAGTCGCAGGACACGATACTCTTCCAGACGCCGGCTTTGCAGTCAGCGCCTGATAATTTTCGGGCTCGCTTCACCGCAGGAGAGTGCGCGGCAGCGTCATCTGGCAGAGCGGACATGCCGCAACGGAAACACAGAACGGGAGCACCGTTTCGGTCTTTTAATCGATACGGATCCCGATCTTCGAGCTGTCCGTGCCGACTGAAAAGTGATATAAGAGCAACGTTCCAATATCCGCGGCAAAGTACGTACTTTAGACGAGGCTGTTTGATCTCCGATGCATCGACATATCCCCCTCTTGCGTTACTCGCCACTGTCAGTATAGTGAGCCACAAGTCCGTCCAAGCTGACATGCATTCTTACCATCCTTGAAAAACCCTCTAATATCATCCGGCAACTGGAACTCTATCGGTATGCTCGTCTGCACCTGCTGTATGACGGGCGCCAAAACCGAGGGCGGCGGCTGCGGGGGCGGATTCTGCGTGCCACGAACGAACGTCACTCTCGTGTCGCGAAAAACGCAACGGCAGTAGTAAGCAGACCTGGCGAATACTGCAATTGGGGCAGAACCATCTCGCGTCCCCCTCGGGCAGGTCGCCCGGCTCCATGGGCGGGTTGAGGCACCAGAGGTGGAACGCCCGCGGGCACCCGTCGCAGTATACGAGCGCCCCGAGAGACCGGCATGAAGAACAGTGGTCTTCGTTAGGCTATCGAAACGTCAGAGGGATTTTGTTTGCGAGATGTTTTGACCGCATACCGCCTGGTCCGCTGGGGGCAGCGCGACGTTCACCGGCTCCTCCTTCACCCTGAGCCCCGCCTTTTCCTTCTCCTTACCTTTCCCCTTCTCCCTCTTCCCGCCCTTCCCATTAGCAACAGTTTCGTCCACGTTGAGTAGCGAATTCGACCGCGAGAGCGGCGGCAGGGGCTCCGCGTCCATCTGCACGGACGCCGAGTCCGAGTCCGGCACGAGCGGCGGCGACGACGGCGCGGACTTTGCGCCCAGCGCCGCGTCCGACGAAAACGACGGCGCGGCGTTCACGTTGCGCGCAGACGCCCGCTGGGCGCGGTTCGCGGCGGACCTGGCACCAGCAGCGTCCCGCACGGACACGGACACGGACACACGCGCGAGAGAGGCGACGCGGATGCGGTCGACACGCGCGACAACACCCACCGCACGGGCCGCACACAATCACCAGCACAGAGCAAGACAAACCAAGCAGACCGTCAGCAGCATCCCAGCATCCCAGCGGCGCACGGCGCACTCACCCCTTATCGACCCGTGCCCGCTTGCGCTTGGGCGCGCCGTCCGTCTCGAGCGCGGACGTCATGGCCGCGACGCTGTGCCCGCTGTACGTCGTGCCGGGGTCGGACGCGGGCAGGTAGGACACGCCCGGCTTCTTGGGGTCGCGCCGGTGCGCGAGCCCGCTCTGCCTGACCGCGGTCAGCGAGGGCGGGCCCGGGAGGATCTCGGTGGCCAGGGACGCATCGCCCTCGAGGTGCGGCGGCTGCACGACCGGCACGGTGGGCAGCTCGTACACGGGGACGCTCATCGCAGATGTCATCCCGGATAACTAGGGGTCCTTTGGAGGGCGCAGAGGCAACCGCGCTTGGGTTGTTCCGTGCGGCAGGTGGCAGTCCGGGGGAAAGACGCGGACGTACTGGATACTACGACAGGTGGACCTATTGTACAAAATTTCTATCTACGCCTCCATCACCTCTCCTGGGCATTACGATACGCTTGTCATACTTCTGCTCGTCGTCATCACAAAGCAGCATAGAGTACAGAAAAAAATGCAAGGAGACTTACTGCTCGATTTGCTGACATGCGCGTCGTGACGGCGCTTGTGGGCGCAGTCGCTGCACGGACCACGAGCGAGCCGAGGAGCGGTCTGATGCCAGTTTAGAAAGATACTCGGGAGACAGAACTTTTGTAGTACTCGCCTCTGGCGTTATCCCATCCTCGCTACACGCCGTGTAATGCGATCAGATCTCCACATCGCCCGCTTCATCGAGACATTTGAGCTGCACAAAGACGTCGCTTCCTGCACTGGGATCAGCGGGGAAGTAACTCGGACGAGCCAAGTCCACTGACCCCATCCGTCAAGGGAGAAGAGATCCAACGAGCCGCCAAAATACCTTGCGTGCATGTCAGGCCTTCCAAACACGCCAAGGTCGCCTACACACATACTTTGCATACAGCCTGCTCATCGGAAGGCCGTACCCCAAGCCAGCAATCGTCCCCATCCCGACTTGCAAGCCCTTGCCCGTCATCTGTTCAAATAGATTCGTGCTCCCCCCGCCCACCGCCGCGCTGCCCCCGACCTGCTGCGCGGCATACGGGCCTCCGCCGATCTCCTCGCGCCCGGTGCTCCGGTCGGCAGTCGTAAACGCGTAAGAGAATATGCGGGCCATGTTGGCAGGGGAGACGCCGCCGCCCTGGTCGCGGATCCTGATGCCAATGTGAGATCGGCCGTCGACTTTCGGGGAGGGACAGATGGTCACGCGGACGGCGGGCAGGGGGGTGCGGGAGGACGTGCCGTGCTGCTTGTAGTGATGCTCTACGGTGGCTCGGAAGGAGTTTTTCAGTATTTCCGTGGCGATGTATTCCAAGTGGACGGGAACGTAGCTGGCGAGACAGTATAAAGGGACGCGTAGGAACTATGAAGGAGCTCACTCACACAAAGGTGGCATCAACGTGCCCGTCCAGAACAAGCTCAGGACTTGCACCTAGAGTGGCTTCACACAGCTCTGCGACCCACGACCCGCACATTTTGATCATTCGCGCGGGAGAGAGGGCAAGATCAACCACGCCTATGCGGTCCGAAGTTTGCTCGGGAGCGCTCAGGGCGCGCGAGATAGCGATATGCTGCTCAGCAATGAGGCGGACGGCTATACGGTTGCGGATGGCACCGTCTAGAAAGTTGCTGATCTGGGTCGGGGACATGTAACGCGTGCATTCTTGGAAGCTGGACATGCCCTGGCTCGTAAGGGTCAGTCCCTGAGCGAGGGCGGCGGGAGACTCACCCCTTGGCGAGCGTGGGGATGTCGTTTGCGTGGCTCTGGACGAAGGATTCGAGCTGGGAGGTAAACTGTGCGTTTTCCTCGAGGGAGGTTACGGCGGGCTGGGAGGCGAGCCAGAGGAAGCTTGTGCGGTGGCCCTCGAGGACGCGTGCCACAAACGGGTTCGTGCCGACGATAAAGGGCAGAGCCTGGAGGGACATGACGCGCTGGGCCATGCGGCGCGGGATCTCTGCCTGGGCATAGGAAACAGACTTGAGGACGGAGCGGGGCGTCGGGGGGCGGCCGAGCGAGAGCAGGGTCGCGAGGGTGAGCGGCGTGGGCGGGCGCTGGGAGTGTTTCTCGAGGAGCGCAGCGAGCGCCGAGGGGACCGGGTCGGGCGGACGCCTGTGGACGGTCGAGAGCCCGCGCCGGGTGCGTGTTCGCAGCAGCGCGCGAGCGGGCGTGGATGAAGACATGATCGCGGCTTTGGGACGGAGCACAGGCCCGGGGGCAACGCCCGCGCCGGCAACGCCCGCCCGGATCAAGGATCGTGTCGGAGGAGGGCCAGGGTTAATCCTCTCCCCAGACCTATAAAAGCCGGACCCGTGCAGTCGCCGTCTCAAACATGGCAGACGGCCCGTCCCTCGACCCCGGCCATCCCTTCTCCGCCACGTCCCACATCTCTTTCAACTACCACAGACAGACAATCTCCGCCGCTCCTTTCGGCTACGACTACTTCCTCTCCCTGCCCCCCGCCTACGCCTCCTCCCCCGCCCGCACGTGGCCGCTCATCCTCTTCCTCCACGGCGCCGGCGAGTCCCAGCGCGGCCTCAACGAGTCCTACGCCTCCCTGCGCCACGGCATCCCCAAGCTCGTCCTCTGCTACGACAAGTGGAAGGCCGGCTGCCCCTCCCCCGCCATCCACATCCCCAAAGCCACGCGCTTCAGCTCCCGCCGCCCGATCCCCGACCCCGCCGACCTCTCCGCGCACCCAGTCCCCCCCGCCGCCTGCACGCTCGCCGCGGAACAGTTCATCACCGCCTCGCCCTCCCTCGACATGCTCCACGGCTACGGCTGGAACCCCGCCGTCCTCTCCTCCCTGCTCGACGAGCTCCTGCTCACCTACGCCGTCGACCCCGACCGCGTCCACGTCACCGGCTTCTCCATGGGCGGCTACGGCACCTGGGCCCTCGCCCTCCGCGCCCCCCACCGCTTCGCCTCGCTCGCCCCCATCTGCGGCGGCGCCGACCCCGCCCTCGCCAAGTCCATCGCGCACGTCCCCCACTGGTAAGCATTGCCAGCACTTCAAGGTGTCCGTCTAATCCACCCCCCCCCCCCCGGCAGGATACACCACGGCGAGAGCGACCCGATCATCCCGATCGAGGAGAGCGTCGAGATGCACCGCGCCCTCCGCGACGCCGGCGCCGACGAGGTGCACTTTACGCGCTACCCAGACACCGAACACGACTCTTGGACATACGCATACAATAATCCCGACCTCTTCCGCTGGATGCTCGAGAAGACCAGACCCGCGACGAACATATCGCAAACGCCCTACCCCTAGAGCTGGGCTAATACCGCCATATCATAATACTCATACTCGGTCAACACGGACACATACGTTTCTGCTGCCGTCTCCCAGTATGCCTACACGAGGACGGACGCTGCCTCTCCTTATCCACGACACCTTCACGAATATATAGGATCTCTGATGTAGCACTAGGGTTTTTCTTTTTATCGCATATGTATTCTATAATACGGGAATATACACGAAGATGGAGCCTTTGCTTGTTTTGACACCAGCACCCTAGGTAGGACATTCGGAAATTCCTGGTCAATGGGCTGCACGAGCCAAGGTCTGGTGCCCAGCTGTATCCCCTTTTCTCGAGACGTACGCACGGCAGTGTTCCCGTCCACACCTCTGACGAGCATAACGCAGTCAAAACGAGATAGCATATGAAGACAGCTACGATAAAGATACAGTAAATCCCAAACAGCCACGCCGACGCGTACTCGACACAAAGATTCAACGCCGCGCCTTGCTCTTCCCGTTCGTCTTCGCAGGCGCCTTCTTCTTCGGCTTCGCGTCCGAATCGTCAGAGTCTGCCCCACGTCCCTCCTCCGCGCGCTTTCGGTCCGCTATAACATCCAACGGAAATGAGTCTCACTGCTGCCAACGAGACACGAGAGGAACGACTTACACTTCGCCGCCTTGCGCTCCAGTTCGTCCCAATCGTCCCCGTCACTGTCGTCGTCAAAGTCAGACCCGCTGCCCTCGTCGCTCCCAGCAGAGTCGCCGTAGTCGCTCTCCTCGTCCTCGCTCTCGGAGTAATCAGACTCCGCCGGCTCCTCCTCGTACTCGGACTCTTCCTCCGAGGATTCCTCCTTGTCGCTCTGTGCGCAACGCCCAGCGGTTAATTCACACGTCTCCCCAGCAGAATGGCTACGCATCGTACCTCGCCGCCCGTGGCACCGCCCAGGAAACTCCATCCGCCTTGCTGGAAGAAATCATAGGGGTCCTCGTTGATCGTCTTCATGATGGGTCCCCAGTTAAGATTGACGGGGCCCTCGCTGAGCGGGATATCGACCGAGCTGCGTCCCAGCATGTAAGACGCGCATACTAGTACAACAGAACAAGCCTCTCACTTACTCTAACCAGTTCTTCACATCATCGAGCTGCGCGCTCGGAATCGAATTGATATGGAGAGGAGGTTTCGTGAAATCCTTGAAGATGAGGACCAGATCGAACTGCTTGAGGCCGAACTGCACACGCTCTAGTGATGCAATCTCGATCTCGCTCAGAGTGACAACGAGGAATGGTGGATCTGATAGGTACACAAGGCACTCCGTCGTGGGCTGCAGTCGGACATTCGTCCGGAACGGCACGCCCTCGAAGGACAGCTCTCGGAACGGAATGTCAGGTTCTAGCGTGTCACCGGTCTGGAAGATGCGTCAATAAAATTAGTCACTCTGTGAAGAGAGAAACCTACCGATGCAGTCGCAGCCTCGGCGATTTTTTCGGCGAACATTCTGAACTCCTTGTTGAGCATCTGCCTCCGCTTTCGCTCCTGCTGCTCCATCTCAATTTCGTCCTCGTCCCCGTACCGGTACTTTCGTTTCCGATTTCCTGTCTCGTCGAACTGGACGTCAGAGGCTTCGCGGAAGAATTGCACGTCCCAGGCTTTGCGTTTGCCAATCATGATCGGCGCCTTGAGATGAATGTGGACAATGACAAGCAGTTCGTGATCGCATGGCTGGAAGAACAGATGCTTGATATTACTGTACAACACATCTGCAAGCCACCAATCTCAGCCAGCAGGTAAATAGCGAAAAGACGATCACATACCTAACTTCTGCGAACTAGCAGGTGACTGGTATCGCAGACCGTTCTGATGGATTTCCACCTCCCCCGGCAAACGCTTGCCGTCCAGGGCTGGTCGTACAAAAACTTCCGGAAGCTTCTGTGGTCGGCGACCCTTGACCTCTACCAGGGTGTCTTGCTCAATGACGTCCGCCATTTCCTTCTTTTGTTGCTCGCGCTTGTTCACTTCCTTTTTCAAGTCTGTGATTTGCTTCGCGATTGAGTCAAATCTATGTCCATCCGCAGACCGGTAAGACATGGAACGTATGAACGACGCATCTGGATCTTCGAAGGGCTGAATCGACGATTCAGCGCCTAGAGACGCGACGCCTAAGACAACAGGCTTACCGTATCTTCCTTCTTACCTGCCAGTTGACCAGGCGTTTGGAAGTTGATGCGTAGGTACGTATAGTCACCTTCGTCATTCTTGCTGACATTTTTGATAGTGTTGATGTGGAACGGAACAGCGAAACCATAGACAGGGAGGATGACGGTCTGCGCCTTGCGATCGACATAAATCTGGGAATACATGTCAATGCCAGTCGAGCAGTACATTTACCTCGCACATGACTTACGCGCAGATTTTCAACCTCTCGAGGTAGAGCAATTTCTCCCTTGTAACTCTGGAATCGTTTCCAAGTCTTGCCTTCTTTACCACCAGAGCCTCCTCCGCCTTCGGAGTACTTGGCTAGTCCTTCCGCTTGAAGCTGTGCATGCAATTCGCGCTGGTGTTCCATTATCCGAGCCAGCGTGGACTGAAGCTCTTCCTCCTGTCTCCGAGTCTTGTTACGGAGCACCTTCCCGCCGGCAGTCTTGTTCTTCACAGGTGACCCATGCCCATTCGCCACGGGTTTTGCTGGTGGCTTCTTGGCCTCCTTGCCAGAAGGCTTCGCTTCATCTCCGTCGGCGGGATTAAGGAAGAATAATGTCTCTTTGGGTGCCTTGACTCCTTCGGTCAGCAGCGTGCTCTTCTCTTGGTTAACCAAGATCGTATCAGCAAGTTGGAGAGCGTATCTGGATCCAACAAAAACATTGTGCTCAGTCATCTAGACGCAACTGGAATTTCAAGTACGACGACCTACTTCTTTCCGCCATCCTCTTGAAGTTCTGAGAATCCCAGAACGAGGTTGATTGTCATCCCCGCCTTCAGCGGCCGGCCATTTCTGGGAGAAATGAGATAGGTGGAATCGCGAAATTCCATGCCAATCTAGGCACATATGATTCAATCGAATGTCGTCAGCCGACGGGGACGAAAATGCCACTCACTCCGAATCCAATGTTCTTCACAAAGTGCTTCTCCAGCTCGGGCTTCTTCTCCTTTACGAAAGAGAGTGCATGCTGGTAGACGTCTCGGGCCGTCACACCTTCTTTGATGAATGACAGTAGTGACGTCTGTAAGGATACTAGTAAGCCGTAGATAGCCTCTTGCTCCTGCAATGTTGTGACGACGTCAGCGTATTCGTCCGAGAGAAACTGGACTAGCTGCTCCTGACCCTGGTCGGATTGACAATGAAACTCCTCCCCAAGTTGGCGCAGTATCCCTTATACCGCATGCCCACGGACACTAAGATGACACCTTCGTGAGCGATGTTATCCTCAGTCGACTCAGCAGTGAATCGTAAGTCATAGCCAGAACTGGAAGATCGAGATTGGATGATTGGGGAATAGCAGAACTCTGTCGACTGCCAGTCGACCTGTGCACATTGTAAGATTTCATGCATGACGCCCTGTTCCCGAACACTCACGTCTGTCAGGCGACCTTTACTCCATACTTTCATATCGGGACCTTTTGCTTTATCGCCTTCACCGGACCCCAGGCGCATCTCAATTTGTGCGGCAAATTGTTCATGGGATATTTTGGCTTCTCGGTCCAGGATAGTCTCCAATTTTACTGCTATATGATGAGTCATGAGTGTCGAAGTAAGATTAGCGGCGGTGCGGATGATTTTCTGAACGGGATGTGAGCATTGGATAGTCGAGAGAACCTGGACTTATATGACATACGAGCTCTTCCTCATCCTTCACAGCCAGGAGAGTGGCTACTGCAGGCGCTATATCCAACATCTCCGGTTTTGACGATGATTCGGCTGTCGCCTGATTCCACTCATTGACGAGTTTCCCCGATTGCGATTCTTTGAGGAGAGTGCCGACACGTTGATGAGAGGTGAACCGTTCGACCAGCTTCGGTAAAGCATCTGTAGGGGGCTCGTTCGGTTTCGCTTGGGCGAGAACCTCGACGGGAACGGGTGTGTTAGCATTCTGTATTTGGGCCAGAATTTTTGCTGGGAGGGGACACGCCGTTTAGTAAGCTTGAAAGCGTGTCTGTGAAGAACATCACCTTTCTTCATGGAGCTAAGAAACCAGATTTTATCTTTCTCGAACAGTATGAACGTTGATGGGAACTCATAACCCAATAACCACGTCTACACGCGACCGGTCTAAGATGTCCTAGGAAGTCCAAGGAAACCTGAGTGGAACTTACCTGGAAAGCGGTGCCTTTTCGGATAGGCTCATCCTCGCCCGCGGGGTCTCCTGCAGCAAAGAGAAGTGCGTCTGTGCTGGCTAACGATCCGTAATCATCGTTCGCGCTGGCATTCTGGATGAAAATGGACAGGAGATCAGACTTCGTGGTGCAATTGTAAGCCGAGGATAACGCACATTCCAGGCGTCATAGACGTGTCGCAGACGCGAGCTAAACAGAATTTTGTTCAGCTGGACAGCCATCTGAAGGGGAAGAGAAGGGAAAGGTGGTGGTCGGAGGGCAAGGTGCTCTGCGCGTCTGTGGCGGCACCGAAATGCACGACGCGCTCACGATGCGGATGCGTCGGAGCTTGAAATCGCCTTTACCATGACCTCGTCGGAGGCTACTGCGTTTGCTGAATCGCTTAGAGTCTATACTGAATACGACGAGCACCTTCCTCACCCTGGTTCATTCTGGACGCGGTTTGTCTGTATCTCCGACACCCATTCCCGTACTAGATATCCTGTTCCTCCTGGAGACGTCCTTCTCCATGCCGGAGACTTGTGCCGCTATGGCTCGCTCTCAGACCTGAATACTACTCTGAACTGGCTGAAGGAAATGCCCCATCCACTGAAGATGTGAACACTCTCGCAGTAGTTGAGGTTGTGTCACCCTTGGGGAAGAAATCTGACCCAAGTTCCAACAGAATCATTGCCGGGAATCACGACGTGCGCTCGTAATCCTGCATTCACATCCGAACCTCTGAGATTAGATCAGCTTTGCTTAGATGAAGGCTGGACGCAGGAAATGAAACAGGTGAGCGGCCATCGTGTCTTCAAGGCGCCTTGTGTCCATGATGAATCGTCTGCAGGACGTGGAAGCCGCTCAGTTACTGATCCGAAGCACTCCCGTGAGTGAAGCTGGGATACGCTACTTGCAACATGAGTTCTTCGAATTCGCCACGAGCAGTGGAAAGCGGTGGAAGGTGTACGGCAGTCCAGTGCGTAAGAATCTCGGACCCAGGTTATGGGCGTACTACTGACGCCTGCATGCTAGGCTGCTCCACTGTATGCAGTTGGTGCGTTCCAGTATGAAACTGTCCGGCAGGCGGACGGTACGTGAATTATATATTCTCCAGCGAAGGCTTCACATCCCTTGGAACCACTTTGTTCCAGACATCTATGCTCGTATACCCTCTAACACTGACATCTTGCTCACCCACACGCCGCCATACCGGGTCTTGGACCGGACGCGCAAGGGCAAGCATGCTGGCTGTCCCCGCTTAGCCGCGAGAATAAAGACCCTGCCTGCGTGTAGATTACACGTCTTCGGACATATTCATGAAGCCCATGGGGCTGTTGTCGCGAAAGACCCGACTACGACAGGTCGCGTGTCTGTTAACGCTGCGGTAGCGTCGGGAGGAAAAGCAATCATCGTCGATATGAAGTAAACTCACACCTAGCACAATGTGACGGAATATCTGCTCTCGTGTCCACGCGGCTGGGATGACAATGAAATATGTTAATCATTCGTCTTCAATTCCTAGGATCCCTAGGTCCCTAATAATAAATACTGCCTCTTCGACTCGCATCTCTAACACCGTCAGCTTATCTCTTCTAGATTCCCATTCCTGTATTATCTCTCTCTCAACTCTTGTGAGAAGTCGCTCATCTTGCATAACATCACTTCGTTCTCGCTTATCCAGCACCGCTTTCACGCTGGGTTCTTGTGCCTCTGCATGTCTTCGTGCGCCAATATTGTATATGGACTTGTACAGAAAGCCCAATAACATCGTATAAGCTTTTGTGAGGTCCACATACCTGGAGCGTATTAGATAGGCTATTACTAGACGTCAAACCAACGCACCAGAGGTAAAACGTCCTCGTCGGATTTCGATCGGCGCTGCGTGGGACCTCCTGCAGACTTACTAGAGAGTCCGCCGACAGAGCCGACAAAAGGGGTCGGACGTCTTTGGGAGCCATCATGGCGACTTTTGATATCTGTGAGGTGACTCTCAGAACCACTACCCAAGGGAGTGTCAAACGACTCCTACCTGTTTCTCATCCATCTTACCTCTATCCAGAAGTAGGCGCACTATCCGTACAGCGTCGTCGCCGTGACGTTCTCTAGTAACGGCCTCAAGAACCCTTCTTCGTAGCCTTCTACCGACGATCTCAAATTCCACCTGGACCTTGGAACCTCCAAACGAAACGAAAGAGGCCGAACGCCCCGCCGGTGTCGGATTGTCCGCGCACGCTAACATACCAAGATAATCTTTCATAAGAGCGATATCGGAGGGCTTTTTATGTGACGATGGGAGGATCAAGCCAGAAGACAATTCTGCCTCGTCTAGTATATGTTCCGCAATACTGGCTAGGGAGACCGGATCTATTGACGGTTTAGACTGATCACTGAGTTAGAGAAGAGGCAGGAACATACCAGATCGAGGCTCAGCTACGTCGACTTGCTTTCCTTCTGTCGTCTTCAGTACAGCTCGCATAACAGATGCGGCTGCATCATTGTACCGTTCCCGGACGGCTGATTCGATGAGCTGCCCGCTCCAACGTCACCATACCGGCACATAGATACGAGCGAAAGTCTATGCACACCTTATTTCGAATATGCACGTTGTACCTGTCGTAGTTGACACGGAAGTAGACGTCGTCCTAAATACGAGTCCTAAATGAGCACAGCCAACAGCGTATGTACGACGTGAGTAACCCACATCTACCTCGTCCTCCTCGATAATCTTGCGCTACTCGCGACTCAGCATGCGAAAAGTCAGAAACAATATGTACGGTATACCTTTGACGAACTTCTCTGATTCAACTGGTCCGCCGCTTTTCGTTTCTATACAAACTAAACATTACACTATTATCATTTCATCCGAGAATTAGAACCTGACTCACCAGGCCCACTCTTTCCGCTTCTTCCTCCTCACGTTTTAGGCGCGCGGTGGCCGCCTCCTTAGCCTCTCGGAGCTGCTTCGCAGTTGGCAGGCCAACCAGCTTTCCCCGCTCTTCAGCCTCGTATTTGATTCTTTTGTCGCGGGGAGACTGATGGGATAAAAGTGTGGAGGGCTTGATGTACGAGCCAGAGAGGAGCTTATGTAGTGCTTGTGAATACGACATGGAGCCTGAACGGTGTGTGTTAGAATGCCGACCATAGCGTACGATTTTATAGGTTACTAGTACTTTTGGGGTCTGCAGTTGATAACCGTGATATAATTTCGGGGCGCCGAAGTTTACCATGATCTAGCAGCAGCTGTATCACAGCTGCGGCCTACAAAAGTAAAAGACCAGCGAGTGAATTGAGTCGAGGTGAACATACCTCTTTGCCGAAAAGGACTTCTGTTTGCCAGACAAATCTCCCAAATCTCAGTCTAATCAAACATTCCTGGATGTTAAACTCCACCACTTCTCCTTCCTCCTCGGTATGAGCATGCCAGAGGACATTGTGCTGCACCAGGACAATTATGCATGCTCGAATTGTTCGAGGCTTTAAACCAGAGAAGCGCACCAGTTGGGCTAGTCCCAACCTGCCCCTTGTGAGAAGGATAGATGCAACTTTCTAACCCAAAGTGAGTTAATCATCCATTCTCTCGTGCTGCAGGAGAGCACATACCGCCGTTAGAGGGCCGAAATGAGACTCAACGATCTCTGTGCATAGACGAGCGGTATTAACGTCCGCCATAGTAAGCGGGAGCGGGAGCTCGACAGAAGCAGTTTAGTTAATTTAACGCAGGTATTCTGGTCCGAGTTCAATCAAGACCCATTTCTTGTACTATCCAATTTTCTTAAATCAGGAGGTCTGGATAGACTACACATAGACATCCAAGTAATGCAATACAGAGTGGTGTATATTGGACGAGCGATAATGTAAGACAATTTCCACCAGCTGTTCGGAGACTCCGGGCCAGGGTTATTGTATGGTATTAAATATTTTCTACAGTGAAACGGTTCGTTCCCTTCCCCCCACGATGCTCTTGCAGATCTTCAGGACGTTCAGGGCCTATAAACGTGAGTAACAAGATGCAAGTGAGATACAGCCCATACAAGGAGGTTGTGCACATGGTAAGGGGAATAGAATGTAAACCTGCGGAACCGAGAAGAAATTACTTAGCCTTCGCAAATGTCTTGATGCTCAGTCGTAAAATACTGCGAAATGCTTGACCACGCGGTATCAGATGGTAAGACATGTCAAACGCGTCGGCTGTCCTTCATACTGTGCCGGTAGGTCGTTGTGGGGGGAGCACGATCTTGGAGGAACTTGCACAAAACGGCTGAAAGAACACAGCTTCGGGCATATAACGGCGTGGCCGCAAACCCTACTCTTTACGTGCTCGCTTGGATTCTATCTCGATAGTCAGTATAATGTCCACGACCATCGAAACAGGGGGACTGACCGGGCGAGGACGTCGGAGACTGCTCATCATCATCAGAGAAGTCATCTTCCAACTCGTCAAAGCTTCTTTTGGAATGCTTGTGAGAGACTACATGGTCGTCTTCCAGGGGACCAGAGTCTGGGTCAGCGTCCCATGTCGCATCAGTATCGCTCAGGTCTTCATTCCACTGTGTTTCGTCATCCTCGTTGGCTGCTTCCTCCCGCTCAACATCTTGATGCTCTTCGTTCTCAGGATACTCAGGAACATCTAGGTACGAACAACATTATAAACTACGGGCAAGTCCCAGGAAACGGTGCCGCACATACCTGGGGGTTCTTCAGTGTAGGTGACTACAACAGGATCTTCTGTCGGATCAACCAGGTCGTCTCGATCGGAAGGGTAAGCGGATCTGGATTTATCTTCAGAAAGTGGCTCATCTGGAAAGTAGGTCAGTACCATCTCACCTAGCGGAGCATGTCAGACACGTACTGCTATGCGTGGACGTCTCGTTATCTTGACCAGCGTCAAAATCCTCGCCCTCTAGTTCCCCAGAAACATCTGGTACTTCCTCCTCCCCATGTCCTGAAGTTTCTTGGTTATGCAGCAGAGACTGAGGCCCATTGCCCTGAAGAGAAGGCTCTTCGCCGCCTTCGACCACGTCACCAGGCTCGATAAGTGTGGAAGAGTGATACTCAGGTGGTAAGCCGTCGTCCACGTCAACCGTACCTCCAAGTTCCTCCGGTAACGCTTCACCGAACCTCTCATCGTCATCCTCATTAGCATTTGCGTACTCCTCATAAGCACCATAGTCACCACCAAGTTCTTCGTCCTCTTCGGCATCGGGATCGTCGTGAATAGCGTCTGCATCCAATGTAGCACTAGAGACTGAATCCGTTTGCTCCTCTTGGTAGGTCTGATCTTCCAAAAGCGTCGTGGGGTCACTGGAAGCTTGCAGAGCATCGCCCCCCGCGAAGTTACCTTCCGTGGTCGTCTTTCCTAAAGCGTCGTCAATCTCACAGAGCTAACAGCAGAGGCAAGCAGCAATACCTGTAGTTCCCTCTCGATCTTGCGGTGTCTCGTCCAAATATTGGTCCTCGTGTGTCTCTCCCGACCCGGAAGCCTGATGGAATGTGAATGGTTCTTCGTTTCCTTTATGTTCTTGTAACGCGGGGTCTTCGGGATCGTTCTGTTCCAGACTATGCGGTTCGTCTACCTGCTGATGGGTGACGGGGGCGTTCGGAAGTCCGTCAGTGGCTGGACATCGATACGGCCGCATCAGCAACCAGAATATTGTGGATGATAATCACTACGTACTATCTTCACTGGCAGGTTGTGCGCTTTCTTCAATGTTCAAGCGCCCTAGCTGTTCGCGAAGTTCGTGATATCGCAATATAAACCTGGGCGCGCTGAAAGACAATCGAAGACGTAGAGGGCCTGCAAGACCAAACCCATCATGCAGCGCGTTGAGGTCATGTAAACTGATCTCTCGAGCGAAGACATTGTCCTGGAGAAAGACATCTGTAAATGATACGGACCTATTGATGACATGGGGTGCCTTACCTCTGAAATCACAAGTTGCAGGTCATATGCATCAAGACTCAACTCGCCAGTCATCAACTCTGGGATGGATGTCAAATGCTCCTCTCGCCTCAAAGCATCAAAGACGTCGCTCAACGGCTCATAATACAGTACCGGGCGTTGGTGCAAAAACAAGAGATAATCAGCAGGCGCGCTGTCATGCTCTTCGGCGGGGCTCGAAGTCCCAGACGAACTGGACGGTTGATTGAAAAGGCAGCATTCTGACGGCGTGGAACCCGCTGGTAAAGCGAGGAGGACAGCAGGAGGCGGGTCAATGTATACTCCTTCAGATATCTGATGAGGATCATCCTGTCCAGCCCTGGATGCTTCGTAGTCCCCTGTCGCGGCCGGTGGTTCAGTTATGTCTGCATGAGTCTCCATGTCAGAAGATTCATCCTGCGGAACGACAGACGCTTCCTCTACATCTTGCGGATTGACCGCAGAGGATAAGGAAGGTCCGTCAGCAGACTCTGTGGTTTCGCGTAGATCGCTAGGTAGTGCCGAGACCGAGCTTGCCCGAAGTAATGGGTCTACACTTTCACGGTCACGCGCATGTGCCTCGAGTTCCGCTGCGACCTCTGCCTGTTCCTGAGGTACGTTTTGGGGGGAAGTCTCCTCAGGGGATGCGACAATCTCCACTGTTGCTGGGTTCGGGTCCACCTTGGATGCTTCGACGCCATTATGAGGATCGTCTGCAGATGCAACACGAGCTTCATGAGCGTCGACGGCATCTCCGTGTGCGTCGTGCGCTGTGGACGCCGCAATGGACGAGGAGATGCTTCCGCCCAGATTCTCTGCTGCTGAAAGTATTTCCAACTGCGATACAGCAGAGCCCGGCGCATCTTGAGGCTTTTGTACTAGCGAGGGGGACGCGCCTTCAGCCTGCGGGGATAGGCGAGGGTCTTGCGAGGACCGTCGGCAATTCACAGTGCTATTCGTGTCCTGATTGTCAGCTAGCGACATCGTGGAAGGAACGGTCGGATTTTCCCCGAACATCCCGGACGGTTCTTCAACATTTGCATCGTGAAATATTGCATCGGGGAGGTCTGGTGCCATGGGAGCCGGCGAGTGTACTCGGGAGACGTCGTAAACCTCGACATCCACTAAGCCGCCATCCGGCGCCGCGACGTTCTCTACGTCGTCAATCATTTCGAACTCGACATTCTCACCAGCATCTGCCTCCATCTCAATCTCGACATCTCCAATATCGACCTGAGCAGATTCGTCCATTGAGCCATCCTCCGCCATGCTGCTATCATTGTTGAACCAGGTGTCAGAAGAGCCCTGCATTTGCATGTCAATGTCGCCCGAGTAGTCCATCATCTGCGTATCATACGTCTCCGTCATTGTAACAGTAGACATCGCACAGGAGACCTCAGCGACGCGAGTGACGGCGACCTAGAAGAGCTTGGGAGTGACGAAGATGTTTCGGCCACTCACATGCGCTACGCGTCTCCAATGCCAGTGAGTTTAGGGCAGGCGGATGAGCAAGACGCGTGCATAGAGTTGTGGCCACTGGCCAGCCCACGCCACCAAGCTCGTGAGTCTAACTCTAACCATGACATCTCCCGGGGAGCTCGCCGCTGCGAGAGCGGTCGACACAGAAGTGCTTGTGCGACGGTCTATGACCAAAGGTTATCAACTCTTCTCCCTCTTGACCCCTCCCGTCTACGCCGCTACTGTCCTTTATAAACGAGGAAGAGCCCATTTCTCCGTCAATCGGTTTCTGCGCGCAACGTGGATAGGCGGAGCAATAGGTGTGTCTGCTGAACTTTTCTTAGGAAAGAAGCGCATGGACCAACTCACTTAGGTACGGCAAGTGGTGGAGCGGTCGAATACGTACGAGCCTCGAATTCGAGCGAGGAGAGTCTCCGCCGTCGGAGAATCATTGCCGCATATAATGTGTTTAGCATCTCTATTCTTGCTGGCGATACCTTACTCAATGGAATTGCTTATTTTCAAGACTGATTCATTAAGGGCTGATGACCATTCCACCATCGGAGCCATTCTGTTCGCTGTGTTAACTCCAGCTCTGTTCTGGAAGCGTGCAAGAGCAGTTCATCGTGAGTCCGGGAACTTATATTCCGGTATGGACTGAGGTAAGGGATGCCCCTTTCGATGTCAGTTGTACTCGGCGGTGCGGGTTTGGGCTCTTCAGTAGGTGTCTTGGCACATTACGGAAGAAATCTGTCTGGAGACCCGCCCCCCCCAATCGTGGTTCCAGAGGCGCCTACATCGGCATAGACGATTACGGCACGTATACAGCCAGTGAGTAACTGAGACGCGTATACCCCTTGGCTGACGTGTTTACACCTTGAGCCAGATCTTGAATGCAGACCCTTCATGGCCAGCGACGCTAAGCCCAGATCAACCGCGCATGTCCTATGCGGAGGATTACACGCTACACTGAATATGATACTAGAAACAGATTCCGTCTATATTTCTGTTGCTAAGCCTGTGTAGTAATGGACCGACTCTCCCGCTCTAGCCATTCTCTCAGTGCAAAGTTTGCATGACCATCCACTTTCGGTCTAGCATCGAATATGACCGTCATCTGTGAGTATGACAACGCGTATGCGATTTATCCTCTTCCAACGTCCTTAAGTCGCCCGTCAACCTCAGGATGTACAACCAGAAGGTCCCCTTGCGCGCCATCGTCTTCCGATCCATCCAAGCTTCTGAGTGTTTCATTATTGAAACAGTCGACTTCACTCATATGCTCCCTCGAGGAGATGCCGATCTGGTTCTTGTAATGTTCTCTAGATCGAGACCGGTGCGTGACGAGGTCCGCTAGGTGCTGCCAGTTGTGCGCTGCTCTGGACCTGCCGCTGGATTCCTCCTTTCGCGCCTTCTCTCTGCGGACAATCCGTCCAGTATCCGAGTGTAGGTGATACGCGTCGGATTCCTTACCCTGGCGTATCATCTTATTGACGAATTGAGAACCTGACCAAATGATAAGCAGACAGGCAACAGTCCGGGTGCTTCGTTCAGGCTTACCCAGTAAGTATTTGCGGACAACGGTGCTCATCATTTGTCCGTTCTCGTCATCTATGAGGTACTTATGTCCTTTGAGAGGAAGAAAGCCGTCATGACCCTGCGCCATGTACTCTCGTGTTAGTATCTTGTATTGACGACCGCCTTTCCTCCGTTCTATAGTGATCTCTTCCACTGGACGATGTACGTCTCCTCCTTTGGAAAGTTTTACAAATTGATCCTCGGATAGCGGTTCCTCTTGTAGTAGCCATACGCCTAATACGCGTTGCCCAGGAGGGCGACGAGAATCCCAGGAAACGCGAAAACCAGAGATGACGGGAAACCGTCTATGTTTGGAATTTATCACGGTCTATAATAGTATGTTGTAATGGAGTGGACTCACCCTTCTTGGGCAGGCCAAGTCTCCAACGATGCTTCTAGTGCTGCCCAGATGGCTTCACCGTCCAGCTCAAGCACGACTAGCGGATCCTCAAACGGCAGAATTTCCAAGATATCCCCCAGGGTTATTATACCTGGGATGACAAAGTTAACCGTCAGCCGAAGGGCGCGATGGCCTATGCTACTCGCCTGGGCCATAAATACTATCACCACGCAGCATTCCGGCGCAAATAAATGCACCATCTGCGCCTCCGTAACCCTTGAGGCATAACGCGTCATCGTAGGCATGCCGCACAATGTCTGCAAACCAGTTGCCCGAAGCTGACTGGTTCATATCAGTGTATATCTCAGCTCTCCATTCCATGATCAACAATGATGGTCAAGGACAAACCTCTGATATCCGAATGAACTGAGACCGAGTGTCAATAGGTGCAGTTGCCCTGCAAACCGGACTCTTCAGACTGTCTGAAACTTTGGACAGGACGGACGAGAGGATCTCTGTCAATCGTGCGGAAGGCTTGGAGCCCGGCTGTGGCCCGTGCCTTCGTCCTGCGAAGTGGGTGTTCAGCTCCTCTCCCCAATCATTTGAGATCGATAGATCTCACCTTTAATGCTGCTGATCACCTTGCGACGGACGCTGCCTGAAGGCGTGTCTACCAACTCAAGTTCGAACTCGCTCAAATCTCTGAAGTCAGTCCCGCTTTTCACGACCAATATATCACCGCGATCTTCGTCCGCCCCCAGTACGTGCTGCTCAAGATCATAGCCCTCCCATGAGTCTACTCCGCGAGAGATATAGTACAGATGATCATGCCCTCCTAAGATGAGGTCGACCCCTTGCTTGTCACTTATGGTTTTATCCATTTGGCCCGATGGCGATAATGCTAGCAGGTCGTGAGCCAGCGCTATATCCTACGATTTCCCCCACATTAGCCTTCACCTTAACCGAGTACAATGGCTCCTCACGTTCGGTACTCTACAATCAGTTTGTTAAGATCAGTCGAGTTGATCCATTGGTGCAACGTACCTTGCATGTGTCAAAGCAATGATGAAATCACATTTGTATTCTCCTTCAGGATCTCGGAGGCGGCAGGAAAGAGACATGCCTACTTCCGTCATGTCTTTGTATTGAAAGTTCTGCGGCCACGATGAGATAGTGCCGATCCATTCCCTGTTCCATAAGCTTCATACTCGAGGGCGTTTCCCAAGGACATACTTCTCAATTAATCCGATTATCCCAATGCGTACGCCTGATCGCTCTACCACAACGAATTCGTTCAGGTGGTCTGGCACTCTCGATCTCTCGGTGTCGACTATATTGCTTAAAAGCCAAGGCTGAGGAGTAGGACTGAGAAGGACACGGTCATGGTGGGGATGTCACACTCACGAAACTTGTTTTCTCGACCAATTTACACAGGTGGGGATAACCTGCGCGTATCGTGTTCACAGTGAGCTGCGAAGGTTGCCTAGAACCAAGAGTCCGTGGCAATCCCTACCAAAGTCAAAATCATGATTTCCTGTGCCGGTCGCAAAAATATCCGATATCAAACTCGTGAATGCAACAATATGTGGTGTTATCAGCGGACCTGTTAGCGCAATGTCTGGCCGAATCTCGTTTATGACTGGTACCTAATGAGGAGGGCATGAGCCAGACTCTCGATATGCCACAAACTTCTTTGCGTACCATGTGGCTTCCTCTAGTAACTGAACTCTCCACCGACGGGGAGAACACATCCCCGGAGAAGAGAACGAGTCCGTCCCGGCCCCCATCTGCCCTTCTAGGCCATTGGTCTCGTATGTCGTCCACTAGCTGACAGAACTGCGTTACATCGATGGCTTCCTCGCTTGAAGATGAGACCTTCTGCGGTCGAACACGATAAACGTCGTTAAAGTGCAGGACTGATAACTTTATCATGACGTCGCGATTGCTCAAATCTCCGGTGAGACCAGGTAAGAAGTATTCTGTTCCCCGAGAAGTCGGGTTCGTCGTTGGACGCGTCGTCCAGTGACGGCAGGAGGCCTCGATGTCCGAGTTGCAGTCTGCGTGCGCCACATCGTTCGATCACAATCACGATTCACATGAATCCAACTCCTATGATTGGTTGCCACAATATGCCACAAAAGCTAAAATTCATCATTCTCACGGCATCCGGAATACATGTAATCCAAGCTATACTGGTGCACTATCCATATATGGCACGAATTGGAAAGCAGGGGAAGTCGATATAGCATATAGACTGGTTTCCGGTAGTCCACTGAGCGTATGGCTGCTTTACTGCGCTTTCCGATCTTTCGGCTGGTCCGGATAGAGCTGAACAGATCTCAGATCGTGTAATCAGAGGTAGAATATATTGCTTGTACCTTGCCTGGATTCATAATGTTGAGTGGATCTATAGCCTTCTTCAACGTCTTCATCAAGGCTACAGTGCCTTCACCTAACTCATCGTTCAGGTACTCCTTCTTGCCAACCCCCACCCCATGTTCGCCGGTACCTGTAGAGACTCAACTTTCAGAACAAACAGATAGGCGGTCATATTACACACATGACCCGTCCAGAGCAATGGCACGATGAACCATACGATGCACGGCATCACTAACCGCCTGTAACTCTTCGTCGTTCTTGAAAAGAAGCAACGCATGGAAGTTACCTACGAAACGCTACCAATGAATTGAGATGAATAATAGAGAGGGAAAGCGAATACCGTCTCCGACGTGCCCTACGATGGTCGAGATGATACCTGCATCGGCAAGATCCTTTTTGGTCTCGTACACCAGTGTGGGAAGGCAGGAGGGAGGCACGCTGTGCCCAAGTGCGTGAGCCGGATGCTAATCAAACGGACTGGCCAGCATACCAGACATCAGTTGTCCAACCCCTGGCCCCTGGGATCCATGAGAGCGTTGAAGTCAATGCATATTTACGGTTCTGCCATAGGTTGTCGGCTTCTTCATCAGTCGCTGCAAACTCGAATTGGGTAGAATTATGCTTCTTGACTATGGCCTTGACTACATCAGCCGTCTCCTTGATGGCTTGCGGAGCCCCTTGGATTTTGAAAAAGAGGGTGTCCTTCTCAGGGAGTTTACGTGCTACCATGCCACCATCATTCATCGCCCTGATCACTAAATAGCGATCTTTAATGCAGCAATTATACGACGAACGGGGCGCTTACTATTGTCATCCAGGAGCTCGACACATTCTGCGGAGTCGATCAGCAAATCACACAGTGGCAGCCGGAGAATAGCACCCCTTACGGAGATGGGGCCCGTAAGGTGAGTTCAGAGCCTCTTGTACGGCACTGACTGCCTTGTCCACGTTCGGGAATTGCGCCATTGCCACTCTAGTTGGAATGAGGGGCGCCAAACGCAGAGTAGCTGCAAAGTGATAAGCGTGTGAACCCACTTGCAAACTTACTCGCACTAACCCTCAGTCACAATACCGAGCGTCCCTTCGGCGCCGATGAATATTTTGGTCGTGTCGAAACCGGCAGATGACTTCCTGGCTCTTCTACGGGTCTTGATGACCTCTCCTGATGGTAGTACCACCGTCTATGTAGACTCATGTCAAACCTACTTCTGCAGTGTCTGAAGAAGATAACTCCGCATACAACATTGAGAAACCACTCTCCTTTAGCAGTTCCATATCTAACCGCGTTTGCTGATCAATCGCATTAGTTCAGCTTCGTGGATGTGTGTGAATGGTAAGTCTACCTACTTCCTGAACAACCCGTTCCTATCATACCCCCTATAGTCTGGGAGAAATATATGTTATTTCGTCTCGTGATAACATCTCAAGGTGCGCAGCTTACTGCACCGGGCCCAGGGTCCAACTTGTATGGTCAGTATAACCACTCCTGGTTGGCATCAACTACATACCGGAAAGAACAGCGGTATACCCTTTTCCTTCAATGTATCGTTGATGTCTTCCCACTTGGCTCCAGCTTGACATATCAAGTCGCCGTCGTCCTCTGACCACGGGTGAGTAAGTGGAGATGAAGGATCTCAGGACAAGAATATAACCATGTATGTCCAAGATTTTATCCATGCCGCTCATGTCAATGCAAATGTCGCGCGAGGCATACTATAAGGTAGAGTTACAGAGAGAGACAGAGCCTCCAGTAGCGCACCACGCACACCCGAAAAATGTCCCTCTAGACTGGTAGCACCTCCGTAGGGGGTTATAGGCACCCTATACTTGCGTGCTATGTTGACAATGTTGACGACATCTTCTGTGCTGTATGCACGAACAACGACTGCATGGGGTGCAGAAGGGTGATACGAGTTATCAGAAGAACCGTAGTCTTTGACGGTTTCAGGCTCAGTCGTAACTCGGCCCTCTTCTGGAAATGCTTCGCGGAGCTCTCGGATAGCCTGCTGAAGCTCATTCGGAGAAGCGTACTGGGTGTTGAATGTAAGAGGGTCATCATTTGCAGGTGACCTTTTCGAGCCCTACAAAATGCAATCCGGAGCGTCGCACACGTGCACGAGGAGTCCTACCTCGCGGATCGTGAACACTCACTGGTAAGAGCTCCCTCTCGTACGCAAGCACGCCAATACTGAGAGCCATGCAGGAACCCCATAACAGTCTTTCCACTTTCCCCACAGCAGGCTTGGTGGTGGCACCGGTAGAATTCCACCTTACGGGATGCTGACCGCCATGCGCCTTCGTGGGTCTGGAGACACCGATGCGGCCCCTCCGACAGAACAGCCGCTTTGCTGATGACAACATTGCAAAGCGAGAGGCAGACGAGAGACTACAAGAAGAAGACCTCGGAGTAGACGACTACTAATATCGCCCTGGACTGAAGCATAATATCACCGCATTATATTTAGACGAAAGCGAGTTCATGACGAATGATAGCGACATCTGAGACGTCAGGTGAGATTAGAGAAGGTGTGCAAATAACTGTTCATCCTACGAAAGTTGACCACTAATACATGTTGGATAAAGGTATCACACGGTCAGGTTACTGTAATCGCACTCTGCGTCACACTGATCTCCGTTTCGCTGTCGCGGCGGCAGTGTGGCCCTCGTCTTTCCGTCCGACCTCCAGATCACCCAGCTACAGTTAATTTCATATATACGTGGTGTTCCTATTGACGGGATATACTCCAGGTATTGGTAAGTGTAGTACTGTATGTCTATGTATGTAAGCAACCGGGCGCACAGCGTTACACCTTGAAATGGCACCCCTCGAAGTAACAAAGCCGGCGTTACGCGTTACATTGGTAAAATTAGCAACCGCAACCCGACCAGTAAGTACCCATGCGCTTCTACATATGATCCTTCCATATTAGGGATGCAAAGAAGCACTCTACAATATAATACTTGATTTTTAACTGCTGAGATATATTGACGGAATAATATTTGTAGCTAAATCCTACCAAAAATTGTTGAAATATTCCAAGCAAACGGAAGACGAGCGCGTTTGCCCCAGGCGGTCGGTTGCCCGAAGGGCAATCACGTACAGTACATCGAGTAGATACAACGAATATATATGAATTTTCTTATCACCTTATCAGT
>NW_006920412.1:1631492-1726693 GCF_000344685.1 Gloeophyllum trabeum ATCC 11539 | reverse complement strand
GAAGGTGTGCAAATAACTGTTCATCCTACGAAAGTTGACCACTAATACATGTTGGATAAAGGTATCACACGGTCAGGTTACTGTAATCGCACTCTGCGTCACACTGATCTCCGTTTCGCTGTCGCGGCGGCAGTGTGGCCCTCGTCTTTCCGTCCGACCTCCAGATCACCCAGCTACAGTTAATTTCATATATACGTGGTGTTCCTATTGACGGGATATACTCCAGGTATTGGTAAGTGTAGTACTGTATGTCTATGTATGTAAGCAACCGGGCGCACAGCGTTACACCTTGAAATGGCACCCCTCGAAGTAACAAAGCCGGCGTTACGCGTTACATTGGTAAAATTAGCAACCGCAACCCGACCAGTAAGTACCCATGCGCTTCTACATATGATCCTTCCATATTAGGGATGCAAAGAAGCACTCTACAATATAATACTTGATTTTTAACTGCTGAGATATATTGACGGAATAATATTCGTAGCTAAATCCCACCAAAAATCGAATTTTTGACGAGCGTTACACTTCCCCGGAGAAGACAACAACCTCTGCGTTACGCGTTACCAAGTGCGCTCCGGGTAACGCAACGGAGGCTGCGTTACGCGTTACGTCGCTTACATACATAGACATACAGTAACGGAAGCGATTCTGAAAAGCTGGCACTGGCTGGCGTTACAACAGGATTGCATAGTTATTCCGCTTGCCCTGGAGCAGCACGGTCTTCCTGCGGAATCGCTCCTGCTCCTGAGAGTCCGGCGCACTCTTGCGATAGAGCCAGTAAGCCATCTTACCGCCATCTTTCCACCGGCTCTTTATTTCAGCAAAACCGAGTGCATTCATGAGGGCTCTGAGGTGGTCCATTGTGAGGTACCGAGAATTACGAACACAGGGCAGAGGAAGCTGGCGATATACAGATCTGTATTTCAGTTTGCTATACGTGCAAACAGAACAACTCACCGCGAGGAAAAGCAAGCCATCCGGCCGTAACATAGTACGAGCAAGCCTGAGCATGCGACCTGCAGAATAGAGGTGGTACGGCTGTTGATTCGTTCAGCATTTGCAAGCCAGCGTGCTCACCTCTGTCATGAGCGTCGGGGACGAAATTGAGGACCAGACTTAGACTTATTAGGTCCCATTTTTCTGCGTGCTCGACTTCGTCCATTTGAAGAAAGTCCTGTTCGCGGATGGAGGGATGCTGAGAGTGGAGGTCGATGGGTGTAACTTCGATCCACGAAGAGCAAGAAGCATAGTTGTCGGGTTTCAGTGCACCGACCTCCAGCAATCTACTCGGAAGTCATACAAGCATTACGGTCACTCATGGAACGCTGCAACGCAACTGACGGACATACATACTTGACTTTAGACTTCACTCCGATATTGTTCAAACCTTCTTCCTTCAACCACTGGATGAACACCTTTTCGCTCCCTCCTCCTCGATCACTGCCCTGGCCGATAGTGGACATCTTTTGGTACGCGTCCAACCCGCCAAGATTCGCTATTTCCTGGTCTATTTCGGCCAGGGCTTGCGAATTGGCTGGACTAGCCTTCTGCTTTTCGAGCTGGACTTTACTTCTGAGTAGGTAATGGAATCTCCTGATCACAGCTCTGCTAGAACTCTTGTTCGCCGACGCGAGCGGGCGCCCCTCGCTTGCGCTGACCACAGGAGTCTTCCTTTTACGAGTCCTAGCCATGGTGAGAGCTGATAGACCGAGGGAATAGAAACTGCTGCTGTAATGAAAATTGGACCAGCCGGGAACCAGTATGTATGTGGTAGCAGATGAAAGATCCCTGGACCAATCATTACACGGTAATCGCTATTGGTCCCACCACAAGTGAACGTTGAGGGTCGAGCCTGCTACTTACTTGGTTGCCTATGTCTGACGTCGTTACAATTCCGTTGAGATTGCCTTCCGTCATCCGATACCTCTTAGTCTAGAACGAATACAGATAAAATACATGCCAGGACAACCGGGACGAAGAAACAATCTGAAGTTCTAGCGGAACAATATTAAATCGCTCGAGAAAGGACTGACAATGAAGTGGGAAAGCAGAAAGTACGTGTCTGATTATGCTTTCTGCATATACGGTACTTGCCCAGGCAGAGTGCGTATATGCTTAGGCCCACCCTCGGGTATCGTTTACACGAAACCACGCCCTCCACGCTTGGCGTCGATTCTCTTGAATCGTTCTTCCTCTTGACGCTGAGATGTTTATCAGCATACAGCCTTGACAGAAAGGAGGTATAAGTACGTACCTTCTTGATTACGCAAAGAGAGGCTAGGAAAAGACAGATGACAACCGCCATGAAACCGTAGACCTGTGTGTAGGTGTGAGCGTCATGTTACCCTTTCTGCTGGATCGATCTTACGGAGCTAGAAGATAAGGATGAGAATATGATAAGGCAGGTACAGTGCGTTAGGACGTACGTGAAAACGTTGTTGAGCGATGCATCGGCAAAGGAGGTGATAGGGGTGACACAGGCACCTGTCCAATCTTTCGTAGTATTGTCAAGCTTGAGGAAGCCATCAACGAATGTTTGGTTCGCGCAGAATTGACCGCCAAGAACGAGGTGGTCTGAGCCATTGAAGTAGCCGCAGCACTTCAACTACGGGCAGAGGAAGGTCAGACTTAGTTTCCATTCAAGTGTAGAAGTCTCGCCTTGTCTTGAATCTGAATGATGGTGTCATCCGTGAGCTTGGAATAAACTTCGTGATAGTTGTTGCGCTCTTCGAGAGTGTAGAACCATACGAAAGTGCCGATCACGGCGATCCCAATGGCGTCCAAGACCAAGAACCAGTTCAGAATGACAAGTCCGGACGTAACATGATTGCGCTGGACAATTGCTCCGATCGAGACGGCAAATGTCAGCAAGAGGGATACGCCGAGCACAGTTCCCGCTGCAGGCGCCATGAGTGCCTCCATATTTCATTTAATATGCCACAACACGTACCGGTCAAATCCCCTTTGCTGAAAACCAGATTCAAGAGAAGGTTGGGAGCCCGCCAAACAATTGAGAACGCGAGTGCGATGACGCCTGACACGAGGAGACAGAAGTCGACGAAAGCCCAAACGCCCGTCAATTTCTTCGAGACCATTTTGCTCCGCTAGAACTTATACAGGGCTTGAAACGTCCAACCGTTACATTCTCAGACCGTTGACATAGCTTAGGCAAACTCACGGATTAAAGGACAGAAAATGGCAGGCAGCCAGTGGGTTGAACCGGGTGGATGTGAATATCTGCTCTCCCAGAGAGTCCGATCGGTACCAGACTTGGCCGGCGAGGAAGGGAAATGAAGACGGAAAAGAGACGATCAACGTCCTGACCTGCGCCTCTGGCAAGACAGAGAAGGGTAAGAAAGAGAAACGAAGGATAAGGGTGAAGGTGACGGACTTGCTACTCGCCTTTCAGAGCCAGCAATGGGAATGATGGCCGGCCACCCGCAGTAAGACTCTGTTGTCGGGTCTATGGTCTCCATGGACACCGTGCGACTATTACAGATTCGGCTCGTCGGCAGTCTATAGTTACTCTAACACATGTTCTATCTTCCCTGAGTATCATGTATTCTGACATAGTTTAAGGCTGTCTAGGTGTCATCTCGTCGTATTTACAGCGGCTACACAGTCTGCCCCTATTTCGAATGCCTAGTTTACATAGTGTCGATAAAACAATCCCACTGCGAATAAATCATGAGCGTGTACTTACCACCACTACCTCCCCTTGGCAAGGACTTTCTTCAACTCGGCGTTCTGCTTCTCCAGAGCCTCGATCTTCGTCTCAGCGGCTTTCATCTTCTTGAACAGATAGGCAGCCCTGGCCGACGATGCGCTCCTCCACTCTAACCAGTGATTCGGATCAGATCCCAGCTGCTTCAGAACCGTCAGTTCCTCTTCGCACGCTCGAATGGTAGCCTCCGCGCCCGCCAGCGCCTTCTCATTCAAAGTGATGTCCTGAGTGGCCTGGAAGATGCGATCTTTCGGTAGAGATGCGTCAGTGATGGATGTACAGCCAAGGGAGATAGTTGTTACTAACCGTTGACTAAACGCTCGAAGACATATTTATATACCGGCTTTCCTGGCCTAATCGTCGAAGGCCGACCTGGATGCACAGTTGTGGAACCAGTACTTACAGAATCCCTTCGGAACACCTACCGTTGCGAGTAGTAATGGAGATCAATTCAGCATGTTCCATGTTCCTCAGAGCAGCCTCGTTGTCTTTGAAGGGAGAATCCATGAGGACCTCGTGATAGGCAACCTACGAGAGCACGGAACATCAGAATCATGACGATGCTGCAGACACGTCTTTGCACATACCTCCGTCTCTTTTGACAGGCGTTTCAAGATAGACCATGCTTGCTCCCGTGTCCACGGAAGATTCTTAACATCATCCGCGTCCTCGCCGAAGGCATTCTTCCGAAGTTCGGCGACTCCGCGATCAATAATGTCTTCGACAGCCTCCTCAACATCCTGACCACTGCGGACTTTGTGGATAAGCTGGGAATGGAAATCAGCAATATGCCAGACGTCCGCCGTGCTGACCTACAGTTTCCAGATCGCTCGCACGTCCACCCAGCCGCTCTACATACGCCGTCTGTTGTTTGGTGAATGTGTAATCTAGCCCGGCGTCGCGAAGCTTTTGCTGTACGAAGGACAGCGCGCTTGCCGTGTCTGCATCTTCCAAGGCGACGGACGTGAGAGGCTTCGTCGGCAGCGCTATGAAACGCAAATGAGTTAAAGACCTGTCTCGCAGACTGTTCTGAGTCTTGTCTTCCCACCTTTCGTCAACGACTTGGCATTTTCACGATTGTCGCTGACAACAATGACATGCGCGACCTGGGACAAAATAAGACTTCTCACATGCCACCGCCCAATCCCTCACATGCGCACTCACCTGGCTCTCAGCCAATGTCGCCGCCCACTGAGCCAAGACATTCACAACCTCTTCCTTACCCCCGCCTTTGGACTCGAAGTTCTTCAGGATAACGATCGGTAATGATTCCACAGCCTGCACATCCTCGATACTCTTCTGCTGCCTCTCCGCTTCCTTCCTGCTCTCATCCTTCTGCTTCCTCTCTTCCTCGCTATCGGCTTGGCCTACGGTAGCGGCCATGTCGTAGTCCGGGTCCATAGTCTCGTCGCCGATACCGAGCTCGGACATTACACCATTGCCTGCAATACAGTCAAGTCTCGGGTCATGCCATTCACCATTCTCGATCCGCTCTCGCTTCCTCGCCTCCTCCAGCCTCCGCTGCTCTTGCAATTGCGCATTCTTCACTTGCCGCTGGATGTTCTGGCGATACGAGGCACTCACTTTGCGCAGGGCCGTGCCTGTCACCTCCAGAACTTGCTTCACCTGATCGGTCAGACTCGTACTGAATCCAGCTGCGATGCGACGGTCTTAGTTCGACACATACCAGCAGACGCATAATCCTAACCTTTTTGTCCAATAAGGCCTACGCTGGCCATATCGATTAAGCTGTTGAGCGAGTCCATGAAGCGGAAGACAGGCCAATAGCCGGTCTGGTCTGCCAAGGACGCAACGAGGTTAATATCAGAATTTGCCTTGAACAATTGAGAACAGTCGATGATCAAGGCTTTGCTACAGAACCGATCAGTTTCTGACGCTTTCCGACAGCAGTCTGCACTCACCGCCCGGTCTCGTTCAGGATCTTGGTGAGCATAGTCGACTTTCCACTACCTTGAGGACCATGTACGAAGGCGACCGAAGCTGCAGAAGATGCTCAGCCGCGTCGCATTTTATCCAATGAATCGACCTACATGGCATTTCAGACAAGTAACGCGAGACCGCATCCTCCGCATCCTCTCTCTCCTTCCATACATTCCCGGTGGTTTGTGAACGCCCGCCGTCGGGTACTGACGACAGCGCGAACCGTTCCACGGTGTTGGCGCGCACCCACCTGTATATCCGCGACTCTACAAGTAGACCTTAGTAAGATGGACACGGCGGGGTTAATTACACGAACGTTTGTAGTCGAACCAGTCCTGCACTTTGCCCTGAATCATAAATGCTCGTATTGGGTCGAATACCTGGTCGACAATATTAGGATACTGAGTATCCATAGCTGAATCGACTAACTCACAGTGTAGGTGAGCGTCCCAAGGAAGAACACAACGATTGGGAGGACTATTCTGGGATGACTGAAGATCCAGTCCCGTATAACGTGGGCTTGGAGCGGCTCCCGGTAACCGAGGCGAAGGATCGTTCTGCCCCCTGACGGAGTCGATGGGATAGCAAGACCGTGGATGACATTCTTAGCGATGGTAGCCGAGCGAACTTGGTTGTAAAAAATGGTACTGAAGCGAAGAGACCCGGCTGGAACAGGAGAAGGGTTGCGTAGATCTTGCATGCGACCAAATGGCTTCCAGGATCCTTTAAAGTCAGATGGGGAGCTGTGCTCACGATCTCAGACACTGCTCACTCTCAAGAGTCTGTACAAAGACTCTTCCGGCACGTCAGGCCCCTCAAAAGCCACCGTGAGCATAGGGGAGGCAAATCTGTGCATATCCTGGATGAATAATAAGCTACCATATGATTGGTAGAACGTAGAGGGAGGTACCTCTCTCCAAGGATGACCTTTGACGAGCCAGATACTGCCTCGGCTTACACCACTCCATGAAGGCACACCGCCCTGCTTGGCAGCCTGATCCCTGACATGCTTCTCGATATCCTCCAAGGTAGATGATCCCTCCGACGCGTTGTATCGAAAATGAATGAACACTCCTCCGTCCTTGAAATGTGGTTCCAGAGAGACGAGCTCGAAGCCGTGAGCATTGACACCTTGGAGGATATGTTTGAGCTTGGCGAGGATGGTCTCCTCACGAAAGATCCCAATGTAGTGCCGAAGACTTCATTTAACAGCATGAGGACAGGGTCAGAACGCAGGCCGGGTACGGATACGACATTGGACACGAACTCCCAAGTGGCCAAGCGGACAGGAAACACTGAATCTGCAAACAACCATGCTTCTGCGGCCTTGGCAGGGTGAGCCAGGCGTCGCGAGCACGATGCAATCACTGATCACCTTCTTCTCCTCCTCCGGACGAGATACGGGTGGGGTGGCACTACTAGAACTCGATGTCGCGGAGGAACCAGCGGCATCTGCGAGACATCTTCGGGTGTTGATTCGAGCATCCCTCAGAAAAACAACTCTTCTGCATAACAATGCATCTCTGCGGAGGGACAGCATGTCCAAGATGAAAGCCTTGACCTCAGGTACGCATTCCAAGTTTCCAGCCGTGCCGACAGGAGTGCGTCTGCCAAAGTACAAGACGCGTTCTCAGACTGACGTCACGTCTCCGAAATATGTCCGAGTTTGGGATAATCAGGGCCGATATTATTGCAAATAAAGACATGCCAGAGTCAAAATAAATATATTACTGCCATAACGGGCAAGGCGTGGAAAACAAACAAACGGAACGGGTCGCGGTGCGGGTTCGAGCCTCGGCGCGTCAGCGTGCCACCAGTGACTATCCTCCGGCCATGCTGCCTCTCAGCGCAAGGAGCCCTCGCTCGCGCACACACACGTCCCGCAGACCTCTTCCGCGCAAGGCGATGCAGCTCTCTCGCCCCGGCTCTGTCTCCATCATAAGCTCCCTTAAAAGTTTCGTGACAGCGCCTTTGGGGTGGTTCAGCACCGATGAGGAGGAGGCTACACCAGGCAAGAGAAAACACCTCGAAGCAGATTCCGGCGACACCGATATCCCTCATGATCTGTCCCAGAGAACTGACAGAGATCCCAAGCGCAGACGCCTCGAGTTGAATCGATCCTCCTCCGCCTACTTGGATCCGGCCCCGTCGATGTTCTCGCACAATGTCGCCTCTGTCCCGCCCGCCACAAAAGCTACGCTCCCTGTGAGACCTACAGCGTCGGCGCTGAAACGGAAGGAGAGGCTCCGTACACCGCCGCCTGCAGTGGACGAACCGAAGCCCTCTCAGGTGTTCACGAAGAAGGATCGCACCATATCGCCCCTACCAGCGCGAGCCGCCTCGTCTGAGCAACCTGCCACGCTCGGTCGTACGATGTCCGTTGATCCGCCTCATCTGCGTTCTTCTATGTCTATCGATGCCCCGCCTCTCCGCTCTGCCATGTCTGTCGACCCGCCGTCTCGCGATGTCAGCATGCTGTCTATCCCTGCCCGTCCATCGGTAGGGACCCCTGCGCTGGGAGACGATATTCCGCGGAGTAGGTCGCTTGCAAGTCTGGGGCGTGACACGTCCATGGCTCATTCTAGCGCGTCTATTGGCCCTTCCGCCTCATCCTTCCGCGTTCGGCCTTCACTAACCCCCCAGCCTTCGGGACCCGCTTTTGGGCCTAATCCTTACGTGCAGAAAGACGAAACCCCGAAACTACAATCTTTCTTTGCGCCGCAAGGCACTCGGCCATTCTTCGCGAAACCAGGAGAGGAGGGGGACCCGAATGTGCAACCTCAGATGACACTCGGTGCCTTTGCCGAAACGCAGCCTCATGTACGTTGGCTTCTTCTTACTATGCTAGCTGTTCCTTCATCTCGTTTTGCAGAAGCTCGCCCGACCACGCCCTTATTCTTCTCTTCTGATTGGCGTGCCTCGACCTGATTCAACTTCTAAGCCGCACCCTGATTCGTCTCACGATGCTTCTTCTGGCAGTATGTCTTTCCTTGGATTTCGTGCACTTTCTCTCTTGTTAAACATGTATATATCTCAGGCACTGAAGCTGCTCGAAAAGCTTTGTATGAGCGTGACGAATACAGGAAGCCGCTTGTGGCATCTCGTCTGCGACACGTTTCGGACAGCTTCAGATCAAAGCAGCTATCTCTGGCAGATGACCTAAGTAAAGAGTGGCTGGGTATGCCGAGAGAGGGTAAAGAAAAAGCTCCTGTCGGCGGAACGAAGCCCTATGCAGGCACCGGAGGTATGAAGAAACTGTTGGCGCGACGGAGGGAAGAGAAGGAAAGAGAGGAGAAAGAGAGGGCGGAGAAGGTTGCGCTCGAAGAAAGGGGCAAAGAAAATGCGACCCCGAAGGCGACGGCCGAGAATAAGAAGGAAACAGCTATAGGCACTGACGAGAATCCGGTGGATAAGACGATCGTCGTCACTGTCCAGGACCAATCGGAGTCACTGCAGGTAAAGGACGTGGAGCCGTTATCCGAAGATAATTTCGTTGTTCGACCTCTCGAAGAACAAGAAGGCTCGTCCCTCCGCATAGGTAGGACGAGGAACTTCCGGGGTCACATTGACAGGCCTTGGGGGGCGCGACCGAAGAATCGTTTCTCTGCAGCCGCTCAGGATGACGATGAGGACCAGATGTCCACAACTCCCATCGGCGAAAGCTCCAAGTCGAAGAGCGATGCATCGCCAGAGAAGCCCACGCCTACGCTGTTTGCTCCTCCAGCTGGCTTCTCTTTCGCGAAAGAGGTGAGATCGTCGTGAAGTTTCTTGCCTAGCCACGGATGATGCTGATTGCGTGTTTAGGCACCTCCTATCGAGCAAGATATGTCAGCCAAGGAGCCCCCGATCTCTGCGCTACCCTTCTCCTTAAGCAAGTCTACAACTCCAGCCACTCCTACGCCAAGTACACCTGTGCCGGCTGAGAAGCCAGAAGGATCGAAGCCGCCGACTCTCAGCATCGTCACCCAACCTGGCCCTGCAAGCTTCAACAGCTTGTTTACGGCGAAAACCTCTGCTGCCACGAGCGCCCCTTCGCAGCCGTCCAGTGAGGCGGCAGCCCCTGAGAAGGCTGCAGCCGCCGAAGCTGACTCGAACAAAAATGAGAAACCTGCGAGCGAGTCATCCGTGCCGAATTTCTTTGCGTCGTCGTCCTTACTGTCTAAGCCGGTTGCGCCTCTGCCGAGCGCGCCGCTCAGCCTCTTTGGTGCCAAACCGCAGTCTCTGCCCTCATTAGAGACAGCAGCGCCCGCTAAGCCATCTGGATTTGGATCGTTTTCCATTGGCACACCACAGCCAGCATCGACTTCGACGAAGGATACCTCAGAACCCTCGAACAACGCCGGGTCAGCCGAGACTAATGCGCCTCCCGCGCCGGCTGCAGAACCATCTGCGCCGAAAGAGACTCCAGGTCTGTCGATTTTCGGCGCCGCTAAGAGCGCCGACGCACCTGCCCCATCGCTCTTTGGTGCCCCAACGAAGCCGACGGAGTCGTCAGCTTCGAGCCTCTTTGCTCCGAAACCCGTGGCTACAGACGCGACGAAACCCGCATTCGGATCCCTCTTTGGTACGCAAGCGAAGACGCCCGAGCAGGGTACTTCTAGCACACCCGTTCCAAACTTATTTGGGGCGAAGCCGAGTACTCCTCAGCCCACTGAGACGACTGCTACCCCAGTGCCAGAAGTCCCCAAACCAGCGTCGCCTTTCGACACCGCCTCGACACCAACGCCCTCCCTTTTTGCTGGTTTTGGAAACACGGCTCCGACAACACCTGCGGCCCCTGCTACACCCGTTGCCAAACAGCCGTTTTCGTTCGGTCAGAACGTCTCCTCCACTCCGGCAGGCTCTCCTCCTCCTCAAGCGGCCAAGTTCAGCTTCGGAACGTCTGGTACCTCTTTGTTTGGTAAAACCGACGATGCTGCAGCGCCGGAGAAGAAGGATGAAGCGAAGAGCCCATTCTCATTTGGCGCTGCGCCTTCAACACCTCCACCTGCAAGTGACAAGCCCGCGTTTTCATTCGGAACGGCTGCTGCTGCCTCTGCGCCGGCCACTGCCAGCGAGCCGCCTAAGCTATTTGGTGGATTCGGCGCTCCGGCCCAACCTCCGAAAGCTGTTACTCCGCCTAGGGAACAAGAGATGAAGATGGATGAGAGTCCGATACGTGATACAACGAGTCAGGTGGAAAGACCTAAGCCGCTGGGCTTCAGCTTCAGCGCAGGTGCTACTAGTTCTGCTCCGCTGTTTGGTCAAAATAGTCCTGCTACGCCAACATCGTTTTCTGCTGGAGCCTCACCGGCGACGACCTCGGGGTTCGGATTTGGGCAGAAGCCACCGGAGACATCTACCACGACTTCTGGATTTTCGTTTGGGGACAAAGCGGGAGGAAATACCGCGCCATCATCCAGTGGCTTTGCGGGATTCGGGGCGAGCACCACTCCAACGCAGCCCTCGTCATCGTCTGGTTTCTCTTTCAAGTTTGGTGAGCAAAATCAGCAACCGGCGGCATTCACATTCGCAGATACGTCCAGCATACGAAATCCGTTCGCAGGGCTAAGTCGGACTGCTAGCTCAAGCTCAGCTCCAAGTAGCCCGGCGACGTACACTCAAGGGTCTGGTTTCGGTTTCGGTGCTCCCAATCCTGGCAACGTTACATTCGGCGCCAGTAATCCGGCCTCACCGGCGATTGCTAACCCTGCCCCACCGCAGCCCAGCGTAGCATTCCCTACACCTGGTATGGGTATGGGATCGACTCTACCCGCACCATCGACCAATCCCTTTGAGCTCCCGCCTCGACCGGGGGTGCCACCCCCACGCCCTACCAAGAAGCTTCCTTCACGGCGTAAGCGGTGAGCGCCTCCATGAGTGCTGGCCATTGAAAGACTTCCCCTCATATATTCTGTCTATCTCGTTTTCATTTTATCTTCACTGGAGCCTCTACTTTGCATCTCTGAAATCATCCCTGTCCGGTTCATAGCACACATTCATCTATCAGTCCGTCCATCACAATTATCCTCATTCTTGCACAATAGTTCGACTTTCAACTGTAGCTCCACATCTCTCAATCAGGGGTCATTGTCGTAGTATATTTCATCGTTGGCTCAAGGCCATACCAATACATAGTAGGGCTGATTTCGTGTGCCGCCGGCAACTATCTGAATCGCCATATTGACATGTACCGGATGTACAGCTTTGACACAGCATTGGATCTTCGATCCTCGACGATTATCGAGGCCCGTGTGGCTGGGACTCAACTTCTCTCGAAACGACAAAGCCGGTCCATTATCTGCATAACTCTTCGAGTTTCATTTGAAGGGCGTGCCCAAATACAAGTCAAACTGGATTCCGACATTGGGCGATTCGTCGCATCCTGAGCATTGCAGCGTGCTACCGGTGGATAGCCACGGCGTACGCGATCACGTATGAACCACCGTGCCATGTGCGCCAATATGCTCTGAAGGCTTCTGCCAGGTGATTCTATGCCAGAAGTTTGAATGTGAACGGCATCTCCAGGATGGCGTGAGTCAGCGTTGGTTCGGATGGGACAGTGGGATCAAGAGTCGCTGTATATAAGTGCGACATGCAAACGTGGCTGACTGCCCAGGTGTTCCTTGGACCGGTCCAGCATGTTGCCTGCACTACCCTTGACTTTTCTTGCTGTTTGCTCCGGCGTTTCCAGCCAAGATGTACGAAGCAATTCCCACCCGCTTCAGCTGACGGCTCGAAAGGCTCCACGAGGTTCAGCCTTGAGACGTAGAGCTTTGTCTGCTGCCAATCTACCTTTGAATGATTTCTTCAAAGGGACTGACCTGCAGTGAGCTGGCTGCGCCAATATACACCTACAAGTTGGACTAACGACGCCTAGGTGGTATGGTAACATATCTGGTCTGTAATCTACTCGGGTCATGCTTTAGACATGTTATGTCTCATGAATTAATGCAGTCGGCACGCCGCCTCAGGATTTCACGGTATGTCGTGCGACATCCCGTACCTTCGCCTTACTAACGACAGCGCTGTAAGGTGGTGTTCGACACTGGCAGTTACACCCTCGAGTTCCCTAGTACGCGGTCTGTTCTGCTGCATATCCTCTTGACCTTATTCTATCCTAAGGCACTGCATGTGGGGACGCGTGCAAGAACCAACACCAGTTCGATGCGTCTGCCAGCTCGACGTTTGTCGACACTGGACGCACCGACACGCTGACTTTCTCCACCGGCGTCGGGGTCGACCCGGTGCAGGGCGATAACTATCAGCTCCAAGTACGCAGCGGCAACGACAGTGTGACTGTCGCCGGCTTAACTGTGAACAACACCGAACTATGGGTTATCACAAACCAAACTGAGGCGTTCTCTATTGACCCATTTGATGGCATACAAGGCGAGCTCATATATTTGTTGTAGCTGGTGCGATCTGACCTTTATACGATTGTAGGGATGAGCTCTGATGCTTACGGTGTCTTTGGCGCTCTCATCGACCAAGGCTTGCCATGTACGCACTCGGCTGCTTATAACTTGACCAGCTAGGGTTTATGTTCCTTTTAGCCCTCTTTGGGTTGTATCTCACTCCCAAGGCTGTCGGCAATGCTGAACTCACCCTCGGTGGCATCGACGAAAGCAAGTTCGATGGTAGGCTTCAACGCTCAATTGTGAGACATGCCATTCCTCACTGCTGTCTTTGCAGGCCCTTTGACCTACGCTCCTCTTACCAGTGATGCCTACGGGTCGTGGGTATTGGAGTGGCGCGGGGCATCCGTCAACGGCCAAACGACTAGGGCGCTCCAGGAACGATGGGAGGTAATATTCGACAGCGGGACCAGCAACGCCGTCTTCGACACCAATACTACGGAGGTAAGTAACCTTACTCCCTTCTAAATTGGCGGGGCAGCTCATCGCGTGCTCTCCCTAGGAAATATATGCCCTCATCTCGCCTGACATTAAGCCCTTCGCTGACGAGCCCGGTGCCTACGGCATCGCTTGTAGCAAGATCGACTCCCTGCCCGCCGTCCTGGACCTCACTTTCACTTCAACCAATGGGACGCCGTTCAACCTGACGGTGCCCAGCAGCGAGCTCAATGTCGGCCCGTTCGCGAGCGACCCGTCAACTTGCCAGACGTTCATCAATGCGGGGGATTTTGGGGCCCAGCTGATCGGGGGGAGTCTGCTCAAGCATTATTACAGCGTTTGGGACATCGGAAACCAGCGCATGGGTTTCGCGACTCGCAAGTAAGCACTTGGCGGCTCGTGGAAGCTGGAACACCCAAGTTATACTCCTCGAGTATATTCAGTTGCTGGCTCAAGGCCATAATGATAGTTTCGTGGCTTCGCTATAGTCTTACGCGAAAATATACAACGAACTTCGCACGAGGACAAGCAGGCAGGTCAAGCAACTCCAACGAATGTCGCATGTCCGGGCATCTCGTCGGGCTCTGTTGTAATCACGGGAAGGAACCTCCATGGCCATTCCGCCAGTCCCTCGTCATTCCATCTACGTCCCTCCAACTCTTCAGCAGAGTCCTCCTCAGACTAGCCACTCCAGTGTCAGGGGATAGATATTCATGAGAGACGTCGTTCATCATCTCCTCCGCGTTTCGACGGTCGCCCGGGGCGAAAGGCTGGTTCCACATCGAGAATATATACGTGTCGGGCTCGGGAGATGTATGCTGCGTGCGTGCCAGTGCAAATATCTGAGTGTGCAGTCCTTGTGGTATCAAGCAAGATATACGTACCGCAGTGATCTCGTGCAGTTCCCGTTGTATCGACAGACAAAAGCCGTCCAAATCTGGTTATACACAATCGACATGCTTAGTACGAGCCGGACGCGTCCAAACAATACAATGCTTAGAGACTTACCGAGGTCGTTATCGTCATAATTGAAGGGATTCTCTCTGAAACACAATTAGTATTGAAGAGTAGCTTTGTGCCTGATCCCCGTACATTTCCTGTCCGATCTCCAAAAAACCTAAGAGCAGGAAAGAAGCGAATGCAGTTGCACTACGAAGATGAGACACAGAGTGGGTGCACGACGATGAGATACAGCTTACGGGATGGTAAGGTATTTAAAGGCGGAATAGATTTGGAACTGTAACTCCTTCTGTTATATGCCGGGAGGGATGATCTGGTCACTGGAGACTGACCGGTAGGAAAAATAAGTACAGCCTGTATGCCTCCTTCAGCGACAGAAAGAGTAGACGCTCCACATTTGACAGCTCACCATATGGTCATCCTCAGGTGAGCCTGGTACGCGAACGGCAGGGGAGTGCTCCGAATTCTTTCAAGATTAGTGACGGCTTCCTGTAAACTGGCAATATTGTTTGTGATTCCCGTCGCGATGGCCGGGGTCAGGTATCCTTTCTTCAGTAGCCATGCTAAGTAGCTGCTGAGAAACAGCGTAATCTCTAGGGGTATATTGGATTCAATGGAGATGCTGGTCGGACGAGGATGCCGCCAACCGCCTCGTTTCCCGCCAGTGAAGAGTACTCGGAATATATCAACAACTGAGGATCCGGGAGGATTACGTGCCGGTAGCAAGGGTTTGTCGCTGGGGACATAAGGCAGAGCTTTCTCTGGGTCGAACGTATCTCGCCGCTTGCGCCGTCCGATGCGATTACTCGTAGCTGCTGAAGCCTCCGGCCCAGGATCGGACTGTACTTTTGTGGCCTGCGGTAGATGCAAAGGCTTATCTGAGGATTCAGCCGGCGTATTGACCATATTCGAAGCTTTCCATAGGGGTAGCATGTCGGCATCAGATGGCCGCTCCGGTGGATGAGTTGCGTATCGAGGTAGAAAGCAAACCAGCGGATAAAGGTCTTCGTAATATATACCCGCCTCCCCACGTAGAAAATGCTGACGACCGAGAGTTGCAGTTCAAGCGTCTACATCCACGACAAGATATGCTCACCTTGACTGAAACACTGAATGCCTGGATCTAAGAGAGATTTATGAAGTGACTGTAGGAGGTGCATGCCACACCTACCAAGTTGATCATAGTTTTCTTCTCGATCACAGCCGACAGGAGCTGCTTCTGTTTTTTGGTTTTCTCATCATCCTGAGCGTCGCTCCCAGCTGACCCATCCTTGCTGTCTTTCTGTTTATCGGCTTCAGGCTTATCGCTGGACCCATCTGTTTTCTTTTTATCTGGATCCTCACGCTCAATTGGGACGTGATTCCAAATCTACGTCTGAAGTTAACCTGATAAGCTCGCGGTACTACAAGATTTTCTCACCATGTGCGCTAGGTTTCGAGAGGCCAACAGAATACTTGTCCAGAGTTTTCGGCCCTCCTGATACCTGCAACTCAACAGTCAGCTCATTTCTTGACCCAGTGCTGAGCATTGTGACCGTTCATATGCGGACGATGTCCGGAACGATACAACCAAGCCGAGCACTGTTCCAAGGACCGTCAACATCTGGTTGGATATGGCGAGGGACGTTGTTGTCATATCTGACACTAGAGACACCACTGGTGAATTCGAAGATGGAGGCATGAATATACTTCAGAGAAATCGTGAGGAGAACTGGCCATTACTTGTTGCGATAAGCGTGAAGAATAAAACCTGGGGCCATATGTCGACAATGACGGTAGCCTTCAGTTTCTTCAGGCTGAGTCGGAGCAGAAAGAAGGGGTCCTGAGGGACGACATGCATGGCGTATGCGTCCTGGGGTCTCCTTGTACAAGATACTCAGGGTGTTTTGCACCAAGGCGCTACTAGTACAGTGAAGTTGGAGAAACGGAGCGGGTCTCAAGACCGCGACTGTCGGATTTTATAGCCCATGAGGCCCACACGAAGACGGTTACCCGGGGAGAATTGCTGATGGAGGCCGCACACGCAGCGCAACGTCTGTGGATTCTAGATGCTAGCCATACGTAGTGGCCAACTTGAACGAGGTCATGCCAAGCGCGAACGGAAGCATAATGAGCTCACGTGGAATATGTGGCGTTGAGGCCCTTGCACCAAGAACCTTGTCTCCATTCAGCAGACCCGGTCCAACACCAGGACGTGGCAACAGCGAGCTATATAATATAGATAACCCAGATACAAGGAAAGATGCATATAGAAAATTTTGTTGTAATGCGAGATTCGTACTAGAGCAATGACCACGTCGACAATAAACAGATATTGCAGTATGCAAGAGGATGACAGGACTGGAGGGGCAACTGGAGAGTTAATAAGCTTCATTAAAGAGGTAAAAGAATGTGAAGGGAGGCACGAGCAATTTATCAAACCGCAAGACAAACGTCCCATTCATATACTGGCGGATCTGCGTCCAGCAGGTCTTCCAAAATCTAATACTGAGCCGATCTTCCGCGTGAGCGTAGTTTGCTTTAAATTTCCAGAGGTTCATGAGACCTAGCCTCAAGCCCGCCGCGAGGTTGAGTATCCGTTAGCGTCCTTTCACGTCGAGTGCCAAAACCAACGGCGGCGGGTCCCCGAGGCTGGCGTACAACCCCGCTGGCTGGGCCTTCATTTCCATTCACCGCGCCCGCCACACTCGCGGGTAAGCTGGGAACGGGCGGAATGGAGCCGCTGTTACCGAATGCGTTCGAGTTTCCGAAGAGAGAGCCGAACCCGCCAGGAGAACGACGCGAGGGTGAGGCTATCGTGGCGTAGCCTTCGCGGATGTTGCCATTGGAAGAACGAGTCGTCAGACGAGGGGCCTGCGACCGCAAGGTGGTCATATCAGGCATTGACTTCTTGGAACGAAGGAGACTCGCGTGAGTCTGCGACGAGCTTGTGGGTGAGAGATAGGCAGACGGGGCACGGGAAAGCGTGTGCCTGCCGGCCTGCTGGCGCTACAAGGACAGACGCATTAGTGGACGAATAGCAAGGTGAACAAGCTCCTTACAGTAGCAGGATCAATACGAGTGACAACGGCGAATCTTTCCTCTCCTTCACCAACAGAGTAATGGTATACGCCTAGTCTCTGAGCCACCAAATGAACGATTCTCCTTTGCTTCGGAGACAACTGCCTCGAGAATGCGAGTTCATCTCGCATGGGATCATCCTTAAAGAGCAGGATTCTCGAATAAATTTCCAGGGTGGCGGGATCATTCATGTCCAATTCGTTAGAACTATTACCCTTGGCAGATGAGCCCGGAGTGGTGGGCTGCATAGGGGGAGGACTGGCGTTGTTGTAAGGCTGGGGCACGGGCATAGGAGGGGCGACCGGAGGGGAGGGGTAAGACTGCGAAGACGGGTAACCACCGGAGAACGAGCGAGAGGGACTAAAGGTAGGAGCGATAATTGCACCGAACTCGTCGTACCCTTGTTGGGGCTGCTGGTTGACGCCGGCCATCGCAGCCTCCTTTTCAAGCTGCATCGACTTCATGCGCCGGATTGCCTTCTCTCGTTCGATCCTCTCTTTCTCACCTGCCTGGAGGACCTTCTTGTATTCGACGCGGAGCTTTCTCCCTTGAACGTCAAACCCGTTGAGGGCTGCAACCACGGCATCAGCGTCGGCCGCTTGGCGGAAATTCGCGAAAGCCAATCCGCGGAATTGACCCGATTGGTCAAGGTGATAATTGAAGGCGTAGGGCGTAGGGATAGCAAGCGACGCCTACGTGATCCACGTTTAGTAGGACTAATGGACATAACAGCGAATACTAACAATGATATCGAGGAGGGTTTCGCGCTTGACATTAAACGGTATGTTCTTGATGACAATAGCATTTGGTATAATATCGTCATCCAAGCCTCCTCCAGGGGTGCCTGGAGTCATAGCCGAAGAACCCATGTACTGAGGGGGGGGAGAGCCGGAGGAGGACAAATCCGAATTATTGTTGGGCGAAAGGGAGCGGACGTCAGCGCCGCCAGCATTATCCATCCATTGCTGCCGATGCATGTCAGGGTGATAGCGCAGGGAGAGAACATGGAGAGTCACGTACGGTAGGCAACCCAGCACGAGCGGGCTTCTTGAGCGGGGACTGACTCATGCCGAGAGGGTTGTACTGGGACTGGGCCGGGATGGGAGGCGAAGTAGAGAAGTAGTTGGACCTGTTGCCGCCGCTGTTGCCCTCGTAATCATAAGAATCATGAAGACGTTGCTGGGAATTCTGAGAGAGTGACAGGGCAGAGATATCCGGGATAGATGGGGAGCTCGTCATGATGTCCTTGGAATTGTACAATGGTCCGGTGGATATGGTCAGAAATTACTTCGTCAGAGGCGCCTTGCAGAGATTCCCAGCGGGTTAGAGAATGGTCAGTGGAAGAAGAGAACGGTGTTGATGGAAAAGGAATAAGACGCCACGACCCCGTCTGGTTTCTCCTCTATATCTGATTTTGCACACCGCCTAGCCACGAGGCTGCGGCATCTACAACGGGGCCAAACAATTTTGCTTGACAGTACTGTAGTCTACAGTAGCGGCAGTACTTATAACTGGTGCACTACTAGTACAACCTCGTCTCGATCCTGTTATCGTAAACACATCGCGTTTGCCTCTCCCGGAGGGTACGCTGGCGGTACCGACTCGGTGCTATAGCATCCGGTACTCGCGTCCTAGATCATCATCCACCCAAATCCCGTTGCAGGACTGACAGCTGCAGGTTTCGGCGCAGCGAGCAATGTATCGACGTTAAGGGGCACCACAATACTCCTCGAATGATCCCAAGGGCCGGGAACGAACTTGCTGCCGCTGCTCGATGTCGGGGAAGGCGACCTTGTAACAGGAGTCGGGCTGGGTTCCATGCCAGCCATGCCAGGAATGATCAGAGCTGGTAAACTCGCATGACTCCTATGCCCCAGATGTGACACGGCGCCCATTGCGGGCTCGGGATTTCTGGTGTGGGATGACATGGTATCTGCCTTTGTCCGCGGTCGGGGGCTTGGGCCCCGCAACATTGACGGAGGCTGAAATGTCGGATTCGGGAGCGAAGGCAGGACATGCTTAGGCTGCCCGCGGGGAGGGGTCGGGCCCGGTACGAGTCTAAGAGCCGAAGGCGGGGGTCGACGGGGCATGGCCTCAACGAGACGAATCACCGACAAACGAGAGTGCTGTGCCCGGAGATAGACTTAGCATGACACCTTGTGCTCTGACTTGATTACATACTGGTAAACGCTGTAGGAAGACCGCGCAGAACCTCAAATTATGACCACCTGGATCGGATCAATCGCCGCAAATTATGTGACTATAATGCTGGGATCCTGCCCAGTGCAAGAAAGATAGCGTGAAGAGGAGAAAGAGTCAACGACGACCGCAGCAACGAGGATGTCAACGACCTTGCAACGACCTGGTAGGCCTACCCTGGGCGGTGGCATCAGTATCAGTCCTTCAATTATGTAATCTCCGGCCGGACGATGCCGGAGACAGTGACCGGTTGACCGCTGACGCACTACGGCGTGACGGCGATCACCTATAAGAATCGGAAGTGCGGGGAAATCGAGTCAAACGTATCCATTCATCTTTCGCCACGGTTTTCGCTTGCGTTCAATCTCTTATACCACATAGAATCGACATGAGCGGCGCAGAGGAATGGGACAGCAAGACCGTCATCGGTTTCAAAGCCAAGGCGCCCAAAGTCACTAGAAACACGTCGGACTTGAATGGTACGTGTCCGTGGCGTGTGCTGTGTAAAATCTAGCTGAGAGCCCGGAAGCTGCGCGTCGAGCTGGCGCTGTCGTCGCAACCGACAAGAAGGTGACTGCTGGGACTAACAAGGCCCACGCAAGCACCGACCATCAAAGAATAGCCAAACTAGATCGCGAAAACGAAGTCGCACCTCCCCCCAAGATCTCGCCGACAGTCGGAAAGGTTCGTGATTAGGCGATCAATTGGCTGTCTGCTTACCGTTACATGCTGTCTTCGTATATCAGGCAATTCAGAAGGGACGAATGGACCTGGGCCTGACCCAGAAAGACCTGGCGCAGAAGATCAATGAGAAACCCTCTGTGCTTCAGGACTATGAAGCTGGGAAGGCGATCCCCAATCCTCAGGTGCTTGGAAAGCTCGAGCGAGCGCTTGGCATCAAGCTGAGAGGTGCGCATTGATTGAGGGCTTGCGTGACTAGTATTGACAGTATCGTCACGCACAGGTAGCGACATTGGGAAGAAGCTGGAGAGGCCAAAGAAATCGTGATTTGACCTCTCCGTAGTCGCACCATGTCCTCACGATTATGGACATTGCATACTGCTTGTTATATAGAGTTACATGTACCATCATCACCAATGCTATCCTCCCATCGTGCCAAAATCGTACGGCAGAGTCCTACAAGTGTCCCTAGAATGAGACTGGTCGACGTGCTATGACGCCTGGTCATCGTTTGGCGTGCCCTGGGGTGAGGAAATCACAAGTCAGCGTTTGAAAGACGTGACGCGCCACTTACATAGGCAATGTAATCGGGGCTTTCGCAAGCCTTGTATTCTTTGAGGAGCTCCTCCGCCGTGGCACTAATAGTCGCGTTCAGGCACGAAATGCGCTGGGCATAGAGCTATGCTCGCTCACCGTGCATCATCAAACTCGTCGAGCCCATTTTCAAACACCCTCTCTTTCTTATACTGGTCCAAGAATGCGTTGCGTTTCCTCAGTCGATCGTATTGATCTAACATGCGTTTAAAAAGCTGATATGGTCGCAAGTATGAGAGCACTACTTCATGATTAAACAGGCATGGACTCACAGAGGCAATACTGGTGTGGTTAGCCAGCATCAAGCCACTGACTCGATGACTTGTTGCAACGTATGGAGATCTGCGCGTTAGAGCCACTTGGATTGACGCTGGACCCCATGGGATGAAATTTGCCAGCTGACGCTCGCGTATCCGTAACAGGGATTGGTGTACCTACGAATGACAGTGTTCAGGGGCAGCAGAGAGCGGCAGCGAGGGGACGCACGTCGTTTGATTCAACCTCGCCTTGGATGATATTGAGGATGGATATGTAGCAAGCTGTCTTGCTGGGTGTGGTTAATACCATCCGGTTCTTCGGCTGGAGGAGTCGACGCATGACGTCCAACACAGTTGTCCGTCTAATCGGCTTGGCCTGATAAATGGCACAGTAAGACCAGATCTCGCTTGAAGAGCTAAAAATATACCTTGTCAATCTGGTCACTCGTGAAGGGGGTATATGAGGTCATGAGGAAGTGACAACGCGGGGTTGGAATGAGAGACGCGATTATACCAACGAGATCATTATTCATGTATCCCGGGTACCGCAATGTTTGCGTGCTAGCTGCCATAACGGTGGAGACCTGGAGGATAACAGTGAGTCATTGCTAAGGAAAGCAAAGGCTACCTTACAAGCTGGTTTGTTTGATCGAATGTGGGGGTTTGGACATGTAGACGATCCGCCGAAATCCGAGCAAGGGCGCCGTTATCCAAGACAACGACGGAGTCGGCATGATTGGTCAAGCGCTTTAAGGTCAAGAGTGAGTTGTACGGTTGAACCACTACATCTCCTTCTTGCGCATTTGGGAACACCGAGTAGGTTTGAATGAGCTTCTTCGGAAATTTGTCGTTCAGCCGTTCCAGGAGGAAAGAGCCCAATCCAGATCCAGTCCCTCCTGCTATGGAGTGCATGAGCATAAAGCCCTAAGGAAGTATAGTAAGTAACTTCGGATCGGGCAAAGGCGCATTTATTCACCTCTAATGAATCGCTGCCCTCCGCCTCTCGGTCAACCATCTCCATGACCTCTTCATATATTCGCTCTCCGGCAGCATAGCCATGCGCCCAGTTATTGCCTGCACCACCACCATCCTTGCTAACGAAGATATTCTCTGGATTATATAGATTGGCAAACGGGGAGGACAAGATGTTATTGATGACCTATCCCAGGATCAGGGCCCGCGCTCAGACAAGGAAACGCTCAGTATGCGAACGTACGCGGGGCTCCAGATCGACCAGGATGGCGCGAGGAATATAGTGTTCGTCATCTGCTTGGTAGAAGAACACATCTTTTCTGTCGCCCCCTTCAGTTGCCCACTCTTCCAGAATGCCTTCTTTGCTGATACCATGTTCGGCGCAGAGGCGTTGCCAGAATACGGATCCCACTTATAGTCCGCCCGACTTAGAGATCAGACCGTTCGAGAATCCAGACAAACTCGCGCGCACTTTGGTTGCCGCATTGCCCTAGCTGAACTGTCACTATCTCGCGAGGCATGCAGGGTACAGTCTACGGCACGTCGACGAGATGGCGTCCTCTGCTGCCAGCTTGAAGCCTCGACCGTAGGCGCGTGGAGAACGAAGAGTCACGGTCACGTACGCGTCGGTCACATTGGCGTGCCAAGCAGCCTCCAATCTCCTCGATACTCGGTACTCATGCATTCACATACAGGCATAACGAGAACGAACACGAGTTATCTATGTTCGACTTCTCTAGGAGCCGGACTGACAATACTAATTAGTCACTCAGCTGAGCAAACATAGGGTATGGGAGCGCAAGAGACAGAAGGTCAGTTATCCGAAAGGATGTCTTTCAACCCGAGCCAGTACTCCTTGTCCAGGCGGTCCTCCATCTCCTCCTTGGTGAGCCAAGCGTAGTCAAGCACGTTGGTACCATCTGGCCGTACTTGTCCAGCCAAAATGTGGGCCTTGTAGAAGAAAATATGTCGCTATGAATTCCATGTCAGCGAACTACTTGAATCGATGGCACCCTGTCTTCAAACTTACAGGTGACACCTGGTTGGATGTACTGGAACGGTACAAGCCTATGGGGTTTCGGCTCACTATCCAGGTGTCCATGCGTATGCCACACTCCGTTAACAGGTTCCGCTCGGCAGACTACAGTGACGCAAAGGGTCAGCAGGGTGCCAGTGGACAGAACAATTACTAACTTCATGCAACACTTCGCCTTTCTGTAGCCCACCCTCCGGAAGGCGCCATACTTGTCGGTCGTCCAACTTTTTCAGCAACAGGAGATAAAGATTCCTCTCGCCCTTTCTCTCTAAGCTCCTGACATCATTCGTCCGATCAGCTTCGCCTCTGCGAGGGATCTTCTCTTCCTCTTCCCGATCCAAGGCTTCGGCAACACTCTCCTTGGCGTTCTGTGATTTGTTCTCCGAGCCTTCCTGGCTCTCGGAAATCCCAAAGGGCGCACCAAATGCCATACGCTCCCTTCTTCTTTCCTCTGCATTGAATTTGGACTCTAGAAGGGAGCCCTGCTTGAAGTAGAACTCGTACGGGAACGGATTATGCAATGCCCGCTGGATACGCTGCTGGTAAGCATAGAATGCTTGCTCGAACCGCGACAGGGGACGCGTCAGGAAGGGCGAGCGGTTTAGGATGACAGACGTCCTGATAGTGTCATAAATTTTGACCTTGCCAACAGTGGGCGTCGATTCGGCTGGTATCGTTACTGAACCCGACGAAACTTCCGTGGCAAGGCACCTGGGACGTATCAGACCTGGAGAACGCCATTAAACAAGACATATCAGTATATATGGCGCGGCATACCATGTTTTGGCCTAGGTAACCGTGGTCGACATGAAGAACAGCGAGGAAGAGCAGACATAGAGATCCTGGGGCTGAGGCTCAAGATTCAAAACATGGCACTTCCTATTCTGGCGATCCTAGTAGACAGCGCGACCGTGGGCTGAAATTGCCTCCGAAGGGAATGCCCCTTTAGTACATTGACGTTGACAGTACTAACTGCAGACATAGACTTGCTACCTCTTGATCACAGCAAGCTATACCTCAATTGCTTTACCAGTGTTGGCTGCAATGTCTGTTCAACTGGTTTCCAATGCCTGGCTGGATGGCGAGACTGCTAAGATTCGATCTAAGCCGGTGCCATGGGAGGTACGGAACTGAAGAGCTGCTGCATAGATAGATGCATCTTGAACGGAGTAATCCACAGGGTTATCAGCGAGCAGGCCTAGTCACTCCAGAAGAGCTGGTTCTCATCAAGAAAGTCGATAGACAACCTCGTGCCAAAGCAGAAAGCATCTTACTCTCCGATGGGCCGACCTATGCCTCCCTGTACCTTGGCCTACTGAAGAAGCTCCAGCGACCTGATACAATGCAGTGTATCTTGATTCTTATTGGTGATGCACTGGCTGGTATGTGGAACTTTGATCCTTGAATGAGTGTTCTCAAGACCTGCTGCCCAGATCATGACGAACGTATACCCCTGTTCACGAGAGCCGGGGAGACCGATACTGAATTACCTTACGGGCCCCTCCTGAGGTACGTTGTCGAGTTTCTCATTACATCCGATCAATTCTCACCTGACAGGATAGGATATTGAATACTCCGGACGATTTCGTGCAATTGAAGACAGCACAGATCCTTGCCGTGCTGCTTAGGTAGGTCCTCACAATGCAACTGGACGCGTCTCCGCTCACATGCGTCGCATTCCAGCGCGGAGGCTAAGCCTCTCCCTTCGCATATCCTGCACTCCTTCATCACCACTCTTGTCTCTTTAATTCAGTCTGGCAGTAACAACCACAAAGACGTGGCAGTCCAGTGTCTTGAAGCTCTCCTGCCCCGGCCAGAAGCTCGCATCGCTGTGTGGAATACCCCTTCCTGCATTTCTAGGTCAGGATTATGTATAAGGGAGTATGGTCATAGCGTAATTGACGGGGTATGGTCTTCTCCAGTCTAGTCGGCATCCTACGTGGCAATCCTGGCCCTCAAATGAGCTATCAAGTGATATTTTGTTTCTGGCTGTTGACATTTGAACAAGATATCGCGGAACAAATTAATAAGTACGGGACATCCAAGAAGCGACTTCTCTTCCCCGTTGTTTACTACATCTTACACAGGAAGTATGATATTATCCCTCTTCTGACTGAAGTTGCGCAGACAGCAGTGAAAGAGAAGGTTATACGAGTGGTGGTATCCACTTTCCGAGTTGAGTTGCTTCGACCCTTCTCGCGCCGTAAGGACGAACCAGCGACGCTGACCTCAGTATAGAATCTGATCGCAAAAGCCCCCTCAGCTAACCTTCCGTCAATGCTTGTCGCCCAGTTATTACCATTTATGAAGAACCTCTCCACGCGCAAATGGTCCGACGAAGATATCTTAGAGGATGTCCAGTTCCTGCGAGATGAACTGAAGTCTAGATTCGACAGCTTAACGTGAGATTTCGGATTTATCCATGGTACGGCTAAGGATGTCCCTCTGATCCATCGCAGGAACTACGATGAATATACTTCGGAACTGGCGTCTGGTCACCTATCATGGACACCTGTCCATGAATCAGAGGTCTTCTGGAAAGAGAACGCGACTAAACTAAATGAGAAAGACTATGAGCAACTCAAGTAAGCTGGCCGATTCCGGGATTCCAATATTGCAATATTGATATTTTGTATCAGGACGCTGGTACGACTATTGAAGGAATCATCAGACGCACTGGTTCTGGCTGTCGCTGCCCACGACCTAGGCCAGTACGTCAAACACTACGAGCGGGGCAAGAAGTAAGTCTCTTTTATAATTTGTGACACTCGGCGGAAGCTGACGGGCGATTTTTTCCTTTCATGACTATCAAGAGTTGTTACAGATTTAGGTGCTAAGACAAGAGTGATGGAACTCATGACACATCCGAACCCGGACGTGCGGTATCAGGCGTTGATATCAGTACAACGGCTCGTGAGCCAGCCTTGGGTCAGTGTATGACCTGACCAACCGTACCCAGCAGTATTTCACGCGTTCAGCTCTGTATGAGTCATGCATAGTATAGTCTGATACCTGTAGTTAAAAGAACTCATTCAGCGTATTTTAAGTCAGGTCTGTACCCATATTTCTGCAATATCTGACAATATCCGCAACTCGGAGACCGTCTTCACATCCTTCGAATCATCGTGGTGTTGTCCTCGTTCTTCCCATCGATCATTCTGTAACAAGATACGAATACCTCCTACTCTGGAGAAACCCTCGAGGAGCGGAAGATACGAGAGATCGAAATCTTGTGACGTCTGTACTCTGAGTGATTCGTCTGTGTTTGCTGCATCATTGCTCTGATCCTCGACAACCACTTCAGGCAACCTCAGACGCAGTGTTGGCAAAAAGATTGTAGACGGTCCAAGGAACACAATCGCCCGGGACCCTGGACTTTTCCCATCGGCGACAGGATCCACGATCGGAGGCGGCAATAGTAGATCATTGGCTGTTTCATCGACATCCACTGCTCTCGCACCAGGGTAAATCGGCTTCGGCGATTCCATAAGCTTGCGCTCAATTGACACGTAGTCAAGATTTACTTTCGATTGCGTTGCAGGTGATCGAGGTGTCGAAAATCCGGAAGAGGGCAGACGAGGACTGAAAATCTCAGGGATGACCACGGGTTTAGGGACAGGCGCCGAAGGCTGTATATGTTGGATGATTAGTGAGATAGCGCGTTCCTGTTGAGCACGCAGCGCGGGTATAGTGCAGGATACGGTAATAGTGCAAGCAATCCTGAAAGGTACCTCAAGCCGAATCGAATCGCGAGGTAGGGAGCGCACGACAAGGTCTACTTCAATATCCGTTGCGTGCGGCATCAGAGGGATCGGCTGATTTACACTGGTGACAGCCGGAGCTGAAGAGGGACCTGGGGACTGCGGCCTCGGGCTTATTGGACCACCAATAGTCCGACCTCGAAATGGTGATGCAGGTCTATAAGGTGCGGGGGGTGTACTCGGGCGTTCTTGAGGTAATTGTGGGGATCGGGGTCGAGGTGAGCCGACGGTGGAACCCCGCTGCAGATGCGGGGGTAAAGCAGATGCCGGCGGTTGGGGCGGTTGTGCTTGTACTAAAGGAATGCGTCGAGAGAGGGTCTGCGACGGTATCAGTGTGTCGTGAGGATGTCAAGAATTGGACTCTTGAAGACGTACCGAAGTCAGCAGCCGGCCAGGTTCGCCGAAGGAGGACCGCCATGATATGTCGAGACGGCCCAAAGGCATTACGGCGCCCGGAGGATGGTCCACGGGGAATCGTGGAAGCTGGGAAGGGGAAAGAATGTAGATATATTGTCTCATATCCTGAGGTTGCATAAGTTCCGAAGTAATGGTAAATATACTCTCGGGCTTATGGTCTTGCTGCGAAACCACGACGTTGGCGTCTTGAGCCGTCCAGCCTTCAGCGCACTCAAAATGTATCCGTTCAAACCACAATGCGTCCTGTGTCATATTTTGGATATGCACTTCTAAGAAGACACGATCTCGCTCCTCGCGAGAAAGCAGGGCCGAAGGTGAGCGCGGAGTATGTACTTTGGTTTTGACGGACAAAGGGTTAGTCACCTTGCGCGATCGGTAAGCAAGCTTGAGGGAGCATGACTCTTTGATGAATAACCCACAGCAAACTTGTAGAATTTCCTGAAACTTTGGGAAGGGTGGTCGTGTCCCGGTTCCCCATTCCCTGGGTGGACTTGGCCAGGTAGTGATCGATATGAGACCGTGCAAGCGAGAACGTGCTGACCCAGTTCCTTGATTTCGTGACTGACAATGTTCTCAAGAGTGTCGCCAACTGAAAGGCGAAACTGCGGCCCTCCGAATTCTCCGATTATGACTTTAGAAGTACCTGTTTGCATTTCCACTTTGAGAGTTACACCGTCCACGTCGACAGGCGCGTCGTTGTTAACGCATAGGCAGCTTGTGAACGTTTCACCAAGCTGTATCGCGCCGAAGGAGGACGGAAGGGTAAGAAGTTCCGTGGCATGTGTGAGGTCCCTCAGGGTCTTGGGGTGCCCTGGTAGAGGCTTGTCCCCTTGCAGAGATAGGATGGACGCTGTCGAGCGAGAAGAATACGATGGTGAACTCGAGAAGAATGGTTCCCATGCGCTGGCCACAGCCGGCCTCTAAGGAGCCCGATTCATGTCTGGCCAAATGGCATAAAACTCCAGCAACGCACTGAGACGCGCATCACTTTCAGCGACAATGGATGCGAAGGGGCCTCCATTCTGGCAATCGAGCCTATTCACCGTGACACCTTCCTCGACGATGGGTAGTGACGGTGGGAGATTGGAAGGCCAGTGCTCCAACGTGTGTGCTATACTCGAGGACCGGGCAGACTCACAACAGACTCTGACATCCCCTCTAGCATTAGATACCTAATTAGGTAGTCCTGGATCTAGTCTATGGTTCACCCTGATCGTTAACCTACCGCCACAACCAGTACGTTCTACTACTGATCCTTAACCTCACCTCATTGGCGGTCCTAACTGGTACACTCTATATGCAACCGTAATTCATTCGAATACTCTCAGCTGGGTGCGCACCAATCTTTATGGCAGCCATTGTCAGTCTCGCGCTTCTTCCCAGATCACTAATAGCTAGACCATTCATTAATTGTATGCCAAAGCCACGGCACGCCTCTCTACGGGATTAGGGAAGGTTCAATTTGCGCTTGCCAATATAATGTCCAAACGTCAGCTCGCCAACAAGCCATCTGCGTCCAGCCCGAGCCCTAAACGAAAGCGGACGAAGATCGCGGCTAACCAACAGAGTCTCGATAGCTTCTTTGGGGGAACATCTGCCGGCGTCGATGCATTGAGAAATCCGACAGCTAGCCCAGTTAAAGATAAAGGGAAAACTAGGCAGAATGACCATCAGAGGTCCGCTTCAGCAGCGCACTCTGCATCTCATCCAAAGCCCGCCGGCGTGGATATGCACAAAGATAGCGGGTCAAAGCAGCCTCACTTGCAGCATCCACAGAAATCAGCGAGACATGGGCTTGCTTATGAAGTCATAGATGTTGACGCATTTGACGATACTGTTGTTGAAGCAGGGCCGTCAAACGTTGGAACTGCTACAACACGGCAGCCGGACTATGACAGCGTCAAGCGAACCCCGAGTCCCTCAAAGTCCGAGAGAATTACAAAGACTAGGCCTGTGCGCGATGAAGGGGCAGTACTTCGTCCTAAGATCGAATCTGTCCCCCTGGAGACACCAAAATATGGACCATTAATCGTCAGTCCGTCCGTCTTTGAGGTGGACAGCAGGGTCTGGCCACCCAACAAGACGATCCCGTACTCTCTGCTAGCACATGCCCTGTCTACGCTCACGACAACAAGATCACGCATCACCATCCTCAATATCCTGACGAACACGCTGAGGGTTATCTTACAGGCACACCCGCCTTCACTGCTGCCTGCGTTGTATCTTTTGTCAAATACCCTGGCACCTGCGTATGATTCTGTTGAACTTGGTCTCGGCTATTCGGTCATCTTGAAGGCAATACAACATGTATCTGGCCTTTCATCTGGCGCCCTGAAGCGACTCTATACGAAAACAGGTGATCCTGGGGATGTTGCATTCGAAGCAAAATCCAACGTCCGCACGTTGGTGCCGCACCCGCCTCTCTTGATTACAGGTGTCTACGAGTCCCTAGTTCAAATCTCGAAGGCGAAGGGGCCGGGCGCCGCCAAACAGAAGCAATCCTTAGTCGAGAAACTACTGGTTGCTGCCAAAGGCGAAGAGGTTCGCTTCCTTGTTCGGACACTCTTTCAGAATCTCAGAGTAGGCGCTGTAAGGACAAGCATCTTGACTGCTCTCGCCCGAGCGATGGTTATGACACCTCCGGCGAGCATAAGAGACAGCATTGCCGCCGATTCACCTTATTATGCCTCCGATGATCTGGTAGCTGCAGTCAAACGTCTGTCCCTCAGTGATGGTAGCAATAAGAAGAAAATTGGAGACGTAGATAACCCCTTGAATCGCCTTTCTGAGAAATTTACCAATGCAGAAAGGTTGCTTAAGCAAGTATATGTCCAACATCCTAACTATGGTCACATCGCGAAGGCACTGGCTGAAGGTGGTCTAGAAGGTTTACCCGATCGTGTCCCTTTTACAGTCGGTGAGTTCTAACTTCGGGCCCCTCGTATGACATTGATCAAACGTACCTGACCTTCCTTAGGTATCCCACTTCTTCCTACTCTTGGCTCGCCAACTCGCTCGTTGGATGAGATATACGACAGACTTGAGGACTTGCCGTTCGCTGCCGAGTTCAAATATGACGGGCAACGCGCCCAGATACACGGATGGAAAAACGCCCCGGACGGCTCCGTAGCGGTGAAGATTTTCTCTAGGCATCTCGAAGACATGACAGAGAAGGCACGTATATCTACATCGCTGACCTCCTGTCATTCTTGACTCCTGACTCGGCACTTCGGTGACAGTATCCAGACATCGTTCAGCTAGTGCAAGACTTGTTTTTCTCCGACAGCAACCTTGAGTCTTTAATAATGGACACAGAAATTGTGGCAATAGATCCCGGCAACGGAGATTTGCGGACGTTCCAAGAATTATCTAACCGTGCTCGTAAAGATGTCCAAGTGAACGAGATCAAAGTTGTAGTGTGCGTGTTTGCTTTTGATTTGCTTTACTTGAACGGCCAGGTGAGACAGCTCGTATCCTTTATATATATACATATGTTGCTTTGTACGTCACCATTGACTATTTTTCGCTTTCGGTAGGTCATACTTCAAGAACCTTTCCGGGCACGGCGATCTCTTCTTCGCTCTAAGTTCCCTCCTGTGATTCCAGAATGGCGAGGTGCTGCTCGTTTGGATCACGTGAAGTCGGTCGATAGCGAAGCGGGCAGGGACGCAGTCGAGGAGTTTTGGCAAGAGGCTGTCGAAAGCCGTGTTGAAGGCTTAATGGTTAAGGTCCATGTCTCCTCTTGCTAAAGGATCAACCGCTTGCTGAAAATCGGATCTGGTTCAACCCTGCAGCTATTGGACAGTGGCCAGGTCTTGACAGATCCCAGTGACAAAAAGGACCGGCCACGACGGAAGCCTTTGCCAGCTACATACGAGCCAGGTAAGTTACTGGCAATACCAAAGCTCTGGTATCACGGTGGATTCATCCATTATAGACAAACGGACAGCTGCGTGGCTGAAGCTCAAGAAGGACTATGTAACGGGTCTCGGAGACAGTCTCGACCTGGTACCAATAGGAGGATGGCATGGTAATGGCCGTAAACACCAGTGGTGGAGCCCAATTCTGCTGGGGCTCTACAATCCGGCACTGGGCAAGCTTGTTGCTGTGTGCAAATGCATGTCCGGTCAGTACCTTGAGTGTTAAATATAAGGCGCTCATAAGTCGTTCTGCTTCTAGGCTTTTCGGATGTGTTTTATAAGGTACGTCCTGGTGTCCTGGACGCGTCCGTGAGTTGCTCAGGCATCCGTGAAGGCTTTAACCGAGAAATACGCTGATGGATCTGAGAACTGCTCGCGACAAAACCTCTGGGATGTTGAGACAGGAGGTACGTATGCGAAGGTCGTCTCCCTTACGTCGTCATGGCTTTTCATGCAATGCGTAGGTCTCAGGCCGCAGGTGTACTTCAAACCTCAAGAAGTCTGGGAGATCAGAGGTGCAGAGTGAGTGCTTTGAAGTGAATCTATCCCTTCGGAGGTTTGATTTCAACACCTTCCAAAGTGTGACTGTCAGCCCAGTCTCCGTGGCAGCACTGGGACTGGTGTCCGACTCCAGGGGTCTGAGTCTCCGATTTCCCCGATTCATGAAAGTCAGAGAAGATAAGAGTATTGAGCAGGCAAGCACTCCCGATTTTCTGGCAGGGATGTATAGAAGTCAGCAGGGCAAAGGTGGAAAGGGTGAAGGAGTCGATGACGGTGACCTACTGGATGCAAGCATGGAGTCCGAGCCCGAGGAATCGGAGATCGACCTTTCTGATTCTTGATCATTGGTTGAGTTGCATGTGCAGGTACGAACCTACCTATCTTAAGATTGTCTCAAGTTGTCCCCGAATCAACCGCTGAAGCACAGGGATATACGCTCGGCATTGAAGATGTTCTCGCTGGAGTTCGCCTAGAGCGGGTACTAGTAGGAGCTGGCGAGAGACACATCAAGCACATTTCCATCGCTCTTTACACGTACATAGGCCTAATAAATGCACTACGCGAGGTCGATTATTCAGTCGTATTGTCATGAGTGGAAGTGAAAGCAATGGAGAGCAGCAGACAGCATTACGACGAGTGGCACCTATGAAGGTATGGTATCAAGTATAAGGCGACGCAGATGGCCCAGCGATTCAGCCTCCGGGAAGAGAGCTTCCGCTCACAGAAGGGAAGATCTGCACGGTTGGATGGTTCATCTTGGTGTAATCCTTCGCAATGATTGGGCGATCCACATTCTCCTTCTTTCTCCCGCCCTTTTTCTGTTTTCGCCCTCCTCGTGTGTCGTCTACAGCATTGAGGTTGTATTTCCCCGATAGCGTACTTTGTGGGACTGTGCCGTCGCAATCTATGCATTCGCACTGCCTCCGGCTGCCTGAGGGCTTCATAGGACAATCTTCCACGAGCCACTTGGCATGGAGACACCATTCTGCTGGTGACTCGTACCTTCGTTTCCCACCTGATGGTTATGAGGTTTATAGGTCCGGAGATCGTAGCGTGAGGCATACCATAGAGATAACAATCACGTCGAGGTACATCCTTGTCGCCAGACAGACGAGTCATTAGGATATACCCAGGCGGGAACGACTTTAAGTAGCATTGAGCTGGGTCCAAGGACACTTCCGCAAGACGTAAATAAGAACCTCTGAAAGAGATCGATTATATTGAACTCACGGCCGTCCGCGCGAAGAGGATAGGCAGCCAGAAAGCGCCCTATCTTCTTTCTCCATAACTTCAGCTCTTTATCACTGGCTTTCACGAAATAGTCTACGTGACCATAGTCGTCCACTTTCCGTGTGGTTTGCGCATCGCTGGGCCATCGTGATATGTCGCCGTCGCTCCTCAGAAGGGTGATCTGAACAATCTCGGTATCTGGTATTGTTTCGACTTCGTACGTCGGCGCCTTCTTCCTCTTTCCCAAGCGCGCAGGTTCATAGCTCGAGGAAGTCAGAGTGTTATAGCTTTGGAAGGTATCAGTCGTCCGAGATCGGCGGTCCATGTCGACAGAAACGTCTATAGATAGAGTGGCACCGCTGTTGGCGCATACAGTAGACGCCCGATTGTAAAATGCAGTGCTGTACACGCGATCTTCGCCACAAAGAGATGATACAGTACCAAACTGCCAATGGCTTGGAACAACCCTCTATGTAGCTCGAGAGGCGTGATGCATTACATGTCATTAATATTGAATTCTAGACACACAGCCTCCGGAGCACGACTACTCAGCCATCTGTCTGAACTTCTCCTGAATCTCGTTATACAGCGCATCAAGCTTCTGCCTAATGGGTTCTTCTCCCTGTGAAGGAGACTAACGCCAGTATTAAGACCCATGCACACGTATCGTCGGGAAACGACTCACCTCAAACTTCATCTGCGAGAGCTTGAACATTAGATCACTAGCAGAGTCCCTGACCCTCGCAAAGGTCATATCCGTGGTGGTGACGAGCTTCACAGCCGTATCGTGGAACGCCACGAAATTCCGCAGCATTGCACTGGTCTTATAGAAGGGACAGTACCGGTCATACTCGCTCATGCCATTTTGCTGCAAGAAGTCATCCTTAAGCATGCGAGCCACTTCCAGGGTGATCTTGTCGTTCTCGCCAAGCGCACTCTTGCCGACGAGCTGGACAATTTCTGCGAGATCCTCTTCCTTCTGAAGAATCTCTTTGGCTTTCATACGCAACTCCACGAAGCCGGGCTCAGTCGCTTCGTAATGGGGTTCGAGGACCTTGGTGTACTTGGAGTAAGACTGACTCCAGTTGACAGAGGGAAAGTGCTTTCGCTGTGCCAACTTCTTATCGAGGCCCCAGAACACCTGCACGATACCGAGAGTGGCGGACGTGACAGGATCTGACATATCACCGCCGGGGGGAGAGACGCTGTCAAGCGGTCAGAACCATCCAGCACCCAAAACAATGGTCGTGCACTTACGCGCCAACAATCGAGACAGTACCCTGCCTGACAGGATTACCTAGACATGTGACTTTGCCTGCACGCTCGTAGAAACTGGCCAGTTTCGTTCCAAGGTACGCAGGATAACCGGAATCTGCGGGCATCTCCGCCAAACGACCAGAGATTTCACGAAGTGCCTCGGCCCAACGCGACGTCGAGTCCGCCATCATCGACACGTTCGTACCCTGGTCACGGAAGTACTCGGCGAGGGTGATACCGGTGTAAATGGAAGCTTCACGAGCAGCCACAGGCATATTCGACGTATTCGCGACCAAGGTAGTCCGCTTCATAATGGGTTCTTGACGGTTGCCAACTTCCATGGTTAACTCCGGGAACTAGTGGCATCCTATAAGACGCGTCATCGCCTCTTCAATGGGTCAGAGTAACTTACATCCATCAAGACTTCCGCCATCTGGCATGCCAGGTCAGTGAGATCTTCCCAATGTGAAGGCTTGCAACTTACTTCGTTACCACGTTCGCCACACCCAACATAGATGATAATGTCGCTGTTGGAGAACTTGGAGATAGCTTGTGAAATGACAGTCTTTCCACATCCGAAAGCACCGGGAATGGCAGTTGTCCCGCCTTGAACACAGCTGTGGGTCTGACATTGACATGGCGTATCATAGCAATATCGACAAATCCGCTTACGGGAAGAGAGCGTCCAGAATTCTTTGACCAGTAGTGAGAGGATAATCGGCTGTATGTTTCTCTGATACAGGCCGGGGTGCTCGTACTGGCCAGAGCTGCATCATCGTGTGCTGAGTCTTCTTTCCTTCGAACTCTGTCTCCAACACGACGTCCTATACGGCTGTTAACATCGAGCACATGTGCTCAGCTGGGATACTTACATCCACGGCATAGCTGCCTTTCTCGGCGATGTGTGTGATGGTACCGAGGGCTCTGGGCCCTAACATAATCTTGTGGTTATCTACTAGCGAGTTTTCATATACCCGACCGAAGATATCACCACCCGTTATGTGATCGCCGACCTGCAGAAGATGAGCTACTGCGGCAAACTAAAATGCTGGAGGCCTTACTTTATAGTTCACTGGTGAGAAGTCCCACTTCAACGACCGATCCAGGGCAGTGGTATTAATTCCACGGGGTATATAGATGGATTTCGAGAGTTCTTGGATGGACTGGGACATATAAATTATGAAAGGGCTGATCGAAGAGAGATGCACATACACGAAGCGGTCGTTGGATTCCATCGACGATGTTACCCATCAGACCTATACTCAGGGGTCAGCGTATTTGCTTTGGTAAGTATCCGTCCTTCGAACCTGGACCGAGCTCAACACTCAGCGGCTTCCCTGTTCGTAGCACAGGGTCTCCTACTGTTACTCCTGACGTCTCCTCGTACACTTGAATCGTCGCCTTGTCCGCATCGATACGAATGACCTCTAGAATACAGTCAGTACTGAAATCACTCTCCGTTTGGTGTTATTACCTCCGACTAGTTCATCGTGCCCGACGCGCACCAATTCATACATGGCCGACCCGGTCATGTTCTCCGCGATGACCACAGGACCGGAGACACCAAAGACTTGACCGAAACGCGATTCACGGTCTTCATCCCTGATCTTGGGCAGGTCCCTCTTTGCGTTTGGTAGTGCGCCGGCCATGATGGAAGTGAAGCAAGAGGGATGACGGTGATAGATGCCAACTCCTAGGTAAGTGTCGTAACAAGTCACGGTCTGGCAGTGGCAGACGAATGACCATATTGACCAGTCGACCAGACCCAGATTTTCCATTTGTGTATATATCGCTTTAGACCTGTAGACCCGTAGTTTCCATAAAGGGGCATAACTGGGATATCTGTCCCAGTCTGCGCGAGCTTAGATCACGCATGGATTGACGGACGCGTCATTGACCACTGACGCGTCCTTCCACCCGTTAGCTACATATTCGTCTCAACTACATCCTCACTTACATCGCAATGCCTCCCAAAGCGTACGTGTTGACGATACTTCTATGTTTGTTCACCTCTGATATCACCTTGTAGTGACTGGGAAAAGTGTCAGTGCCCAGTGCCTAGAAGCTATACAAGCTTTACTCACTTTTGTGCAGGGGAAAAGAAGGCTGACGGCAAAGACGAGGAGAAGATTGTCGGTACGTGCCTTTCTGCCTCTGTTATGTTTCCTTTGCCTGATCGCGCTGTAGCTCTTGATGATAGCGACATTCAAATCCTGAAGACATACGTAGGTTCCATGCTCGGTCATCTCGTCCTGGAGGCTGAATGTGTTGTAGGGGCAAGGACCGTATGCGGCGCAACTGAAGCAGATAGAGAATGATATAAAGGAAGTGCAGAAGCGAATTAACGAAAAGCTTGGTGAGTGCATCAGCCCTTGAGCGCAGGTGATTTCCGAGCATGACACCACCCCAGGCGTCAAGGAGTCGGACACAGGTTTGGCATCACCAAATCTATGGGATCTCGCTGCCGACCGACAAAGGATGGCTGAGGAACATCCATTGCAAGTCGCTCGCTGTACGAAGATCATTCCCATGGACCCTAAAGCTGCTGAGGCTGCCCGCGCCGTGAATCCATTGGGGGGCTTGCAAGGTCAGAAAGGTGCTGACGAGCAAGACAAGTATGTCATCAATATCAAGCAGATTGCGAAGTTTGTTGTTGGTCTGGGTGACCGCGTCGCCCCGACAGATATTGAGGAGGGCATGCGAGTTGGGTAAGTTGTTGTGCACATTGCCTGCTCATAAAATTCTGATACTCTATGTCCAGCGTGGACCGTAACAAGTATCAGATCCAAATACCGTTGCCTCCCAAGATCGACGCTTCCGTCACGATGATGCAGGTAGAGGAAAAGCCGGATGTCACCTACTCAGATGTCGGTGGCTGCAAGGAGCAAATTGAGAAACTCCGGGAAGTCGTCGAGACCCCTCTACTGCATGTGAGTTTCCTTGTTCTCTGAGCATCAGAGGTGACACTCACCACTCAAAAGCCCGAGCGGTTTGTCAGCCTGGGTATCGACCCGCCAAAAGGTGTTCTATTATATGGTCCTCCCGGAACTGGCAAGACTCTGTGTGCTCGTGCTGTCGCGAACCGGACAGATGCGACATTCATTCGAGTTATCGGATCAGAGCTTGTGCAGAAGTATGTCGGTGAGGGAGCTCGGATGGTAAGAGAACTGTTCGAGATGGCTCGGAGTAAGAAGGCCTGCATCATCTTCTTCGATGAAGTTGATGCCATTGGTGGTGCCCGTTTCGATGATGGGGCCGGAGGCGATAATGAAGTTCAACGGACCATGCTTGAATTGATCAACCAACTGGACGGCTTCGATCCCCGAGGAAATATTAAAGTCCTCATGGCAACCAACAGGCATGTACTTGAGCTCAGGTATTCTTTCATTCTGTGCTGACTCCATCGCAGGCCTGATACTTTGGATCCTGCTCTGCTGCGGCCTGGTCGTCTTGACCGGCGCGTCGAATTTTCGCTTCCCGACGTGGAAGGTCGTGCACATATTCTTCGCATACATGCTCGAAGGTCAGTAGTCCTCGCTCTATGTTCTGGCTGTGCGCTGACATTTGCTCCAGCATGAGTGTCGAGAGGGACATCCGATTCGACCTCATTGCTCGTCTATGCCCGAACACGACTGGTGCTGAGCTCAGATCTGTTGCTACGGAGGTGCGTCTGATCTGGTGAGTTCGGTGGTTATCCATGCTCACGATCTAAATTCAGGCCGGTATGTTCGCCATCCGGGCTCGTCGGAAGGTTGCCACAGAGCGGGATTTCTTGGACGCCGTAGAGAAAGTCGTCCGCCAGGGAACGAAGTTCTCTTCTACGTGCGTATCTCTAGTACTTGATTCCATTGTGCAGACATCTCTAATTAGTCTTCCTCTTTAGCCCCCTTTACCAGGTGTATAACTAGATCGTTCGCATGTATCATATATTTAGTTCGGATTCATGGCATCGCTTTCGTTTGAAGTCTTGCGTCTGACTGCATGCGCCTTCACCCTCTGAAGGATCTGCCGTAACGTTCCTGGGTTCATGGGGGTCAGTTGGACGTTGGTATTAAACTGCAAATATCGTCATGTGGTACAACACTAGGAAAAAAGTGCTAATGTATGCAGAGGGTCAGTCGTGCGAATCTGCGTAGGCACTGATAGCAGCAACCAAGCACTCCGTAAAGCCCGCAGTATGGATATGTTTTCACCGTCGGCTCTTCCGCTGGGATCTCCGGGGTGGTCCTTCCTCATCTACGTCCATGGAGTTGTCCGGAGCGTCAGTCGCTTCCTCTTCTTCCTCCTCATCCGAGTCATGAGCCATAGCGCTAGATGGTCAATCCGTTTCAGTCCCTGATCGCTTCGAAAAGCTGTAAACTCACCTCTTCTTAGGTCGACCTTTAGCCCTGCCTTTCTTTCCAGCGGTCTTCTGTGATTGGCTTTGTGCCTGAGATGGGCCCTGCGTTTGACTGGGCTCGTGGGATCCCTCAGCATCCTCATCCTCCTCTTCGTCACTTGCCTCCTCGGTCTGCTTCTTCCTCACCCGCCGAGCGAAGTCCTGGCCATCTTTGACTGCACCTTCGCCCACCGGGACAATCTTCTTGGTCCCGCTTGTCCAGCTCTCGTTGCAGGAAGGACATGTGGAGTGCACACGCTTGTAGTTGTTGAAGCAGTGTCCGTGCAGCCGGACTTTGCAATTCCGAGTGTTGCAAGCGATACCCCTCGTAAGGATCTGATCGGGCAATCGGCTATGAGATAATGACGACAGCAGGAAGGGGGCATTACCTCTAGACAGATGGTGCATTCTAAGACTTCGTCGGGGTAAGTCGATTTCAGGTACGGTAGCAGCTCCAGCAGACTACGAGTAGACAAAGAGTATCGACCCCGTCTGGACAAGCGACCTAAGATATCTGGTCAACATGTTTAAATTCACTACTTACTGGCTTTTGACGAGCCACCCTTTGGCCACGAAGCTTCCCAGGACAACTTCAGCTTGTGTCTTCGTCATATTGGCCTTCAAAAAATTCACTTCGCGCAATGCTGCCAGCGATGAAACGGAGAATGATTCGTGAGGAGCGAGCATAATTTGCTCAACCTAGGAATTCCCATTGTCAGTGACCGCGCGGGGAGTGAAAGGGGGACAGCCATACAATGGCTTTGAAGTACGCGATTTCGGTAGGTGTGTAGTCGGTCGCTAGCTGCGCGATCTCGTCTCCCTTCCTATTCACCTAAGTACGCGGATATCAAGACGCGACTGCGAGTATCTTCGAATTTACTTACCAAGGCATACATCTCCCTTCCATTCTGCTCGTCATGCAGATGTCGGAACTCGAGATCCAGGTCGTTCAAGGAGTCGTTCACTTTTGCGACGAAGGCGTCCCATGCTGCCCTGTCCTCAGCACGCGGGACAGGGATTTGCACTGTCTCTTCTGCAGCTGCAGAACCGCACGTCTATTGAATGATGCCGCCACATTCACGGTGAATGTATCGTATCGTACCTTTTACGGCGTCTATACATTTCAACCAGACTGTATGCGCAAGTTTATACGAGAGTACGCGACGCGAAATGACTGCCTGAAGAAAGAGACGTTGCACGTCGTTTGAGGAAACCATTGCGGAGTGAGGAGAGACGCGTCCGGGACGCGTCGTAAATATTACTCGCGTCTCGGCTAACAGCAGAAACGCGGTCACGGTCAAGCCACGTCCTAGGTCACAGTGCACAGTGAATGTAACGCTACTGAAATCCAAGGTGAATCGGGAGTCATAATAGCACCACGTAACTACTTTGATTGAGTGTGTGCGCATTAGCAATACCGTCTGTATCCAGGTTCTATAGTACGAGTATCACCACATCATTGTCCATAAGTCTCCCTGCACTTCAGATTTTCGGCACCTTCAACGTCTTGCTGACCATAGCAGCGGCCCAGCAGCCAAACACAATGCTAGCCAGATGAATCTCTCCGCTTCCTCCCTGCTTGCCCCAGAGCGTGATGGTGCCCCAGGGAACGCCGGCTTGACCCTCGATCCAACCCAGTTTTGTCCAGACCGAAAGGACGCCGACAAGGATGAGCGAAGATGGGATGGGGAGGCCCTCGAAGTATTTTGCTTTGCCAGACTTGTCCTTCGGTACCAGCGCTACAGTTGCGTTGAAGCGGGCTAGGCGAGCAAGTCCGCAGCAGATAAAGCCGGTGAGGACTACAGTGTCGAGATACGTTCGTAGTCCCACCACGAACGCAACAAGAGCTGGGGCAACGCCGAAAGAGATCTATGATATATTGCGTGAAAAATGTATCATGACGATGGTAGCTCGCAGACATACCAGGTCAGCCAGACTGTCAAGCTCCTGTCCGAGCATACTACTCTCCCTCCTCCACCGCGCTACCTTTCCGTCGAGAAAGTCAAACATGAGTCCCGCAAGGGGGAACATGAGGGCGGACCACAAGTAGTCGTGGTCATTCGTGAGGATGTACCGCGCAGACGAGAACACCGAGAACGACCCGCACACGCCGTTCATGATGGTGACCAGATCCGCTAGGCGGAAGTTCCTGTTGAGAGCGGGCACGCATCCCAGCGTGGTAAGCAGTAGTCCGGCTAGCGCAGAGGCTCGTGTGCGAGGGAAACGAAATACCTGACCAGCGAGAAGTGGCCCTCGGTGTCGTTGTACTGCTGCAGCGCCGCCGCCTTCGTCGTCTCCCCGTTCCCGTTCCCATTCTCCCCCTGCGTGTTGGACGGCTTTCGTTGGCTCATGGCGGTCGTTATCAGAGTTGAGATGGTGACGGCACAAGGAAGGCAGCGCCTGCTATTGTGCGTAAATGTTAGGCTGTATGATTTCTTGCCCGTGGCCTCGTGCTCCACAAGGCACAGCAGTGCACCCTTGGGGCGTCACTTGCAGAGTACTATGACTTTCTATTGCGTTCCCTGGCCGCAGAGTCCGTTACCTCCAAAAACCTGAGTCTGGCCTTTCATGTTCTTCAAGTTGCTGAATGTATCGACGGATGCATATGACTTCATCGCGAAGTCCGGTCCTAATCAAGTCCTGGTGATCGCGAAACCGTATTGATATTTCAAAAGAACATTCATACAGCATCACCCACGTACACAAGACTAAAATACAACTGATCGTCACAAAACCAACACAGACATTGCAGTACGCAAATCCCATCCTATCCATCCACAACCATCGCGTCCCGCTCGCTCTCTGCCTTCTCCAACCTTGCCTTCTCCAGCTCCCGGCTGCGCGCCGCATACTGGTTCGGGTGCGTGACGCTCTCCCCGCCGCCGACGCCCTCGCCCTTCTTCACGCCGCCGCTGCGCGCGTGCGTGATCTCGAACACGCGCGTGCACGCCACATGATAGTGCCCCGCGCGCACCGTGTGCATGATCTCCGGCAGGTCCGCCGCGGTGAGCCCGTGCGGCGCGTACGACGCGAGCAGCGCGGACTGCAGGTTGTCCTCTGAAAAGTGGCGGTACGGGCACCCGTGCGACTCGTTCGGGCCTGGCTGGTCCTGCATGAGGATCTGCTGGCAGCTGGGGAAGAGGCCGCATCGGTGCTTCTGGTGAAATGCATGGAAATTGGACCCTTACCTCTTAGCTGGGTAGTTGGCCCGGCGTCCCTCGAGACCGTATGAATGCCTGATGTTGTAACGGTACTCCTTGTTGAACTTGTCATCCGTAATCTTGCTGAACGACCTCCGCCAAAACGTGATCGCCTCGTCTATCGACAGCCCCAGCACCTGCAGCACCACAACATTTCAGCTTACCGCGCGATTTCAGCTCGCTCGCACGCACCTTCAAGAACAGCCCGTACTGCAACCGCCCCATATGCTTCAAGTGTCTGTCGCGCATGAGACTCTCGTGCAAATTGCGCATGCACATCGGGAAGTGCTTTCGCGCTAGCTCGTCCACCTCCTCCGCCTTGATCCCGCCGCCCTCCGCCGCGGACGACGAGGACGACAGCCACTCGGACGGGACGCCCGCGAGGAAGCCCTGCGAGAGGTTGTTCAGAATCGGGAGCAGGCGCGTGTCCTCGTCCAGCCGGGGCAGCGCCTTCGCTGTCATCTACTCGGGGGTTGCCTGTTAGAGCCTGGGCAAGGGCAAGCGAGCGCAGACGGACCTCGAGCGCCTTTTCGAGGTTTGTTTGGAATTCTTGGAAGACCATGCTGGATTGCTCCCGCGCTGGCACGTAGGCCCACCCGCCTTTGAGGAACACTCGTCGTTTCTCGACCAGATCTGGGACTCGTGTCCATCGTACCTGTGAGAGGAGGTTGTGTCTTCATAATGCGCCTACCGAGATGGGCGGGAGAGTCGTTACCTTGTAGTATTTGTCCTTTTTAAAATGTGCCTCGAGATCCTGCGGCCTGATGTTGCTGGGGACAGCCATGAGCTGTGTCTTGTACATCTCTTTCTCCTTGTCATCTACCTGAGACGATGTCATTATCATATTGCCTTCAGCGCGAGCTCGCGGATCAGGGGACGCACTGGAACCCAGTCGAAGTCTCTTGAGCTGAGGAACGCCTCGCGTTCGCGGGTATCATCTGAATCCCAACGTACTCTAAAGAGCATCATCTCCGCCTTGACGAATCGTCTCCGTAGCTCCTCCCTAACAATCAACACCTTCACACACTTGATTCCATTCCATAACTGCGAGACACTCACGACCGGCAGAACGCCAACCTCAGCACGAAATGCCCGACATGGTCTCTCCTCCGCTCTCCCTGCAAATCACACGTGCTGGCCGAGTTGGCGTTGAGGGTGAGGTACTTGTCGCACTGCGTCTTTGTGACGGCCTTGAGCTCGTCGTAGGAGCGGTTGCGGACGAAGGAGGACTCGATTTCGGCGAGAATGCGGAGGCGGGCGAGGGCGGCGGACTCGAACTCTTCGAGGGTGACGTCGAATATGGGAGGGAGGTCGTAGCTGTATGGGGCCAAAGGTGAGGTGCGGTCGAGAGAGAAAAAGGCGAAGCGATACAGCTTACAAGTTCAGGCGATGGGGGTAGGGCTCCGTTGAATGCAGCTGGACCTGTGCTGATGATGACTTGAGCGGAGTGCTGGGGCCCTTGCGCTCCTTGGCTTTGAACATGTTGTGACCGTTGATGGATAGTTCAGCTACAAGGAAAGAGAATTTGACAAGGAATCAGGACAGGCAGGTCGCGCGACGCATCTCAAATGATGCAAACGCGACCTGTCACGCGAACGTCACACATTCCATCCAGGCTGAGTATCGGTAAAAGTACCAAAGACACGCTATCTATCATTCTATGCACCAAAAGCTAAGTTATGATTGAAGATAGGCATCGGTTATTTTGGAAGTTATGCAGGTACCAACGTCTGTACATACAACGTGACCAGCCACCATAATACTCAGATACATCATGCTAGTGCTACCTTCGCTCAGAGCCGTCGGAGCATCTTCCGAGGACATTGCTCGCCGTCCAATGCAGTGAGCAGACTGGCATAGCCGTTGGGACAGCCGTCGGGGGCTGACGCAGGAGGGATGACCAACGGGGAGCGCCGGCGCGTTAGTGGGACACAGCCACAACACTTCGCAAGGGTCGGGGAAGCCAAATATAGCCGCGAGGCGCAGCGGCGCGTCTTGGCGCGAGTGCCTGACAAGTCGTCCACTGCATCGCTCACCGCTGGAGCCCGCCTGCAACGATGTCCAACGATGCGACTGTCCCGCTCCTCCCGCTCTCCAGGCGCTCTCTCGACGTCGAGCGCGACGACTACGACAGCGACGACGACACCCTCGTCTCGAGCCGCGCTTCCTCTGGCGGCACAGCCAGCCCAAAATTCTCCCGCCTCTCTGCGCCCCTCCTCCTCATACCCATCTCCCGTCGCTGGCGACGTCCCCGCCCCCTCCGCGCCCGCTCGCGCCTCCTCCTCATCTTTGCCCTCGCCCTCGCGAGCACCTTCCTCCTCGTCCCGCTCTTCATCCATCTCATCACCGCCCCCGCTTTCCCCGCAAAGATACCCTCGCCCTACGACGACATCGCCATCGTCTCCCTCGCCTCCTCGCTATCCAGACTGCGCAAGACCCTCCCATATACCCTGCGCACGCTTCACGCCCAGAGCGTCAGACCAAAAGAGATCAGAATATACCTCCCGGAAGGGGAGGAGCGAGACGTGATCCAGCTGCAAGAAAGCGGTGGTCTAAGTCCTGAATTTGAGACCGGGAACGTGAGGATGTTCTTCGTGCCCGACCAGGGTCCTGGGTGAGTAACTTATTCTCAGCTGTCCTACTATAGTCTCAAGTTCTTGTCTAGCACGAAATTCCTCCCCCTTCTAACCGAACACCTCACCCTCGCCTCCAACCCAGACCCACACTCCGCGCACTACCTCTCGCGGCCCCTCATCATCCTCGACGACGACCACCTCTACACCCCTTCCCTCATCTCCACCCTCCTCACCACCCACTTCGCCACCACCCCCGACTCCCCGTTCAAGCCGCGCATCCCCACCGCCAATACCTCAACGCCAATTGCACATGACCCAGATGCGTATCCAGCGCCGAACATGACCAGTGCGGCGTTTGGCCTGCGCGGCCAGCGCATCCGCCCGAACCTCCACTGGGCGAACCCGTACTACGCCAACGGCCGGTACACCGTGCACGGCTGGCAGATCGACGCGCCCTACCGCACCGGGTACCTCACCGCCAACGCCGTACGTACCCAACCCAAACCACATCGTCGACTATGCTAACTCTTACCCTCCTGCAGGGCTACCTCATCCTCCCGTCCTACTTCGTCCCGCACCATCTCCTCCCGGCGTCATCCCCGCACCCGCCCGCGGAGCCCTACACCGCGCACGCCGCCGTCCTCAACTACACCGGCGCGCCCTCGCCCGCGCGGCTCGTCGACGACATCTGGTACGTCCCCCCTCCCCCCCTCTCTGTCTCCCTTCCCTCGTACTCACCCATGAAATCCCAGGATAAACGCGCACCTCTCGCTCACCGCCCACCCGCGCATCATCCTCCCGCTGCCCGCCTCCCCGCCCTCGCTCGCGCTCGACCAGGTCTTCGGCTCGCAGCTGCTCACGCGCAAGATGCGCAGCGAGGGCGTCAGCCGGCAGGACGCGAACGACGCGATGATCGCGTACTTCCGCGACGCGTGGGCGCAAGAGGGCGGCGTGTGGTTCCGCGAGGAGGAGGCGCTCGTGGACGAGGAAGGCGTAGTTGAGCAGGGTGGTGTGCAGGAGCGCGGGGAGAGCAGTGATCCGCTTTGGAGCAGCTGGTGGCGGAGGAAGGTCATGAACCGGGTTTGGGCGGTTGGCCTGGTGTGGAGGAGTTTCGTCGTGGGCTTTGATACGACCAAGGCGCCATAGCATTGAAGCCACGCACGCTCTCAAAAGGAACACTCATATACCATTTATACTTATTATAACGGGACTTGCTGAGGGGTACTTTTACTCGCAACTCACGATAAACCTTGTACTCTTGGATTTTTGGATGAAGTCGCTGAAGGAACACTAGACCTATTCTTCATAATTCAGTGCTGCCGGTTTCTGCAGTCCATCCACGTCAATGTAGGAATCTAGATTGTACAATGCAGATCAAATATCTCTATCGTCCACATCCCGGAGCAGATGGGTCTTCGGTAACAGGCCTTGCATAAAGCACAGGCAATGTTATTGATCCTCGAAAGAGCAGCAATCGACAAGCACGCGAAACTACCGCTCCACAGGCACATCAACTGGCCCCGCCGACTGCGCCGCCGATATGCGCACCTCCTCCCCAATCTTACTCCCCTGGTCCGTGAACCCAAACTTGCCCTTCCCCCAGACGACCGTCTTGCGCTTCCCCTTCCGGCCCTCCCCGAACTCCTCGTTCCACTTGCGCAGGTCCGCGAGGCTGCCGAGCGTCTCCGACGAGGACGGCACGATCTCCGTCAACGCTTTAGTGAAGTTGTGCCAGTGGAGGACGCGCGAGTACTCGGACGGGTCGGGCAGGGATGACTTGTCGGCGTCCGCCGCTGCCTGAGATGTCCCCTGGTCAGCGGGCTTATCCTGGGTTTGTTCTGGGGCGCTGGATAAGGAGCTAGTGGACTCGCTTGACTCTGCAGGAGATGGGGCGCTGGATGAAGCCACCTTCCAAGGGACTTCGACTTTCTCCTTTACAGCATCCAATGCGGCAGCCACACAAAGGTCTGGAGATGTGCATGAGCTATTCATCTGCGAATACATTAACGAGATAACTTACGCTTCAAGTCGGACCCAGAGAAGTTCTCTGTCTTTTTGGCGAGAGCTTTTAGATCTACCTCATTGCCTAATGTCTCACCACGGAGATGGATCTTGAGAATCTCTGGTGTGCAGTCGTCTCATGTCAGCAAAATATTAATCCATCAAGCCTGGGCTCTACGTACCCTCTCTCTCCCTCTCTCCTGGCAGATCTATGAGCAATCGGCGAGGCAACCTTCGGAGTACAGCATCGTCCAGGTCAAATGGTCTATTTGTTGCGCCGATGACAATAACGTTGTCATCCTTGGACGACCGGAGACCGTCCATTTCCTGCATGAACTCCGTGATTACACTGCGATGTGCAATAGCACCTCCAGTCTCTCGTGCTGATGATCTAGCACCGAAGAGGGCATCGAGCTCATCCAGGAAGACGACACAAGGCGCGAGGCGCCGGGCAAGGGAGAACACGGCTTTGACAAGCTTCTCGCCCTCACCGACGTACTTTGAGGACGGTTAGTACAATCATACATCAGAGAGGAAGCGTGCATTTACCATATCCATCACGTCCGAAGGAGAGATAGCAAGCATCCGGCAGCCAGCTTCTTTAGCGAGGGCACGAACGACCAGGGTCTTACCGGTTCCCGGGGGACCAAATAATAGACACCCAGTCATACTGTGATCCTTAAGGATACCATGCTGGAAAGCCATTGGATGCAGAATTGGCAGGGATACGATCGTTCGCACAGCGTCAATTGTATTTGGCGGTAAGTGCACCTGTTCAAACGATGTCGGCATAGACGCTGACGCAGCGCGTAAGAAACAAGCAGTAACCGCATATCACGAACATACCTGAATCCACGATACAACCCAAGAGTCGCCGCTCATGATGATCAAGGTCGTTGTCCCGTTTGATCCTTTCGACAACTTCGTCGGCCTCCATATCATTGTCTTCATCCTCAACTTCCTCTTCTTCCTCCCGGGCGACCTTCTGCAAGCTTTCCTTGGCCCATAGTTTCCGCACTTCATGGCCTGACCTATGGCTAGCCCAAGCCTGGAAGACAGTTTCCCAAGGGATAGGAGTAGGATCGAGGGTAGTAGGTAGTGTTCCAGCCCTCATGTTCTCGCTGATCACAGCCCCGACGGCTCGGTCAGCGACATGCAGGATGTCTCTCCATATCTCGATTCTGTTTCCCCACTCGTGCCACAACTTTGCAGCATCACTCAGTTCGGTGGCGGGGCCCTCTTTTTTCTCTTCAGTAGGCTCGACTTTGTCTTCAGAGACCTGAGGAACTTCTTCAAGTTCAGGAAGAATTCCACCAACTGTGCTGACTCCCATTCGCATGATCAGCTCATTGATTTGTCTCCGCCGTGATATCCTACATTCCCGCTCATGCGAAAGCGATCGTACGCTCGGGACAACGACCGAAGTCCTAAAGAAGCGGGAATTTGCGTCGGCATCGGATGAGCCAGAGGACTTGTTGCTTGAAGGACCGCCTCCTCCGAAGAACGGGTTAAGACCCGACTGGATAGAAGTGCCCCCGGCTCCATTCAAGAACACAACCTCCGGCCGTCCGCTGGAACTACCTCGGTCTTCACCTTCGTCCGTGGATTGGAGAGACAGCTTGGGCAGCTCGTCCTGCAGAGCAGCATCCCCTTTCTCCCATTTCTTCAGACGTCTCCGCAGCCGCTTCTCACGCAGCTTGTCGGCAATTTCATCTTCGTGAGACTCTGTCTTACCAGACTTGGCAGGGGCGACCGACGCAGATGAGCGACCGCCCGTGAGCATGTTCATCACGCTGTACCCACCGTGGCCTGAACTCGATAATGACGAGGTAGGAGGCACGATAGGAGGCGTAATCCCAAAGACAATGGTCATCGGATTCACCACGGGCGAAGTGGGCCTCGAAATCGGGCCCTGCCGTCTTTGACGCACAGCTTGCAAAAGCGAAGGGTACCAGCTAGACGATGTCGACGCAAGAGTTCCAAAGTCACGGACAAAGATGATCCTTGGCCTGCGAAGCGGAGTTGCTCCCGACGCGTTTGCGGGGGACGGGATATTAATGAGTTCATCGAAGAAGGCCTTGGCTTTCGCTGTGGGACTACCTTTGGTACCAGAACCGGAGGCAAAGATAGTTCTTGATGTTCGCATAGGCGCAAGTACGTGCAGAGTCATCTGCGAAGGTATAGAGAAACCAGGCATATCATCGTCGTCCTCTTCATCCTCTATACGTCGAGGAGGCTGGGATAAGGGAGTAGACGAAGTGACATGCAGTGGGTTTCGAGGTAAGGAAATCGCGTTTGCAGCTGCGATATTTTGAGTTAAGTGGTACAAATGGATTTCGATGCGAGCCTCACCTTTCCCGAACTGCCCGCATTCGCCAGCGGCAATTTGTACCGAGTCGAGTACGAGGACTTCTGAGCCCGTCCGGCGCGCCAACTCTCTGACAGTCTCGTCAATAATATAGTCCCCTCCTTCTATGGGACAATATAGGGCCAAAGTCGGCTCGATGGGAGGTCCTTGTGCCGAGGGGTACACAGATCTATGCTGTGTCTGAGGATGCAGCGTAACATGCAGGTTATTCAAGGCTTCGTCTAGGATAGCTGGCGGCGGTATCGCATTGGGATTTGAGCTCTCAGGTTCGGACTCGGGAGCCCAGATTATATCCAGGCCAGATGGGAGTGCGGGGGCAGACTCTGGCTCCTTGCTAGCTGTAGTTGTGGTCCTGGTCCTCGTGCGCCGGACCTTCTCAGGCTCGGGCTCCTCTGCAGGAGCCTCCGGGGGTACATCAGGACTTGCAGACTGGGAATCTGCTTTCACTGCTTGGACATCTGAGTCAGTCGTGGTAGTTGGCGGCGTAGTAGACGAAGAGGAGGAACGCTTGTATACACGAGTGGTCCGAGGCAAAGCATCCTTTCCGGGAATCCGGATCCTTGCCGACTTGCGCGACGAACGGGCAAGTCGAGACGAGGTCTTGAGCAGTGACCTTGTCCTCCGAAGTAGCAGCTGAGAGGTCATCCAAGATTCGTCCTGGACCCAAAGTCTGCACTGAAGCAGACCCCTTTCGGCAGTCTCCGGTCAACGATTCAACATGAGTAAGGCAAGACTAAGCAAAGCTACTTCAGTTTCCTCTGCTCTTTAGACGCATCTCTTCATGCATGAGTCAGTAAGAAAATGGAATAAACGCATTATACAGTGTCTACAGTCATATAATACTAGACGCGAGCGTCCGCGATCCGGCGTAGGTTCAAGATATATGTAACCAAGTACTTATTCAAAGCCCTCATTGACGCTTGTCCTCCCTCTCCTTCTGTCTCTCCAGTAAATCCAGACCCACCAATATCTTTGCAGCCTTCCACAGCTGCACGGCATTGACGATGTTCTTCAACAAGCAAATTGGTGCGCAGGTAACAGCCAGGAGTGCGGGCCACGAGAGATCGCCGAGGAGGGACCCGAATGCAGCCACCTGCGGTATTGAAGAGGACGCGATAGGCGTGTCAATCCACTTCATAAGGTATAACGCGACAAAGAAGAGCTCATTCCCCGCGCACATGACGAAGAGGATTTTCTGTCATGCACCCGTCAGCGACATAACGGACAAATCATCCAAGCTCGAACTTACGGGATCATAATAGAATCGTAAAATACGAGAGACCTCACTGGTAACCGCCTTGTGACTTCTCGAACCAGTAATGAGCGAGCTATAGACATGTCAGAGCCTGAACCATGCATTAGCAGTATTGCCGCACCTATACATATGCATGTAATGACTGCTGAAGTCCAACGTCATAAGGAACTGGAATCCCATCGCGTACTCCGGATACGCCGAACATAGATAGCAGAGGAGACATGAAGTCGTACATCTGTCACAAGATGATTGGAGGAGTGGATTGAACCGAAGCGTATCCCATACATACCTGTCAGTTACCATATCCAACACTGCTCCAAACTTTGACGACTGGCCCAGCGCTCTTGCGGCATGTCCATCGGCAGCATCAAGCAAGCACGAGATACCGTATGCAAGTGTGCAGTATTTGGGATGGTAGCTCATCCAATGCAGCGAAGCAGCTGCCAATATGATACGTGTATAGCCTAATGTGATATCGTTGGGATGGAGTGAGATAAGCAGACATAACCAGATAGCTCACCAATGAGATTCGGCACGAAGAGGAAGACATTCTCAGAGTAGGACTGTGCGGTGGCCAGGTCCACCGCTATCTTTGCGTCCACGACCTCTACAGCAGCTCGTCTGCGTCTGACCTCGTCCAGTGTTTCGTTAGCCATGGTGGTAGGAGCCGGGGGGTCGTAAAGGACGCTGACTGTGCCGCAGAAAGCTATGTGACATACGAACGCGTCCGCCGAGTTCTCCTCTGACCTCAGCGGATCTCTGCCGCTTGCCTGGCACCCACGCCATAAATAGCTTACTGTGCAAGACTTACGATCAAATCCCCGAGCTCCGTGGCGTACCTTTAGCCACATTCCTGCAGCAGAGCATTCCAGGCTGCCGATTATATTAGGGGCCCAATTGTGATATCTCATTCGACATTTGAGGGCACAACGCAGAATTTGTGGGATTGTAACACTAAGTCAAGACTGTGGTCTTGCGATGTATAGAAAGTCCTCCAGTAAGCAACGGACAGGCGCGTAGGCTATTAAATATGTAATGTCCTAGAATAATAGATAAAGCATAGCGAGGGTCGTGGGGGAAAGGGTTTCGTGAGGGTATCATCGGTAGGTAGTGCCGTTTAAGAGCCACCGTTGTTGTTGCCTTTGTTCTGCCAGGGGCGGATTGAAACGACAATAATGACGGCGATGATGATGGCGATGAGGATCGTAAGCCAGAAGCAGATCCAACGCTTTCGGCGTGCTTTCCTTGCTGACACGACAGCTTTCTCGGTTTGTCCGAGCCTACGCGGTATATCAGTAATTTGCTTAACATCTCGGGCAGCAAGGATAGGACCTACGCGGCCTCAGTATCCTTCTCCACACCTGCTGCAGCAGTCTGCACAGCGTCAATCTGCTCGTCTTGTTGTTGTACAAGGATACTCATCTGGAAGAAGTCTAAGGAAATACGACGGTGAGACTTCACGCCATGGAAGACTTACATCATTAAATAGCTGCGCCAATTCCGCGAGTGTTTGCTCGATCTTTCGAATATCCTCATGCCTCTCCTGGACTTCGCGATACGCCGCCCGGGATTCGCCATACCTCGTAGATGATGAGATCTGGCATTGGGTCGTTGAGTAAGCGAAACTTCGGGACAGACTTGACAAAACTCACAGCTTGCGCGAAGATCTGATTTCCAGTCCCTGAAGAATTGTTGACAACAGCGGCAACTTCTTCCTGGGTAGCATCGGGTTTCACTACAAATGCTATAGTTCAGGGGAACCAAAATTGTTGGAAGGGCTGGCAAACCTATTTTGAACTGGCGTTCGACACGCTGTTTATATCGGCTCCTGTAGTCCGCTTCCACGTTCTGATACTTTTGTACGACCTCCATGAATTTCTTCCGTACAAGACTGAGCTAAAAACCAGCGGCATCAGCATCTTAGTTCGGGCGTATATCCCATATTCGCGCACCTGGTTTTTCTTTATACGAGCGTCAGCCCCAGGTGTGGGCTGCGCACCCAGAGACTCGATCCGCCTTTTAATCTGACCGCTCAAACTTCTTGTTTCCCCAACCAGCTCGTCCAATTCGGCATTGAATCTGTTGGACTGAGCCTCGTCCATGTTGTTCAACACTCGCGAATGCAGATCAGATATTCTGGACACATTCGAATCGAACTGGGCAATCATGTCTTGAATGTTGCCGATCTAGCGAAGGGTAGTCAGCAGCGGCTTGTCAGACAGACCCGTATATGAAGCTCACTTCGCCGTAGAAATCTGTCATTCCTTCGCCCGCGCCGTTACCGTTGGCTCCATACGCTGGTTGCGGATTCGAGGGCGGGTTTACACCGGACATTTCGTACCCCCTTCCTTGACCTTGCCCTTGCGTGCGGTAGCTCCCATCTCCTTGCCCACGCTGCGCCTACAAAGCGAACCTCAGTTGATTTGACCAGCCCTCGACGCATAGGACGCACCCTGAGAGCGGCAAGCCTGTCCATTGCCATGATCGTATAGTTCGGTTGATAACGTTACAAAAGTGAAGGATTCGTAGAGGAAGAGGGTATATAGAGTCTGCAAAAACGCCCAGACTGAGTGGATCGTTCGACCGCGGAGGGCAGAGGCGCGCGTGCGGCCTGACGTTAGCCGCCACTGCAATATATGGATTGCCACCCGCGGCTGTGCGGGGACTCGGAATACGACTGTAAATGCACCCAGTCGATCAATCGGAGTCTTCTGTGGCATACTGAACATGCGTTCGTTCGTCGAGCATGTTGTGCATGGGCCAGAGTGGCACATGGGGAATTGCACAAGTGTTTCCACAACCGTGACCTCTCGCAACGCGAAACGGCCAGAGGCATCTTTTGTGAGCTTTACAATCTTGGGCAATGACAATGTCACTTGTGCTGGGTGTTGGCCGCTGTTCTTTGTTGTGCTGTCTGTCTTCCCCATTCGAAGCGTGATAGGCCTTTGAAAGTGTGGTGACTGTCCGTTAAGTTTCTAGTGGGTCGACACCAAATATTGGGGAGAAGTGACTGAGGTGAGTATCGCCGCGCGATCCCCGCTCCTCGTCAGGTTATATTTTCCTCTCGTATGGGCAGATATTAGCCCTCTTCCGCTCACGGGAACGGTACTTGTCATATATATGCATCGAGCCTGCAGCTGCAGTCCTGACAGGTCGAACCCATCCCGTGAACGGATCCCATCTTCGTTCGTTGATACTATTCATGCCGGCGGTGTATGTAGCATACGCATGCGTACATTTCCAATATTTCAGGCTCCCGTAAATCAAGGTCGTTGTTTCACCGGAAGCGCAAAGACAGTGCACAGTGAGTAAACACCTCTGACCTAAACTCTCACTCGTTGTATTACTTGTAAGCCTTAGACCTTTCCTCGGCGGGTGATGCGGATGACTACAGCATTGTACTGCGCAGTACTGCCGCATACGCATACGCTGTTCCTAGGATGGACATCCATTCGAGCGCGAGCACCTGCGCATGCGCGTCTCCTCGGCGCCGTCGTCCATGTTTCGATTCCTAATCATTCTGAGAATTCCTGCCCGATTTAGACAATCGCGAGAGGAGGTCAGCTATGATCTGCTATGATCTCACAGATATACACCTTCCGGGGTAGAACGATCATGCAAAGTAAGCCTCCCGCACTCGTATAAATAGGCGAAGACTCTATTTCACTCTTTTCCCCATCAACTAGACACTACCGTAGTTTTATACTCGTCATGGTTAACACGATTATCAAGCTTGGAGGCACGGCGTCCAATGTAACGGTGGGGAAGATCGGGGTGAGTGCAGTCTTACAAGACTACTCATCTTATGCGACTTACACTTGGTCAACAGCATGGGCTCATGCTCATGACGTGCGTACCGCTTTGACTATGTGGCGTACACTCCTTACGAATCCGTCACGTAGGTGGAAAGCGGTACCTAGTCCCGACGAGGAATGCTTCGAAGCAATCAAGGCAGGCGTGGACTCACTGCCAGAGGGAGCCAAGATGTTCTTGAACAGCGGTATGAGCACCATTTGCCTTCCCACCAGGAGTGCGTTTGACGCCACATCTGTATTTCCCAGGCGAGTTCTACGGACCCAACCTTTCGACCGCCAACCTTGAAATGTTGGCGAGATTCTTCAGCAAGTATCCAGAGTACGCGGACAGAACGTTCCTTTCGGTCAAGGTCAGTCGTTCTGCAAGGCGCTGGAATTTTCTATATTCACGCGCGAATCTAGGGAGGCCTCAAACCTGGAGGTTTCGAACCCGACGCTTCGTTAGTCTTTCCATTGCTCAGCTTACCTCAATGCCCATCTGACGATCCTCGTGAAGGCTAGAGAACCTTCGTCGGAGTGTTGATAACATCAATGCCGCTCTGAAAGGAACGAAGAAACTTGATTTGTTTGAGATGGCAAGAGTCGACCGAAAGGTGCCCATCGAGGATGCGATCAAGAACATGACCATCCTGATCAAGGAAGGGAAATTCGACCACATTGGCATGTCGGAGTGTCGGGCTGAGACTCTTCGACGTGCAAACTCCGTGAATGACGAGGACCTCTGACGAATATATGGAGGTACTGATGTGATGTGAATTTGCAGGTCCATCCGATCACCGCTGTAGAGATTGAAGTGAGCCCATGGAGCTACGAGGAGGAGACAAAGAATGGTGCCATTTACTTGGATTCCTGCCAATGTGGAGCTGACGGTCTCCCATCCCAGTTATTGCAACTGCTGAAGAGCTGAATGTCTCTGTTGCGGCGTATTCGTAGGTACCCACGTATTGACCTTGCAGATCATATCTGAAGTGGGTTCATAGGCCGATCGGCAGGGGCTTCTTGACTGGCCAGATCAAAAGCCTCGACGACCTTCCGAGTAAGTCCTACGTGGGTCTCTCATGCCGTGTATTAACACCTGTGCCAGAGGATGACTTACGACGCCATTTCGATCGCTTCAAGCCAGAGGTTAGTTCCACTACCCGAAAGCGCAGGTCTATGTCTTAGTGGGGCTGATTGACATACCGCGTCAACTCGTAGAACTTTCAACATAATCTGGCCCTTGTCGAGGACCTTACGAAAGTTGCTGAACGCAGGAAGATAACCCCAGCGCAGCTGTGCATCGCGTGGGTAGCGTCGCTCGGCCCGCATATGGTTCCCATTCCTGGATCTTCGTGCGTGCTGTGCCCCTGTAGAATCCGCAACAAGTATTGAATGATTGTTTAGACACAAGAAACGCACGCTGGAGAATTTACATGCAGCGGAGGTCGACCTGTCGGAAAAGGATAGGGAAGAGATCGGAAAGATCATAGCGTCCCACGAAGTGAAGGGCAAACGGTACCAGGATGTCCCTGATGAAGTGCTGAACCTGTGGGGTTGAAAAAACCGGGTCTGTATCATGTTACCTAGCAAGTCAGAGTTGAATCAAGATTAGTGAACAAAGCCAGACCCGAGGTCTACCAGGCTACAGGAATACGTGACAGCAGTGTGACAGGACGCGACGCGACGATCATTTATCTTATCTCGGACACGGCCGAATACGGCCGATCGCTCTCGAGTCATGGACAAGAAATTCGTCTTGAGGCGGCCTCCTTTTCATTATCCCGCTATTTTTCTTGACTACCGACCGCGATGTGTGGGATCTGTGCAGCGCACGGCATCGAAAAGCCAGCAGCCGAGAGAGCGCATTTCCTTGCTCTGTCCAAGAAGCTGCGCCACAGGGGCCCCGATTGGTCGGGCTGCTATGTCGGGACGCAGTCCATCCTCTGCCATGAGCGTCTGGCTATTGTCGGTGTAGGTCAGTAAGTCCGTGTATCGCCAGAAAATGCGACGTATTTACGCCATCCTGCAGATACTGGTGCTCAGCCCATTGTCAGCGACTGCGGGAAGTATACGCTCGCAGTCAACGGCGAGATTTACAACCACATCAAGCTGCGTGCCAGCGTAGACTATAAGTTCAAAACACACTCTGACTGTGAAGTCATTATCCCTCTGGTGCGTCCTGTCTCATGCTGAGACATCAAGTCGTCACTCAAGCTACCATGCCTACTCTAGTACAAGAAATATGGCAAGGACCTATGCGATCTTCTGGATGGCATGTTCTCGTTCGTCCTTCTTGACGAGTCAGTCACGCCGTCCCGTATTATTGCCGCACGTGATCCCATTGGGATCACCACCCTCTACCAGGGCTGGAGCTCAAAACGCCCGGGGGCCGTTTACTTTGCCTCAGAGCTGAAAGCTCTGGTAGACGAATGCGACGACATCATCTCGTTCCCTCCGGGGCATGTCTACGATAGCTCGGATAACTCCACCACGAGATATTACCAGCCTTCGTGGTGGGATGGTGACTCGGATGCCCCTGACGCCCCCATACCCACCGCCAAGGCTGACCTGACGAAGCTCCGGGAAACGCTCGAGATGGCCGTCAAGAAGAGGCTGATGTCCGAGGTGCCGTACGGTGTCCTGCTCAGCGGCGGCTTGGACAGCAGTCTCATCGCTTCCATTGCTGCGAGGGAGACCGAGAAGATTGCCCAAGCACAGCACGAAGCTAGGCAGAGGAAGCTGGCGGAAGCCCAGAGCGGCCCCCCGACTCCTGTCGGTAACGGACTGGTATCTGAAGAAGGTTCGCTACATAATTCAACATCCCTCGAGACCTTGCTGACCGTGTTGTGCGTAGCTACTATTGCTTCCTGGCCTCAACTTCACTCATTCTCCATTGGCCTCGAAAACTCCCCTGATTTGCTTGCTGCACGGAAAGCAGCACATTACCTCGGCACCGTCCACCACGAATATGTCTTCACCGTCCAGGAAGGTCTGGATGCTATTCCCGATGTTATTTATCACCTGGAGACATATGACGTGACGACGGTGCGAGCGAGCACGCCCATGTACCTCCTGAGCCGTAAGATCAAGGCAATGGGTGTCAAAATGGTTCTGAGCGGGGAGGGTAGCGACGAGATCTTCGGAGGTATTTTGACGAACGACCCTTCTCTGGTTTCTGCTAACCCCAGGTGATGCGTAGGCTATCTGTACTTCCATGCTGCACCCGATGCCAAGTCATTCCACCAGGAATGCGTGCGTCGCGTGAAGAACCTGCACACATCCGACTGTTTGCGGGCTAACAAGTAAGAAAATTTATACTAAGATCTGTCAACGTCATGATTGATTCATTTTATGTGTTCAGGTCCACAATGGCATGGGGTCTTGAAGCCCGAGTGCCATTCCTCGACAAGGCTTTCCTGGATGTAGCCATGAACATCGACCCCAAGGAAAAGATGTTCAGCAAAGGCTCCGCTCAGGAGGTCGACGAGGATGGCAAGCCGAAGATGGAGAAATACATTCTCCGCAAAGCCTTCGATTGCGCACCCGATGGAAAGGTAAGACAGGTAACAAGCCAGTCGGCCCATAGCTGACACCTGCCCCAAGCCGTATCTGCCCCACTCCATTCTGTGGCGACAGAAGGAGCAGTTCTCGGATGGTGTCGGATATTCCTGGATTGATGGGTACGTCAAACTGATCTGCACGCCCGAGTCGGTTCCTCACTGAACTGTGTGCATCGCCAATAGAATGAAGGATCACGCCGCTGCAGTCGTATCAGACGAAGCCTTCGCAAAGCGGGCTGAGCGCTGGCCGCGGGACACGCCAGACACCAAGGAGGCGTACTTCATCCGCGAGATATTCGATGGCCTGTTCCCGACGGAAGCTGCCGCGAAGACGGCCGTGCGGTAAGTGTATTGTTGATTGTGTGTTATCTTCAACTCAGACTTATTAATTCCTTCAAAGCTGGATACCCCGAGGCGACTGGGGATGCTCGTCGGATCCCAGCGGTCGCAGCGTCAGTATTCACCAAGCAGCCTATCAACAGGATAGTTAGATAGGCGGCAGAATGCAATAGAATCCTATAGCTGTATGAGTAATACAAAGTAGTCTATCAAGGAACACAACGGACGCGAACCGATCGAGGGTAAACTGCGAGTGTTCATCACAGGTCTGCCTTTGCTAGACCGAGAATAATAGTGTTCATCATGCATACGGAGAAGCAAGCAGATAATTAAAGACGGACTGATAAGAAAAGATATAATGAAAACGAGAAAATGCGAGGCATTGCATGGAAGAGGCCAACGGGTAAGGAAAGTGCTACGGTATCGTGAAACAGGGGTAGTCAGCAACATGATTACAGAGCAGAGCGAGTATAGGAGGCGAGTATGCACATGTCTGGTCGTGAGGATCGGAAGAACGAGCATTATGGACGTGAAGGAAAGAGTCTATGTGTCCAGGCGGGTCAAAGACGGATTCTGGGCTATGATCTGGCGATACATTCCCACTCCCGAGTCTTCTGACGGAGCAGGAGACGCCAGAGATTTGTTGTTGGACGTGACCGTCGCTTTCGTGGCTGCGCTTGTTTGCGATATGTTCCGGGTACGTTTAGCCGCAGTTGGCGTCGACGTGTTCGCCCGAGAGCTGCCAGTGCCTACCCACGCCGGCCTCCCTGGATCCCGTGTCACGGTCGCCTTAGCAGAATGGCCTTCGTCCGATTGAGGTTGTCGGCGAGCAGATGGGGTAGTGCGACCAGCAGGGGTACCTTGCGTACGACGACTAGCCGGACGTGCTGGGTTCGCCGTGTCCATTAATCGCGTGCCAAACTTGGCATTGGCAGACGATTCCCTTGCATAAGCTGTTGACATCGCCGGTGAAGCTCTTCGCGCTCCCGCGGGAGCCGCAGGTTTCGGCTTGACGACCGGTTTTTGAATGGTGATCTTGTCCGCGCCCCAGTAAGAGAAACTCATTTTGCTCTTCCTATCCGAATCATCCGAGTCCATAGCCCTATCCTCATCATCGTCTGGCATTGGCACGATTCTTGGCTGTGGTACGCCTGAATGGTACTGTGCCTTAGATCGCACAACACTGCGAAGGTCAGGTAAATCGCCAGTAAAACTGTATAATGCTCCTGGAAACTTACTCTTCCATTGCTACCACACCCTCGCGAGGTTGAACAACATGGCCGATATCCCATGTCTCGATCTACGCAAGGGAATATCACATGAGCATTAGCCCCCAGCATTTGGTCCATGCTTACCTTGATGAATTTGTACAAATTCCTCGGTTTCGTGTGAGAGCCCCTTCGACCGGTAGTCGCGTACTTTGCCTTGCCCTGCAAGTCCGGTAATGAATTCACCCTGGAATTCGTTGCGGCTACCAATGGTAACGATGTGGTGCCGGTCCTCTGACATCTGAGTACGACATCATTGAACACGACGAGCCACAGGTCCTTCTTTCCGCCTATCCCACTCGAACTGGGCTGTAAGACATCGCTGAGGCGCTTGAACGACGTCTTGCCCTTCACATTCTTGCCGTTCATGGCCGTGGGCGGCGACCCCGGGGTCTTGCCAGGAGCTGGTGAACCACCTTGTTCCTGAGATGGCATCAACTGCCGCTCTTCAACGAGCACCCGCGAAGGCTTCGGAGCCGCCAATTGCTTGACTTTCTCGAGGCCTTCTATACGTGCAAACACATCTCGCGTCTTGTCCCTCTCCTCCTTCTGTATCTTCTCGTCTTCGATACTTCGCACGATAGTCTCGACTTCTGCCACCATTTGGAGCGTACTTTCGTATTCAAACGTACTCGGATCCGTGTGGAAAAGGAGGTTTTGGAAGAGCAGGGGGTATTTCAGCAACCGTTGGAATGGCTTGGACAACGAAATGGCGAGACCAGTCTCGCCCTTATCCGCGGCTGTCTCTTCCAGCTTCTGAAGGTACCTGCAGACTTTGAGCCAATCGTTTGCGTCCTGTTTCTTGGGCTTCTTCGTGGCATAGGCCGTGGACAACGCGTTGTCCACCTGCTCCAACGCTCGCTCAAGGTGCAGAACGTATTGGGCATAGCCATGAAGGATATGCGACTGGTAAGGCTAATTAGTATAAAGTATAGCGAAGTCGAGCGTACTCACGTTTGACACAAATACGTCTGCGAGAGACCGCACGAGGGGATACTGTTCGTCGTACCTCTTTCGCAGGCCTTCACTCAGCTTCTGATGACCCTCGATGATGCTTGACTCGATCACTTCGAGACATCGTCTCAAGTCCTCCGGTAGCTGATGAGGAGGGACTGCGCCCTCAATGACAATACTGTCGGGAGACGTGGAGCTCTTCTTTAGTTTACGAAGAACCCCTTTGGAGCCAGTAGCATTCTTGCGCTCCTGCTCTTTCTCTTTCTCCGACTGACCTACAAAGGATTGCCTGCCGAGGGACTGCGTAGACGCTGCGTTGGGATTTGTGCGAGGAGGGGCAGGTAGCGACTGGTGCGACCGGGATGGGAATGGCACTACCGCGGCTGGCCCGCGTCCCCCTGAAGCTGTCCGAGTGGTGCCATAAGGGGATCGTGGATGATTAAGCTTCGATGCGGGGTTCGTACTGTTTGAAGGCTTTCGCGACGAGGGTGAGTGGAACGATTTGCCCATGCGGTCATCGACCTCGTCCTCTTCATCGGTATCTAGGGATTCACCGTCGATATTGGGATGGTCCTTGCCATCCCTGCTGTTCGACGGTGTAATGGTTGGCGGCACTGCCGTCGGTGTTTCCGAACGAAAGCCGATCGGCGAGAGAAAACGTGCTGCGATGGGAAGATGGTCAAGGGATTCCTGGGGAGAGTCGAAACGGGGGTAGTCATCCAGCTCCAGGGGTGTCGGTGATGTCACGGGTGATGTCGAGAAAGGATGCAGGAGAGGTTCGATGAAAGTCTCCTTCAACTTCACCAGTTCGTTCACATATCTACAGCATCTCATGAGAACAGTTATTGGTGAGAAGTGGCATAAGACTTACCTCTCCTCGCTCGCTACTATCTCCCATAAGACTTCCTGCCTGGTACGTTCCCTGGGCCCCAGGTTCGTGACCAGATCCTCTTCCGCTCCCTCGCTCCAGGACGACACGGCTAAGATACGGCTACTGTTCCCAGTCATCTGTGAATATGGTGTACCGGAGCGAAGTGACTGGTGAAGGGAGGCTGCATCTCCAGCAACCTTGGGATAAGGGGATGTCGCCGACCGCGTGGACGTGGGTTTGGCCGCGCTACTCGTGGCTTTGCTAACGTCTGTCTTGGACGCGGATGCGGATGTAGATGTAGATCCACGAGGATCCTTGCCATGTGCGGCCTGGAAACGCGATACAGTTGTTTTCAGCGGAGCGCCTGTTGTCGCGCCGTTCGCAGGTGCATCAGCGGGCAACGCGCGATCGCCTGAAGGTCCGGGAGTAGGCGGAGGCGACAGAAAGGCTACCTTCTTCGGGGCATCACTGCTACCAGCAGCCGTGTTGACGCTTCCGTTGGCAGTCTTTCGCGAACTACGTCCCGCTGAGTCGGGCTCCGAACGAGGCGGGTGTAAGTCTTCAAGACCCAGCGCATCGTCTTGACCCCGCTCTGCAGCAGGGGTCCCTACAGGAGTTGAGGACTGGTGGGTAGTAGTGGTACCGGTCGCGGAAGAATCGGTCGATAGGGAGCGTATAGGTTGGTCAACAGGGGGTAAAGCGCGTGTTCCGATGTCGGGCAGAGGTTTGCGCGAGTCCACCGACTTGGGCGTGCCCGTCGCAGGTTGTGCAGGCGGCCATTCCGGCAAAGGGGGGAGCGCTGGTAGTTTCTCCTTCTTGAAGGGGTAACTATCGTCTTTGGCGGGCTCGCGATCCTTCTCCCTGGTGATGCTCCTGTTGAATCGGTTGAAAAGCGCCTTCATGGCGAGCTGGGGGGCGTTGCGCGCCGCTCAGGAATATGTACGGCGAACAGGCGCAGCAACGATGAGAGTAAGCAGAAGGAACGTGTAGGCCGTGCGGGCAGGCTGGTCCATGCAACGGCGACCAGACTCGCGAGCGCGGAAGCAAAACAAGGCTATACACTTCTTCACCTCACGCTTCGGGCGACTACCATACGCTATCTGCCTCTGCCCGCTGCTGTCCGCCTCTATGTCTTCCCCGCCGCTGCCAGCGCATCACACAAAGCATATTCCATTGCTCGATTATCCTTTCCTGGGCCGTCGTTTCGCTCTGCGACAGCTTGACGACGGCAAGGCGAATGGAACTGCGCTGTGGCTGGGCGCGCAGTGCATGTCACTCTATCTTGCGGATATCTCCACGAAACTCCAGCACTCTGGTAGATCCGAGTCGAAAAGGCGTCCCAGAGCCGTTGAATTGGGGAGCGGGATAGGGCTGACGGCGTGGGTGACGCCTCTCTCATTCGGAATACGCTACTCAGTACGTCTGGGTGCCATCATCGCAGCCTGGCGCTATCATCTCTGGGCTGGGATGTCCTTGCCACTGACGTCTCCAACGTTATCGCCGCTGTCCTCAGGGAGAACATCTCCACGAATGCCGCTGTCATGACCGGTGATCCTGGCTTGATTGAAGTTCGTGAGCTGGATTGGACTGTTCCGCCGTCGGACTGGACTTGGGCGGATCACGAAAGCATAACATCTCCCTCGCAGACGTGCCTTACGGAGAGCTCTGAACTACTTCGGCCGCCATTTGACCTAATCGTCACGTCGGATACTCTGTACACAGAATCCCTGTGCACGCCGCTTCTCCGCTCACTCCATGCACTCTCTGCTCAATCAGTCCAGTCGACATCGAAGGGCTCTCGCAGTCCGCCGGTATATATCTGTGTTGAACGTCGCGACCCTGCTCTTATAAACCGAGCACTATCTGAGGCAAAGGATACATGGGGTTTCGTTGTCGAGCGTGTTCCACAGAAGAAACTCACGAAGAGCATGGAGAAAGGCGCACTGGTGTGGACTAAGGACGACTGGGATGGCGTGGAGATCTGGCGGATGACATTGGGTTAGACGGTTATTCTATGTGAGCTCGCTCTATTCGCCATTGCCACAAATATACCTCGGCCGGACCTCGGACTTCTGCCTCTGTCATAGGTATACTGTTCCACATCTACATTATTGCATTCGACACTTAACTTGCCTAGGTGGTCAGCTGGGGCCATGATGAGTTTTACCTCAGCATAATCTCAGCGCTTGGTCACAACGGCGTAATGTGCCCGCTCACATGAAAGTGACAAGAGGACGCTGCAATGATGTGGAACGAAGTACTACTGCTTTGCGATTTCGGAATCCTCGAAGCAAGGCAAAAGCTTGTAATATGTTCCATACGAGTCTACTTATAATACACCCAGTCGTAGGTACAATGTCCTGGCCAAGAACAGGAAAGGCGTCAAGAGCGTCAAGTCGTCTCAGAGATTAGCATCTATGTACAAACAGTCCATGGTCGATCAAGTCACACGATCAGTAGGATGACCGTAGTCGCATCCTCAGTAGGTGCCAGCTTTCCTCGAACGTCTATTTAGAGAAGGTAATATATAAGCCCTGACATGAATTCAAATGGTATGAAAAGGAGTCTTCTCACCTTCTGTATCTTCCTCCGCCGAAGCCGCAAATTCCTGCGCACGCGCCCAATAGCGAGAGCCACAAGGCAATGGTGGCGCCCAGAGTCATCCAGATCTGCATAGACACGCTCGTCAGGCACGCTCGCGCACTCAGTCGACTGAACACTAACGGCGTTGCCGAACGCGAACCAGAGGTCGCCGTCGGTCTCGTTGTGCACTTTGGTGCGGACTACCGCCACCGCGATGACGTCAATGAGGAATACTGCTGTCGTGACGAGTGTGGCTAGGAGCCCAAAGATCAAAGTCAATATGGAAGCGCCGCGAGCCGTTCCGGGGCGTAGCATTGCCAGCGAGGTGAGTAGAGCGAGAAATGCTAATCCGCATGCTAGTAGAGAGATACGGCTGTCAGCGGACATTGGTATAGCGCAGGAGTTGCCAGTTGCGCCACAGACCTATTGGGTGCAGAACTAGGACGGCCGTTACGGCTTTGGAGATAACGTGAGGATTATAGCCACGAGATTCCCTAGACAAACATGAGGTTGAAGGCTGGAGAGGTGATGCAGTGGTCATACAGGACGCTCCCAATGATCCCGTTCAAGTCATAGCCCAGATGACGCGGAGAGCAAGAGCCTGGCGTGGTCTCGCTGACGCCCAAGACACTGATTTCAAGACGATGAATTGTGAGGCATGCAGGGAGGGCTGAATTAGAACTCACGAGACGGTGACAGCGTCGACACAGTAACCCCAGACTCCGAAACGAGCATTACTGTGGGCATCAGCAGTGAGGGCACTGACAGCTACATTGGCGTAGAGCTTGAATATGTAGATGGTCTTTATAATAGGCACGGAAAGAGAGACAAGGAGAAGCAAGAGGAAAGCAGCAAATATGAGAAAGGGGGCGATTGCGTCTAACATGTGAGAAGGACTGAAGCGTACAGCTGCGTGAGGAGGGGACGGTACAGGACTTTATAAACGCCTCAAGGCGTTACAAGGTGGAGTGGGCCGACATTACAGGAATGACGTCGGGCCCCCTTGTATATAGCAGCCACGTTGAACGCGTCCGATCAGTTGCAGTGCATGCCATTGACAGAGGCTCCGCAGCGCTATACACGATCGACAAAGGCATTCCAGGCTGCAGCATCGTCCTGCGCGGTGGCCAGCGCACGTCAAGACAGCGCCCGGCCGTGTGAAATAGGGTATTGCTGAAACAACTAACACGGCATAGCCCGGAGAAGCCCAGAAGATCACTTGCTGAAAATTTAGGCCTTCGACCCCAGACAAGACAGCAGTGAATCCCCCCACCGCACGCTCGCGAGCAACGCGTCGGGCCCAGCGGAAGCTCAGAGCTGGTAATAATATAGGGATTCACGTTGAGGCGAGCCCAGCGACAGGAATGATGCGATTGTCGACATCCAGAGCACATTTGATTAGGTTTCGGTGAGACCGCTTCCATCATTTTTCGGGGTCGTCGCGACGTGATTCGCTTAGTCGAGTCACGCTTCGAGGCCCTCCCCTTGTGAGAACGGCGGGGGGTACCGCTACTCCGCTGCCCTTATAAGCACAAGGCGGACGGCCTGAGCACACGTAAATCAGGGCGAGCCGGGCGCAACGGCGACGGGATCACTGCAGTACACGGAAGAAATTCCGGCTGGAAAAGAAAAACATACGAGATCGCAAGGGCGCTGATACGAAGAAGCGGGCAGACCACACTGGGACGAAGTCCGGGGTCCTTGGTTGCTTCTATTTGGTTCCAAAAGCCAAGCCAAATAAGGATAAGAAGAGCGCGTCCCAGCAACTGCTCTCCTATCTCCCTCTCTCTCTTTTCTCTCTATACCTCCTCTTGGGTCGAGGCAGCGTTCCCGCCCGTTTCTCTCTCTTGTGTCTTATTATCGGTTCATCGTGAGTCGCTTTTTCTACTCGCTTTCTCCTCCTGCCGAACCTTTGTTTTCGCCCTCCCTTTGTACTCCTGTCCTTATAATAACTGACACGTAGCCCTCGTCAGCTCCCACCTAACACCTATCGTAATGTCTGCTGAAGCCGCTCCCGCTGCTCCCGTCGAGGAGGTTAAGCCTACCGAGACCCCCGCTGCCGAGCCTGAGGTCCCCACTGCTGAGGTCCCCAAGGCTGAGGAGCCCGTTCCCGCTACCGTACGCGTCATTTCTCAGTCTTGCGACTAGTCCCACTCATTGTTTCGTAGGAGGTCGCCGTCGCTGCCCCCGCCGCCGAGGAGCCCAAGGCCGAGGTGAGACGCGTCGCTTCCGCCCATCATCCGCTATTTTTCTCAATCCGTATTCTAGCAACCGGAGGCTGCTGCCCCTGCTGTCCCCGAGACCACCACCGAGGCTGCGACGGAGGAACCCGCGAAGGAGGAGGCCAAGCCTGCTGAGGAGGCCGCCCCTGCCGCTGAGGCACCCAAGAAAGAGGAGAGACCCAAGAGCCCTGGCTTGTTCTCCAAGCTGCTCGCGCCCTTGAAGAAGGCCAAGGGCCCGAAGAGCCCCAAGGCTGAGAAGAAGAAGGAAGAGGTTGAGGTGCGCCTATATCCTCCAGGGTCCCCTGGTATACGTTAACGTCTCGTCGTAGCCCACTCCTGCTCCTGTTGCTGAGGAGCCCGCTAAGGAGGAGGCCAAGGCCGAGGAGACGCCTGCCGCTCCCGCTGCCGAGGAGGCTGCGGCTGCTCAGGCCGCCGAGCCCGTCAAGGAGACGTGAGTGCCTGATCTTTCCATGTCATTTGTCTCGGTAACTAACAACTATTCCCAGTGAGGTTGCTGCTGCCCCCGAGGCTGCCCCTGAGAACGCTGAGGCCCCCAAGGAGGCCGCAACGGAAGCAACCGAGGCTCCCAAAGAGACCCCCAAGGAGGATAAGGTACATTCCTTGAGCTTTTAACAATTGTTAACGATTCGCTAATGATACCTCTACAGAAGGAGGATGCTAAGAAGAGCAGCAAGGTCGGCCGCCGCTTGTCGGCGCGTGTTGGTGACTTCTTCAAGCCCAAGCACAAGGAGTCCCACAACACTCCCCCGAAGGTCGACGAGAACCCTCCTCAGATTGAGGAGCCCGCTGCCGTCGCTCCCTTGGAGAACCCGGCCACTGAGACCGCTGCTGCTGCTGAGTCCGCCGCCGCCGAGCCCGCGAAGACGGAGGCCCCCGCAGCCGAGCCCGAAACCAAGCCCATCGAGGCTGCTCCCACACCTGTCGCCGCTGCCGCATAGACTCCATGCCGTTGAAGACCTTCAACGCCCATCGCACGATAGTCACGAGCCCTCTGATCATCTCTCCTTGTCATTTTCGCGTCATCTTTGGAACCGCCTTTTTTACCCATGATTATGTCTTCTGTTTCGTCGCTCAGCATTTCATTCATTCATTTATACCTTACTCTCGGATTTGGGTTTTGCGTTTGATTACTACCTTGACGACTCTACTCATCACGATAACCCTGGTCCGTGTTTTCCACCTAATTAGTCGTGGCGATCCTGTGATTCTATTCTGCATACCCCATCTTTCTTTTCTTCATTGGATCGCTATAGCATGTGCCTAGTATTCTTGTAATGATCTTTTCCTGCAAGAATGGGTGACATGGCACACATGTGGAAGTAGACAAGAAATATACCTGATCCGGCCCACCAGCATGCAGTGACAACATGAGTCATTTTTACATCGACGCGATCGTCCCTGGTATCTGCAGCTTTACTGTCTTTGACTGAACTGTACGATTATGCCGCCAAAATCTTCCAGTGTGGGCAAGGAAAGGTTGCTCGACCAGGAGGAAGAGCCGTTGCAGGCGGTCATCCTCGCGGATAGCTTCAACAAACGGTTCAAGCCACTAACCCTCTCTAAACCTCGGGTGCGTCATATCCAAGATGATAAGCGACCGTACCATTGATCTAGCTTTGGAATACGAATAGTGTCTCTTGCCGATATGCAATGCCCCGTTACTAGACTGGACGTTTGAAAGTCTATCCCTGGCCGGCGTCCAAGAGATCTTTGTGATATGTCGGTCTCATGCCGACTTGGTGAAGACGGCTATACGGTGGGCCACTTCTTGTGGTCCTCTCGACCGGCGCTGAATCGGTGCCATGTAATTCAGAGAGTCCAAATGGTCCAAGCCGAGCTCGGGGCTGAAGATCGTGCCTATCATGACCGCGAAGGAGACGTTCTCGCCGGGAGATGCTATGCGCGACATCTACACGCGGGGGCTCATTACCACGGACTTTGTCTTGGTCAATGGGGATTTGGTGAGCAATGTTAGGATCGATGAGGTGGTCCAGGTGCATCGGGAACGGCGGAAGACGAACAAGGATGCTATCATGACTATGGTGGTGAAGGAGAGCGGGGCCAAGCATCGGACGAGGTGCGCGTGTGCTTGTACTGTTTGTTCTGCAGGTTTTTGAATCGTACGGGTATCATTAGATCACGGGGAGATTCAGCTGTTTTCGTCTTAGATGCTGAGTCCTCGGAGTGTCTACACTATGAACCCGTAACCGGCTACCCACCGAAGACGCACGTCGGCATCCCCAGGGAAATCTTTGCTGAACATCCTGAGGTTGAGATACGAAACGATCTCATAGATTGTTCTATAGATGTATGCTCTGTTGAGGTGAGGGTTTACGCTACGATGCGAAGTACGCAGACGTAACTCTGTCCTCGCAGGTACCCTCCCTTTTCCAGGACAACTTCGACTGGTTAGATCTCAGACGAGATTTCGTCCATGGCGTTCTGACGTCTGATCTGCTCATGAAAAATATCCACTGCTACGTGGTGAAAGAGGGTTATGCAGCGCGCGTAAAGGATACCAAGAGTTACGATTCTATCAGGTATTTTGTGTCAATTCCTGAAATCAGGCGGGCAATTGACTCTAGTCCTTAGCAAGGATATCCTTTCTCGGTGGACGTTCCCCTTAGTTCCCGACGATAACCACCCTGGGGGTCATGCCTATGAGCACTTGCGCGGAAATAGATATATCGCAAAGGATAACACGGTGGTATTATCGAGGTGCGTGCAAAGCGAGTCCGTCTTGACAAGTACTTATGCATCACCTTTCTACCTCCGGTAGAACCTGCAAGGTTGGCAATAACACGCTGATCGGGTCCTCGACGCAAGTCTTCGATAACGCTCAGATCATTTCGAGTGTGATTGGTCAAAGATGCAGAATTGGGCCCGGCACCATCATCAGCAACTCCTACGTTTTCGATGGTACTACGATAGGCGCAAACTGCGTGATCGAGAATAGTATCATAGGGTCGAAAGTCAATATCAAGGATAAAAGCCGCGTGGAAAGAGGATGCCTTATTTCGGACGGCGTCATCTTGGGCCCCGAAGCGAAGCTAAGGCCTTTTGAGCGGGTGTCAAAGAGGAGAGACACTGAGGGCAGTAATGATGGCGACGAGGAGGAAGAAGAGGAAAGTGAAGACGAAGACGAAGAGGATGGCGAGGATGGAGATGATGATGAGGAAGATGGCGACGAAGAGGAGGACGAGGAGGATGAGGAAGATGATGGTGAGGAATCTGATGAAGAGGCCTCGGATTCAGAACTGGAAGAGGCTGAAGCTAGTGAGTACCCTTGTGGACGGCGGCGATTGTTGACTTTAACTCTGCGTAGATCAAGCCGCTATCGGAGCAGTACTAGGCAAAGATAGTAACGCCATAGCATGGCCCCTCCGGTCGGCAGACGACGAGGACGAAGACGCAGATGAAATAGAATCATTCAATAATCAACGTCTAATGCGGCTGGGTATGTGTCCTTCTTACATTTCGTTTGCCCAGCAGGCTGACCTCAAGACCTAGGGGACAATGCTTCCGACCTGGACTTGACTGATCCGGGATCTGTCACCTCCTCTGAGACAGCGAGCGACAGCGAAGATGAAGACGACTTCATGACGAGTAGTGCGGCCCGAGCGTCGTCTTCTGCGACATCCCTGCCTTTGACAACCCCTTCCACCGAGATGCTCGTACCCCCTCTAGCCTCTGCGGCCGAGAAGGAATTCCAAAGCGAGGTGACTCAGTCTCTGGAGCGCGCATTCGCGGAGGGCCATTCCGTCGACAACGCCGCCGTGGAGCTGAAGACCTTGCGCATGTCTACGAATGTACCGTTACGCAGAGTACGGGAGGCCGTTATCGCTGGTATTGTGGAGCGAATCCCTATCGTGGAAGGGAACATGGCACAGCAGAGGAAGGAGATTGCTAACGTTGTGGATAGGTGGGGAGAGCTTATCAATAAGATAGGAGGAGTCGACGCCGTTGAGACTGTCTCCATATTGCAAGTAAGTAGTTAATAAGCCAGACATCCTAGGATGTATGCTGACGTCGTAACTTTATTTAGACGCATTGTGCATCATCACCACGCATGGCCCTCTTTGGTCAGATCCTCGCCGCACTCTACCAGAATGACCTGGTGGAGGAGGATGACATACGCGAATGGCATAAACAGCCTGCATCGAAGGGGGAAGGACTCAAGCCAGGAAACTTTGCGGAGAATGTGCACAAGTGCTGGGCAGTCGGAGCCCGCATGATCCAACAGTTTGATGAACAAGAGGAAAGTGAAGAAGAGAGCGAGGAAGGAAGTGAAGAGGAAAGCGAATAAATGTACCACTACAGGTTATGTTTCATGGCGCATCTGGGCAATCACGATACAAACTCTTGCGCTAGTCATTAATCGCAGGGTATCGTGGATAAATTACAGCCCGTCAATTAACATACAACTGAACACGTCAAAGTCGTCATGGTCCTACATCGCACAGCGTCCTCAAACTCCTTCAAGAATGTACGATCCTTCCATCTCAATACTTCAGGATGATGTAGAGAGCTATGCCAAACATAGTCAGTAACTGGAAGACTAAGGTACATATATGAGCTCACCATGAATGATTCCGGGGCTGGTGACAGGCGACTCGTCAGCGATACGCATTCGCAACAATAGATTTGAGACTTACATGTATCCCAGGATGGTCTACAAGAACATCATCATCGTAAGTACGAAGCCTTATGAAACACAGTCGAATGGACTTACCAAAAGGATGTTGATCAACTGTATTCGATCCACCGGTCAGACTATGTGATAATGAACGCAACGCGACACTACTCACGAGGTCCGCACCGCATCCTCGCTCAAGGAAGACGCCAATGGGAGGGACGAAGATTGCGAAACTGGTTTACGATGTCAAACGTGGTGCAACGGCAGGAGCCAGTTCGGGGACTTACAAGATCTGAAAAAGTGGGTTCAGACCGAGGGCCGTGCAAGAAGAGGGCAGTAACATACCTTGCAAATATCAGATGCAGTAAAAGCCATTTTTGCTAAGAATTATCTGGTTTATAGGCGTGTCGCAGATATGTGGGTGGTCGATGAAAATTCTGAGTAAGTTCAACGCGCGACGGGTCGCCTTATAAACGGGCGACAGGTGCATGACGGCGATGCGCCTGACGTCATCGACCCCGACACATATAGCTGCGGCCTGTGGGAGACTGACGTCGTCCTCACTGTATGCCGTCTGCACATCCGTGTGCGCAGGCGGATTAGTACGTACAGCGACGCGTAGGGATGCATGCAAGGCATCACTGCATGTCCAACGTACTCAAGTTTAGTTGTCCAAGTACTCTACTCATGCGCGCCAGCAGAGCTCACGATCCGAGTTTGGCGACCCAAGTGCGCTTGGTACTGTGGAATTTGTGATACACTTTCCCTGTGCCAGAGAGGGCACGGAGAATTATCCTCTGTCCTGCGAAGCTGCAGCAATGCATGCATGGCATACGATATGCACAACATCCCTGCTTCACCATCCATCCCGCTCCAAGTTTGATGTCTTTGCCTTTTGAAGCCCAGAAGCATCGTAAGCCCATATCTACCCAGTAGCAGCCAAAGTTATGGATGTTCATGGGCAGACTCATCCAAGCTGCATGTCTGTGGCTTGTGGCGTTAATATTGTGTGGCCAATGGCCATGCTCAGAAGCGCCCGATACAAATCTGAGATCGTTTGCAGATCTGGCTTCTCAGGGAGATCACGTGACTCAGATTTACCAAAAGATTCTCGAGTCACTTCAGGTCAAGCACTTGAACAGACTTGAACATGGCTGATCAACCGACAAAACAAAAGCTATGGGGTGGGCGGTTCACGGGAAAGACAGATCCTCTGTAGGTATATCTACCGTTCTAACTTTTTTCTCTAATCAACGCCACTTTTAGTATGCACGCGTTCAATGAGTCTCTGAGCTACGACAAGCGCATGCATGCCGCCGATATCAAGGGCTCCATTGCATATGCCAAGTCTCTGACTCTCATTGGCATCTTGACGAAAGATGAGGAAGCGAAAATTGTTGAAGGTCTCAAGAAAGTTGGCCAGGAATGGGAGAACGGCACTGTTAGTCCCCGTATCCTTTATCTTCGGTACATGCTGAAGGAGGTCTGTCCAGTTTGAGGTGAAACCTGATGATGAAGACATTCACACCGCGAATGAGAGGCGATTGAGCGAGTTGATTGGTCCTCTCGGCGGCAAGTTGCACACGGGACGTTCTCGCAATGACCAAGTGGCCACGGATATGCGCATCTGGCTCCTTGATCAAGTGCAGGACATCACACAGTCTCTGAAGGCATTCATTCGCGTCATGGTAGAACGCGCGGATAAGGAGAAAGATTATCTTCTCCCTGGATATACTCACCTGCAAGTGTGTTATCCGAAAGTATTTTCGTAGCTAAGTGATATTGATATCGCCGTTCTTGCAGCGCGGCCAACCCATCAGATGGTCACACCTGCTCCTATCACACGCCTTCTCCTTCCATGCAGACTATCAGCGCCTCCAGCAGCTGATTCCCCACATCTCCGTCCTGCCCCTAGGTTCTGGTGCCTTGGCAGGCAACCCTTTCGCTGTCGACCGCGAGTTCCTCGCCAAGGAGTTGGGATTCCAGTTTCTTGCTGAGAATAGTCTGTACGGTGTCGGTGACCGCGACTTCATCGCAGAGTTCATGATGTGGGCGAGCCTGACAATGGTGCACCTGAGTCGGATGGCTGAAGATTTGATCATCTACTCTACCGCTGAGTTTGGATTTGTCACGCTCAGTGATGCGTATAGGTTCGTCTTGGTCATGTGTCAGTGCTACCTAAAGCACCAGCTCACTATCATGTCCAGCACTGGATCGAGTATCATGCCTCAAAAGAAGAATCCTGATTCCTTGGAACTTCTCCGGGGCAAATCAGGGAGGGTATTCGGCAATGTGAGCTCGTAGTTTATTGATTGTGGCATTTGATCTGAGTGCCGCGTAGATGTCAGGTTTCTTGATGACGTTGAAAGGCTTGCCTTCCACGTACAACAAGGATCTTCAAGAGGACAAGGAGCCCTTATTCGACTCCGTTGCCACTATCTCGGCATGCCTAAAAATCTCAGAAGGTGTCATCTCCACTATGGAGGTACAGGCCTATTCTACGACGGTGAATCACAAAAGTCTGACAGCCCTTACTAGGTGCACGGGGACAAGATGCGCAAAGCGCTGACCATGGACGTCCTTGCTACGGATCTCGCGGACTATCTGGTCCGCAAGGGAGTAAGACACTTTCAGGGCCGCTGTCACCTTATCTCTAACAGCGCTTGATACAGATACCGTTCCGGGAGACCCACCATATCTCTGGGCGAGCCGTGGCCTTGGCTGAAGCCCGAAAATGTCAACTGAACGAGCTCTCACTCCAAGACTACAAGAGCCTCAATGAGAAGTTCGAAGAGGATGTTCACCAAGTATTCGACTTTGAGGCGAGTGTAGAGCGGCGACAAGCCATCGGGGGACCTAGTAGAAAGATGTTGGAGAGGCAGATTTCGGTCTTGAGGAATGCTTTGGAAAACTAAACTGCGCCTTTGTCCTGCCGTAGTCGTTGCACAGTTCATGGCTATGTTTCAATCTTAATTCCAACCGAAACAACGAAGGCTTCAGCCACCCCGCCCTCAGAGCTGTGCGAGTGTCACACACGCAGCCAATCGGCCGTTGCCGTCTATTTATGTTCCCCACCATCACTGGCGCTCGACGCCGAATACCCCCTGGACCGTCGACGCCGCTAGACCGCTCTGCTGTCTCACCGCCTCTCTTTAAACGCCCTTGATAACCCCCCTCGCTACCCGACCTGCTGTAGCATTGACTGCTGCCAGCAATAAACACTAATACCCACTCCACGCTTGTCTCCACACTTCTTCCCTGACGCGACGTTACACGGTATCCATTAGTTACCACCATGGCCAGAGACAGATTAGCAGCTATGAGGGTGAGCGCTGCTGCCTCGCGGGACTGGATTGTGCGCTTATGTTGATGTGTTGCAGGCCCAACAGCAGGGTGGCTTCAATGACTCGTGAGTTCAGCGCGACCGCCCTATGTTTACTCTTTCTTGACTGCCGTACAGGAACTCGTACCCCACGCAGGCTTCCGGGGGCTACAGCAGTCGACGCGCCAACCCATATGCTCAGCAAGACGACCGCAGCTATGAGATGTCTGAAGTCGCTGGAAGCACAGTGCATCTGACGTCTAACATGGCGGCTGGCGGCGGAGGCGACAGCATGACGGAATTCTACAATGAAGTACGGACGGTTTTTTGCAATCAAGCATACACGATACTGACTGCTGGCTGCAGATTGCGTCGCTCCAGGACAGCATACGCGCTTTCAGTGACAACGTCGCCCGTATCAGCGACCTCCATTCGCGGTCTCTGAACAACATGGACGATGCCGCCGCACAACGGAACCAGCAAGACCTGGAGGATCTCGTGCAAGAGACGAGTGCGCTGAGCTCCCAATTGAAACGTAGGATAAAGGATCTGGAGCGGCAGGGTGGTGCTGGGAGGGATGGCCAAATCCGTAAACAACAGGTTCGGCGCATTACTCTAGTTCCATGCAAATTGAAGTTGCTAACAAGTGTTCCTCCATGCTAGACGGCTTTGGTGAAGTCGAAGTTCGTAGAGGCTATTCAAAACTATCAGGGTGTTGAGCAGCAGTATCGGCAGCGATACAAGCAGCGGATGGAACGGCAGTTCAAAATTGGTATATCTGCCTTGATCTCGTACGGAGATACATGCTTACAGGATTCCGCGTAGTGAAACCGGATGCCACACCAGAGGAGATCAAGGCCGTCGTTAACGACGAGTCCGGCGGTCAGATATTCAGCCAAGCTGTGAGCGGCCTATCGTTTGGGGCTACCCGATTCTTATTAATTGAGCATCTTCGTAGTTGATGAACTCTAACCGGTATGGCGAGTCACGGGCAGCATACCGTGAGGTGCAAGCGCGGCACGAAGATATCAAGAGGATCGAGAGCACGCTGGCGGAGCTCGCACAGCTTTTCAATGATGTAGGTTCCTTGCAGTCAATCAACGACTTGCCTTACCCCTCTCCTATAGATGAGTATCCTTGTTGAGCAGCAGGATGAGCAAATCAACACGATCGAAGCTACCGCTGCCAACGTCGAGAAGGACATGGAAGTCGGGTGAGTAAATAGTATTACTCGTCCTCGCGTACGGCCGTGTTCATAATCGTTGTTTAGTCTTAATTACACCGAGAAGGCAGTGGACTCGGCTCGTGCTGCGCGAAAGAAGCGATGGATCTGCTTCGGTATCTCACTTGTTATCCTCGCCATTATTGCCATCGTCGTCGCTATCGAGGTCGTTCAGCGCGTCAACACGAACAAGAGTTCGTCAGATGGCACTAAGACCGTCACGGCAAGTGGTTCAGCGGCTCCGTCCACCGCAGCCGCGGCGGCAGCTGCTGTCGCAACAGCAGTTGTCACTGGAACTCCAACCTAGCATTGACTATATACCTTCAGAGTGGTTGGTTGGTTCTCGATTCCTGCGGGTGTTCTGTCGTCTATGTATATTCAGACCCATTTACCCTGGACATTTATTTATGTGCCATAGCCCTTTACGTCGGGGCTCCTTCGCACATCAGCGTAGTGTTGCTCCTGCAGTGAGGTGACTTTGCAGACTGTCTCACTTCACTTCAAGTTTGACGTACTTCACCCACTGCACAGTTGTCCTGAATTGCCTTTGAAGACTGCATTGAAGTCTGATCATGGCCACGTGCTGACCGTTAATGGCAGCGCGCGCCACCAGACGCGCTCGCCCTGCGTCCAAGTGGTGTCCGAGTCGCAGAGTCGCATCTACTCCGCGTCATACCCCGTGCAGAGATAACAATAGAACGGCTGTGGCAGATAACCTCCATGATATGCTGGCAGTTTTCACTGGGCTCAAGAAATTTGTCAGGAGTCCATATGACAAGGTGTCGACTCGACTTTTGGTATTGTACATCCTGGCAGATGGTATGGGCATTATTAGTGTATTTAAGAGTACAATGTATATGCAGATATCCCCAAGTTCATCCTACGAGGACAAGTCAGTGCCTTCACCACGCGTACGTGGGAATATTACGGGATATTCCGTGGCTGATCTGCCCACTTCAATGAAGGCGTTGAAGCGCCTTCAACTTCACTTCACTCGGGTTGAAGTGTCAAAAACTCCACTGTGCGACACTGCAACTTCACTGCAGGAGCAACACTACATCAGCGAGCCTCAGAGGAAGCACCACGTCCTCTCGGATACATCTTATTATACGATCAGCTATTTCCATAGTTTCCGGATAGTGATAAGTATAAACATGGACTGTTGACGGATGGGAGCTACGGGGATCCGCGATTGTTGTCAGAATGGGCCGTGTGAAACAGCCGCTTCCCCATTGAATTCACAAAAGGAGCCAAAAGAGTCGGGCAGTCCAACGGAAGTAAAAGTGAAACGCAGGACTTTAAACTGGCATACGGCGTGAGCAGGCTCCGAGCAACATCCTGAACGTTCGGTCACGGTGCAGAAGCGGGGGCGAAGGCAAGCAATCCAGTTCAGAGGCTCGGATGCTGACATTTTACGGACAAAGGTTGGACATGCTGTGCGTTGGGAGGCATAACTCTGGTGCGCGTAGTCTGACAAATAAGGCGGGGGTATGTCGATACGGAAGCCATGCCGTCCCGAGCGGGTCGCCAGTTTTCCGGCGAGCGAAATTTCAGCGGTAAATTTGCAGGAATTCGTAGAACAAATGATGCATGTTGCAACAGGCCGTGGACTGTCATAAGCAACGTGTATAAAGCATTGTTGAAAGGCATCAGGCAGGCGGAACTCTTTGGCAGAGGCCACGTTGTTTTGTTGGCACCGCCAATTGCCAATGGCAGCGGGGCGGCTTCGGCTGCGAGAGAGGATCTCAGATCGACCTCATTATGTCACGTGACCCAACCTAAGAGGGCTGACGCGTCCCTCCCAGTGCTCCCTATATAAGCCTCCGCTCCCGCTCGCCTTCCGGTACGTCCCACCTTATCTGCAACTCACTCTCCGACACTGTCCGCCCCCTCTCCAGCTTAGCCTTGTGAGTTGTCGCCTTCGTCGCCATCTTCCCAGCACATACTGACTCCGTCCTCGTCGTCAGACTCCCACTCTCACGTACTTACGAACGTCATGGCTGGCAAGAAGCGCTGTCAATTCACCGCCGAGCAACAGTGCAACTCCGCTGCACTCCGTCTCGTTGGCTCATGCCCGCACTGCAGACATGAGTTCTGCGGCAACGTACGTTGGCACCCCATTAACGCCGCTGGAATTTGCCACTAACTTCGCATCCTTCCTCCTATTAGCACCGCCTCCCAGAACATCATAACTGCACCAACTTGCAGGACTGCAGACAGCAGGCTTTCGAGCGCAACAAGGCTAAGCTGGAGAGCGAGCGGACGGTGGCCCCCAAGATGGCCATGGCATGATGACCCTTCACCACTCCCCCATTTATCCCCCATCTACCCGTCATCATCCCGTCCCACCATAGCCTGCTAATCAGGCCTTTAGTGACTGCAGACCATATCTCGGACACATACATACCACCATTTATCACGACTATCTTCATGTATCAAGTTGTATTTCTCCTCATCCAGGATTATAGAGTCACGGTATAATATTACACGGCATATTGTGCGGGTTGTGTACACCTTATGTTTTGGACATTGCAGCTGTCGTTTGCCAGCGTTCATAAGAGCATAGCATGTGTCCAGTCATATGAAATGGATGCGCTCTGGATGGGCGGTATTGAGGTCGCGGCACTTGAGCGGCACAGTTAGATTGTGATCCTGATTGCGGGGTGTGCCCAGATCGATTCTCCGCATAAATAAGGTGACTCCAGTACAGTGTCGCGTTCCCCATCCGTTGCTGTCCCTCGACCCATTCCACAACCGGGAACGCTGTGATAGTAGTGAGATTTTGGACTCCTTCCTTCCGTTGCTGCTCATACTTACGACCGACAGGCGCCAAAGCATTTATCACGTGTGCCGGGTCCGCCACCAGCACTTGATATCAAGCTAGCCCGTAAGTCATCATCAGTTGTATACCGTTCATCCCATTAATTGTGCGCCTTCTTGTCCGTTGAACAAATACGCACCCCGCCTGTCTTTTGGTTCCGTCCCTCGATCGCGTATGGCAACGCCCAGGATCAAGCAGGTCTTGAACCACGTATCTGGCAAGAAAGAGATGGCAGCAGGTAGGATCAGCCGGATTAGTACCAGGCACCTTGGTTAGGGTTTGCTGATGTGCGATTGGTTCGTTGGGATTGGTAGAAACTTGGGATAACGTTCCGCTGGCCCCCCCGGACAGGTTCGCAATTTCTTTCATCCGCTGTGCCCCATACCCCGGCTTCACTCACGGAGGCATCGCTGATCTATTTGTTGCAGTATCTTCCAGCTTACTGCCGCTTACAAGGCAGATCCTTTCCCTCAGAAGGTTAATCTGGGGGTGGGAGCTTACAGAGATGACGATAACAAGCCTTGGGTGCTGCCCGTGGTCCAAAAGGTACGTACCGAGCCTTCGCGGGAGCATTCCCAAAATACCTCCTTGTACGTGTTGATCTTGGGCTCTGGTGCACCCTGGTCTAGGCGAACGAGATTCTGCTCAAGGACCCTAACGTCGACCACGAATACCTCCCCATCCTCGGTCTCCCGGAGTACACGTCTGCAGCTGCCAAGTTGATTCTGGGTGCTGATTCTCCAGCGTTGCGAGAGGGTAGAGCCGTCAGCGCGCAGACGATTTCAGGGACAGGCGCGAACCATCTTGGTGCACTATTTTTAAGCCGCTTTTATTCGTGGGATGGGCCGAAGCAGGTTTATCTCAGTAATCCGACGTGGGGTAAGTTGGACCACTCCGATCCCTCCGGAGCCTTCGCTTCTCTATGGATCTCCAGTCGTCGGAAATGAAATGAGGCACTGACTCTTTTCATTTGTGTGCCTGCAGTGAACCACTACCAAATATTCCGTAACGTGGGCATAGAGCCGCTCAACTACCCGTACTATGACCCCAAAACGATTGGCTTGGACTTCGAGGGCTTTCTGAACAGCCTGCGAACTGCGACGCCACGTTCCGTCTTCTTGCTGCACGCGTGTGCGCACAATCCCACTGGTGTCGACCCTACGCATGAGCAATGGGAGAAGATTGCAGATATCATCGTGGAGAAGAAGCACTATGTATTCTTTGATTGCGCGTATCAAGGTTTTGCCAGTGGTGATCTAGACCGGGATGCTAGTGCTGTGCGGTACTTTGTGGAGAGAGGTATTTCATTGCTAGTCTGCCAGGTATGTCACCGCTTCATCTATGAAATCTCATTGGCGTCTTTCATTATGCGGAATTGGCTGATGGTATGTGTATTTGCACTCGTCAGAGCTTTGCCAAGAACGCCGGACTGTACGGCGAGCGTGTGGGTGCACTCCATGTTGTTACCCCCACGAAGGAGGCAGCAGACCGTGTGCGGAGTCAGCTGGCGGTCCTGCAGCGGAGCGAGATCAGTAATCCTCCGGCCTACGGTGCGCGATTGGTATGTAGGCGTGCGCGATGACGATGTCCGGAGCAGTTCTGAACCAGACGCCGGGACTCCATAGATCGCACTCATCCTAAACGACCCGGGACTGTTCGAAGAATGGAAGAGAGACATCAAGACGATGTCGGGACGTATCATTGATATGCGCAAGGAGCTGCACCGACTGTTGAGCCACGAGCTGAAGACGCCAGGGAACTGGGATCATATAATCAATCAGATTGGGATGTTCAGGTTTGTGGAGCAACAGGGTTTCTGACGCGCTGACTTACGGACGTCGAACACGGCAGTTTCACCGGCATTAACGCCACGCAGTCGAAGGCACTCACGGAGAAGGCGCATATTTATCTTACGACGAACGGGCGGATTTCGATGGCGGGGCTGAACAGCAAGAACATCAGGTACTTTGCGGAGAACCTGGACAAGGTGGTGAGGGGCGAATTGTAGTGTCACGGGTGTATCATGACTGGCTGTTGTACTGCGACTGTTGTAATAGACTGTGTATGATCGCAAGGCTGGGTTAGTCGCTGTCAGATAAACAAGGGAGAGATCGCTGATCGGCGGTCGCGGACCATGGTCCCCGCGCGTCCAGGCGCCGCGCCGCGCAAGGTCCGGCAGGCACCGATGGCGGGCTGAATGGTACCGCAGAGGGACGCGGCGGACCTCGGGGGATTGGGTTGTGATCCGAGGACGGGGCAGAAGGCGCGAAGACGGTGACGTCACGGACAGCCTAGACCATGTGGGCAGGAGAGTATACTTAACCTCCGGCTCCTCTCCGAGATTTGTCTGTTTTGTTCTGCTAGTAATTTTCTGCAAAACACTTGTCTTGTTGCGCCGCCAGCTGCCCCGCCTCGCCCGCTGCCCTCCAATTAATTCTTCCGCTCGCAGCTGCCACAAGCCACAATCCGCCGCTTTGTTCCTCGCCCGCCCGTCTGCTGCTCTTGCGCGTTGTACTTGTGGTGTCAGTCACTAAGCGACCGAATACCGGAACTCGTCTTGCGCCTGCAACGAGTTGATGCCAGCCTGCCGCCCGCTCGTCCGCTCGGCAGCAATCTATAACACCCCCTACTGCTCTTGCGTCACTCGCACCCCCCTCCTCTAACCCAGCGGCCTTTTCCGCCGTTTTCCATTCCTCGTGTGAGTTGCTCAGCTGACTTGTCATGCCTTGCTGCTCAACTACTAGCGCTTCTTAAGGACGCGCCTAGGAGTTCGTTTTCGTGCTCTTCTCTTCCATACACCGCGCGTATTGACTTGTATGGGTGCTGCAGTGTCCGTCATTGACCCGACCCCGCTTTACAACAATTTTATCCACCCCGAGCCTGCCGCTCCACGGCACGATTTCCCAAAGCCGTCCATCAAGCCGCCGCTTTCCCAGCTCGCCTTGCCTGATTCGGGCCCTTCCACTAGACCGCCATCACCCCCGCCGATGTATGGCATGCTACCCTCTATTCCCTCCCATGTAAACGCTGGATACGACGAACAACACCCCTCCCCCTCCTTCTCGACGCGTCCTCCATCCCCTTTTCACGAGCGCCCTCCCGGCAATCCTTTCAATACATCTCATCGTACTGATTTTAGCATCGAGATCCCCTCTCCAGGGAATCCAGAACGAGCACCTCCTCCGGATGCCATTCCTAACCCTGATGAAGGCCAGGACTTGGCCTTTGACGATGAATCACTCAGCGCGCTAGAGAAAATCTATTTATTAGCACGTAGCGGTGCCGCATTCCACAGGAAAGTCGCTTAAGCAATATTCATGTGCCCCTTTCTAACGTTCCGTTCTTCTAGCAGGATATATATATCTCACGCCTTAATTGAGTTCCTACAGGAAGTCGCCCCTCGAGAAGCTGTAGACTTTGTTCTACCTCTCTTAAGCAATCTTGCCACTGATCAAGGTATGTCGATGGCAGTAAAAGTGGTTGACCTCATCCCAACGTCCTTCGTTAGAGGAGTCCGTCAAGGAAGCCCTCGCTTGCGAGTTGGTGCCCATCATGTGGTGGTTTATTTCCGTACGTTCATCACTCTGTGCCTCAGAAGTAGGACTGACGCTGGGATCATTGATCGTGCGCATGGCAGAACTGCCGAGTAGTTGAGGCCGAACCGGATTACGAGACAGACGAACCTCTAATCCCCGTGGCTGCCTTCACACCCATCCTTGGGACTCTGCTTTTGAGCCCGAACCGACTGGTAGGAGCCCCTGCTAGAGCCGCTGTCGTGGATATTTTAGCACGTCTGCGGACGGCGCACGATTCGGCTGACAATGGCTTGCTCGGGAACGTGGAGAGGCAGCTCTTCGAGCGCGAGCTGTTGCATCAAGTCGTTATTGGCATGAGCAGACTGGATCAGGAGGGTGAACAGAGTCTGTCGGAGGACGAAGACGACCGCCCAGAAGTTTGGTGGACCGCACCTAGCACGCCTGCTAACCCGGAGTTATTTGCCGGTAACAAAGGCACGGATGCTAGCGTGAACCCGTATTTCCCTGCACTGTCAGACGTTCCCGAGGAGTCTGCCTCACCATCACCTCCGTCTTCAGCTGCGGATTCCCCACAGTCGACACCGTCATCTGGAACACCAACGCCTCTTGCAAGTGCAAGGTCTAATCCTCTCGATAAAGTTTCCGCTGCCTTGTCCCAAGCAGCGGGGACTTCCTCGCCTTCCTCCATCTCCTCCGGATCCTCAGCCTCTTCTCAATCGTCTCAAAGTCTCACACCTGACCTGTCTCCCGCCAGCGGAATGTCAGCTCCTTCGCCAACCTCCCCTCCCGAACCCGTCTCTCCCATTCAAAATGCTGCGCTCGCCTCTCCGCAGGTAAGAGAACATGACGTGGTCGGGCCTAGTACGGAGTCATCCGACTCATGGCTGTCGGGCATTTCTCCGGATGATATGCCGGAGATACACATGCCAGATAAGTTCGCTGGAGGGAAAGATCAACACGCTGGGCAGATGGGCGTCGCCCTGGAGGAAGATGACGCCGATACTCCCTCTGACCTCACAGATCTGGAAACAGATGCCGGGGAACAAGCTGCTGTAGGCAAGGTCTCCAGCATGAGCTTGATGGCTGCTCTCTCTGCTACTTGTGAGTATTTCGATTGTAGTGGCTTCATAGTAGTCTCACTGTGACGCTGCTTCGTAGGCTCGTTAGATGAGGACATCCAGGCTGCCTTTGTCAAAGAGGTCGGTAGGGTCGGTCGCGATCCGATATACTGGGTCAGGAGGGAAGCATCATTCGCTTTGGGTGCTCTCGCCAAGGTTGTACCGTTGGAGATTGTCATAACCTCACTGGTACGTCATGTTTTTGGAGTATACCTCTGCTCGGGTGTGACGCTCATCGGTAATCCAGCTCCCACTATTCGAGTCACTATGCGTTGACTCCGAATGGCACGTACGCCATTCCGCAATATTTGCTTTGCCGGGCCTGTTATCTCGATTGCCTCCCACGCAGCGTCGCTTGTTGGCACTCAAGACGATACCACCCTTGGCTCGAGACCCCGAAGGCCCGGTCCGGTCAGGGTTACTCGAGGCGCTCGGAGAAGTGATATATACTTTCCATAACGACAAGGACGGGCCACCCGACGAATTATTGGACCTATTTCTTGGCAGGAAAGCGAATGATAGCCGGCAGAAGAGGCGCAATACGACACCATCAGCCAAAACTACGCCGAGATCACCGTGGGTCACTGACCCGGGAGATTTTATCCTACTAGGAGACGACCCAGCTCGCCTACTCATATGCGCATTCAATTTCCCTGCGGTGGCGCTCACTCTCGGACGTGCTCGTTGGGGTGAACTCCGCGAGTCTTACGTTGCGCTAGCCAAAGACCCAACACCGAGGGTGCGGAAGACACTTGCTGCCAGTGTCGGCGAGATAGCCAAGATCATTGGGCCTGAGCACTCGAAACGGGATCTTGTGCCGTTATGGCTCGAGTGCATCAAGGGCAGCGATAGCGAGGTGCGGCTTAAAGCCGCCGAGAGCCTGGAGACTTTTGTGGGTGCCCTCGGGCGGCCTGAGAGAGTCGTTGTCGTTCAGACCCTGCAGCAAGCCTGGTCTTCGGGCGCATTGCGGGGTTGGCGGGAGAGGGACGTTGCTGCCCACACCCTCCAGGCTCTTCTGGGGCTTATCGCGGATACTCCTGGTCTTCTCCGGTCGTTGTTGAAGCTTGGGCTGCAAGACGATGTCGCAGCTGTGCGTGCCGCGGCAGTATCTTCCGTACGTCCACTTTCATTATGTTATACATCCGCCATCCTAATTGCAATTGTAGGTACCCGCTTACTTCCGTGTGTTCTCGCAACGCCGGGATATTCTGGAAAGTCTGAGCGAGGATATTCGGCAACTCGCCTCCTCTTCGACCTTCAGGAAACGTAATACGTGCGTATGAATATCACAGGAGTCGTGGCGTAGACTGACTTGGACCTGCAGGTACATCTCGTGCCAGGAAGCCTTGGTCCTTTCGGACGCTGGTCCGACCCTCATCACGGACACTGAGCTCTGGAGGACACTGGCAACCTTGGCAAAGGACAACGTTGTCGACGTCAGGATAGGAGTGTCTCGGCTTGTGCGCCTCATCGTAGGTGTGTATTTGAGAATAATTTATGTTGCTTCTCCCTCTAATTCCAGGTTTAGAAAAGTTCTTTCAGACTTCGCGGCCGTTACCCAATGAGGTTTCGGACGTCATAACCCACTTAAAGGTGGACCAGTCTCGCGAAGTTCGCGCTTTCGCCCCAGAGATGTCCCAATCTCGATTATCGCTAGCGGAGGCAAGACCACCATCGTCCGAGACAACCGCCACCATCTTCTCTCGACCACCTCCATCTAGTTGGGACGCCGGCCACTCCTTATGAACGGCATGGTCTCTTGGATGATTGCGGCCTCCCTTTCGTGCGGATATCACGGTTTGTTCCATTGCAATACCGCGCACGGTTGGGATGCCCGCCGTTTAGAGGGCCGACACCACTTCGATATTGCCGGAGCTTTCATCAGAAGTTGCTCTCTGTTTGCTCTCTTCGTGACTGGTGCCCGCACTTAGCATGCTATTCCGACTATCCACCGCACCACCGTTAGCTGAAGTTCGCCTACAGATATATTTATCTTTCTTGCATGAGGACCTCGCATTATATCTCAATCACTGTATCTCACTGATGCTGTAGTATTACGTTCTCCGTTCAAGTCTAATTATTGTTATTCATCGCTCGCTTGTATGTATAGACGAGTTAATCCAGCTTCGACATTGTAGAAGATCCACCTGTATACTGTAGAGTAGGAAATATAACAGCCCAGGACCTGCAGTTTTCATCGTACAACCCATGAAGCGACGTAAGGGATCGTCTCGCATCATTCCATTCAGAGCATACTCAACGATATACGATGGGCGCTAGAAAGACAATGACATAGTGTGCAGTGATATATAATGTGCAGCCTCCACAACAAATACCGTTCTAAGAGCCCTTTGGAAGCCCAATTAGGTACAATCGTACACGCTGCAACACCGCCATGCTTGGATCTTTGATACCAATCTGCGAGAGCCCCTGCTAGCGTGGCCAAATACAAATACCCAGTTATAGCAAGGTTGTAACTACCGCAGAACCTCACGACGTCCGTCCAGTGCGTCCACGACCAAAACGCCCCTCCTTTCCACCGCGGGCTGGCTCCTTCCTCTCTCTCCATTCTTCATGATGATGAGGTCTCTCATTCTGTATCTCCGCGGCCTGGTGTTCGGTAAAGTCCCCTTTATGCAACGCTTTACCGTGGCTCTAACGTGCAGGTGGCAGGTCTTTTCATCGTTTGCAATGCCATCATCTGTAGCGTGGCCGTCTGGCACCTGGGCCTCGCGCAGACAGTTTCCTACAATCGTGAGCACGCACAACTGTCAACGCCATATTGTCGTACTTATGAATGGACTAGCACCGGTGGATATTTACCTCATTTTCTTGGGCGCTTTTGGTCTCCTGTTCATCTTTGCGATGTAAGTGCGAACCTATTCGGAGTGGCATGCGCGCCCCTAACCATAGCGTATGTAGTATCTGGGTCGATATAATTCGCAAGAATGCTGTAACAAGTCATGTCTGGTTTGAGTGCTTATGGGTTGGTTTGTTTTGGGTGTTGGATCTCGGTATGTTCGCCGGATTGCTCTTGTGGAACTGTTGGCTTATTTTTCGCCACTCAGCTGCCACTGCTGCACTCTCAGCTTCTGCGCCTACTGTCATGTGTTCCCCAGATGGTACATTTACGACGTCAGTCTTCTTTCATTGCACTTATAGGCATTTGCCATTACAGTGAAGCTTGTGGTGCCTCAAGCCTGCACAGCGACTCGAGTACTCGTCGGTTTTACGTGGCTGTCTATGATCATTAGTATGTCTAATCTCGCGCTTCTGAGACAATCCTTGACGCTTGTCGTAGCCCTCATCTATGTGGTAGCTCTCACAATCCTGGCTGTGGTGCATCAAAAACAAAGTACGGACGTGTGGCACACTGGGGTTCGCGTATTTTGTTGGTTCGGGGCACATGAACATCTTGATAGCCGTGCTGGAACGCCGGTGCGTGGGACAGGGCCAGGTGCCATGGTTGCTCCGCAACCTCGTCCCGCAGGCCTTCTGCCCATTTCCGCTCGGTTTGCTCGCAGTCCCATCGACGGTTCGGAAAAGGACCCTGAAAGCGCAATATCAAGCGTATCACATGTGGCCCAACTTCCCCATGTCCAACGTCAGAGCACGCAGCCTCTGGTTGCTTCGTTGTATCCGCAACAAGTGGTCAAGAACCTGCCTCCTGCTGCTTTGCCCCAGCCTGCGCCAAAGGCTTCTGCGACGCGGTCAACGTCGCCGCCTCCTTTGGGAGAGTGGCCTCGAGCGGACATCCTCAGTCGACCTCGCGATACGGGGAGAAAGCGGAGTCAGCAGTCGGTGACGACGCAGCCTCCAGCCCCTGTTCCGACGTCGCCGCTCCCTCAAAGGCCGAGAGGTTCGAGATCACGATCGAGCTCAGGGGAGATACGTCGGCCTCCTCCTTTGGACCTCACCAACATTAGTTTCTTCCGGAATATTGACGAGCGGATTCAAAATCGGGCATAGACTGGATCTGCTGAGCAGAGACTGTATGAGTATGTAGTGTATCCTGTACGAGTAGCATGACCAGCTTTGTATCCTCCTTCTAGTGATAGTATGGGGCTTATGAAAGATGGTGTAGCATAACTGTACAATTTGACAATTTGACGAACATTGACTTCGACTCTGCTGCGAGCCCCTCCGTATAATCACGTTGGGCAACGAAGGGCCTCCGATCGAACGCCCAGGCATTGGTAGCCGAGGATTGCCTTTCTGGGAATCAACGCCAGCGTACGAGTGGTGGCAGTGCAGCTCTACCACTGCTCAGCCTTACTATAAGCAGCGACCTGCGGGACCGTCGGCAACCCTCGTCCCCACCATAGACGGCACTCGGGGCAGTCAATGCGGGCATTTACAAGAGGTATTGTATTCAGAGGACGATTATTGTATCGTTATACAAGTCACAATAAGGACATGAATTGAGTTCTCATTGTCATTGTTCTCTATACGCATTGCACTGCCACCCCCAAGTGTCCAGTGGTCACTTAATTACCCGACGTCAGGCGTTGTGGCAGACCTCGGTCTGTGGCCATCCTCTAGATTTCCTATTTCTTTGCCGGGCCTTCGTTCTCTTCCTCTCTTCCTTCATAACTTATCGGGTGGCAGAGCCATTACGACTTCAACGACTATCCTGTATCCCTAAGACTCTACATCATTGGCTTCCGTAATGGCTACGATCCGGAATCCTTTCGTCGTTGCTCGCTGTGTATTTTTTGGTGAGCGTTTCTCTCGGGCTCCCGAATATCCCCATGGATTGACTTACCCCCTTTTCCGTTTCGCATAGCCATGATTATCTACCTCAACGTGATAGCGCTCATTCTCGCCGCTCTGGACACTGGGATTCTCGTCCACCACGACCTTCATGGTACATCTCTTTCCGTACACGTCTCGCTGCCAGTTTGACTAACTTATCCGCTATGCCACAGTGCCAGGTGCACCTGTATTTATTATAATCAATAGCTGCGCTCTGTCTTTCTTCTCGTTTTTGTGAGTACCTCTAAATATCAGTATCGCTGAGGGATTGAAGCTGACAACGATCGCAACAGCGCCTTTGCAGAACTCTTTGCGGCGAATGCGCGTACTGCCCAAATCAAGTTCGAATGCGCGTGGACTGTCATCCTGAGTATTATGCAGCTCGGTAGGTCGCCGCGAGACAGTTCGATGATACGATTCTGAGACCCGAATTGCAGCTGCTAGTATTGATGCCACCGTGAACGGCCCGCCAGTCTTCTGTCGGATGGATACATCCAAGTGGGCTGTCTGTGCTTCATCCTCCATTCTCGTCCCGACTACGTGGCTGGCGTGCGGTGCTTGTAAGTCAATTCCTCTGGGGAGTGGTGGCATGGATAGCTAACACATGCATACCCTATTAGTGCTCTCCTACTGTCTTCTCCTTATTGGTGTTACGGTCGCCCACTACAGGGAACATTCCGCCATTTGGTCTGCCAGTGTCTACCAAGTACCATGGTTCCAATCCAAGCCCACAAACATGGCCAGGCTCATCCTGCCTTCAACTGTCAAGGATCTGCCACCTTTGCCCATTCGGACCAACTCAGACGCTTCGTCCTTCTCGTCGAGGTCCCGGTACTCGCAGTCAACCGGTCTTCGTGCCGCGCGATCATTCGCGACCGACTCGGAGAAGCAAGAATCTTTTGGACCGGTGTCATTCTATAACATGGGCAAGAACGAGACGTTCGACCGGCCTGCATGGGCAAAGCGCAACGAGACTCGGCGTGGTCTGGACGCGCCCTTCGTGGTCTTCCGCAAGGAGCGTGAAGAGGAGGAGACGTCGTCCACTGCTGCTACTGAAGACAGGCCGGTTGTAGCCACTGCCGGCTCACGATTCCTGGAGCTCCTCCAGGAACCAAAGGCGTCCAGTCGGGTGGATAAGAAGACGGGAGACACGAAGCCTCTTGCGTTTCCCCAGACAGTGTACAATCCTGACGAGCCGATCCCTCTGCCACATCGTTCGCAGTGGGTTCGGGCGGACCAAGCTGGCAAAGGCGGGAAGTAGCCGACTGCAGCAGTATAGACATGGGCGCATGATGCAGACGTCACGTTCTTTTCATGAAACTCTCGTAAATGCCTACCTTACCATCCGGGCTAATTTTTTTGTATTATTAGGGTCGATATCTGCGTGTGTATATTGCGATTACGAATGTATCATAATCAAATAGAAGTGTTTTCTTTCATCCACGGTTACGATGTAAGGTGCATGGGTTACTCAGACTCCGTTCGGCTTTCCAAAGAAGCTATTCGTGCCCTAAGAGTGGCATTTTCGGCTCGCAAGTCAGCCAGCGTTGTCAGCGCTTCATTTAACCTGCTCCGTGTCTCCTGCAGGTCCTTGACTGTGTCTTCTTGGATCTCACCGGCCCCGACGGCAATTCCTGAGGTACGGCCCACCTATGGTGAGATACATATCAAGCTAGAAGGATAATCAAGGTTTACCTCCGACAAGCTTGACAAGCCGCCACAGACGGAGAATGATCAGGAGACCCGCTAGCTCTCTTTCCCTTCCTCTGAGGACGACTTCTAGAACGAAGGTCACGATGATTACAATTGCATCAAAGAGATGCAGGGTGGAATGTGTAACGCCTGTGAGCGGGTAGTAATACTTGAGGCCGAACGCGCATAGGGCAAGTGGAATTTCGATTAGGAAGAAGGTGGTGATAGCGAGGGAGATGTGGGATAAGACGTCGAGCCAGAGGGGCGCGTCAGGGCCTTCCGGTGGGATACAACCCGGTGATAGAAAGCTGTAGACAAGGTCTGCGAGCACGCAAGTGGCGTCTATGGCGATCTATTCAAGGGAAATGCAAATCGGTTGGAACATGAAGGGGCCTGCAGGCGTGCGGGAACGCAGTAAACATATACTCGCCAACGTAATGACCGCCTTGTGGAAGGCCGGGGACTCGAGGAATTCGCCCAGTCTCGCACGCCAGTCAGAGGGTTTCTCTCGCCTGTCGTCGCGGACGACGTCCCCGCTTTCGACGTCGGGCTCGTACTGAGACGAAAGCAGCGGCTGCTGTTCTGACATGGGCAGGAGGGCGATGAGAGAGGATACGGCGTCAGGCTGCTGCGACTGGAGGCTGCCATTGTGGACGCGTCCAGAAATAGAATAGAGTAGGACCAATTCCGCTCATCTCCTCGATCACGATGTGCTCGATGCCGTTTGGTTGGCAACAACTGGTTGCTATCTCTTCGAGGCATTTGTCGCTTGACTCGAGGCCTCTCACGTCGAGTATCTTGGGCAGCGGTGGCGGACGAAGGCTGACTTGGACGTGACCGGTATGAGATGCCCCTGCTGCCGGATTCTTACAGGTGTACTGTATCGTGTACAAGCGTGTACACAGTCGATAATGCGAAATAGATCAGGGGCAACCATAGCTTCTTTTCTCGTACAGCACTGACCGATCCCGCAATGACGGGATCTCCTGAAATACAATGTCCTTTCCCTTCTCCCACTTCCACCTTTCGACCTTCTTCCTCTGACTGGCTCAGTTCCTCTGGATCCTCGTCTTCTCGAGCGCGGGCCTTGAAGGTGCTGGAGTAGGATCCTTTTCTTTTCGTTCGATTCTCTGGTTTCTTTGGTTGGTTATCGGTCTTGCTTCGATGCACCCGTGGTACATCTACAAGAGGGCGCGAGTCGTTCATTTCTGTGAGTTGTATCAGATCTGACCAAAGCTTCTCTGACCATATACGCCCACTAGCTTTGACCGCAATTCTTAGTGCGGCATGGGCTATATTGGTGTCGGTCTTCACGGCTATGTCATGGGGGATGTTCATGAAGATGGGTCGTACGTGCTCTAACTCTATTATCATAGCGTATGATTGACAGCAAGTCCGTCTAGGTGGAATCATTATAGGTCTAATATCCCTGAGTGGAGGTACAGCACTGCTACTCTTTCTCATGTGAGTATTCTGAGCTCTCGTCCACCATGACCCCTCACGAGCTAGCGATCCCGCAAGGATGATTTCGGGCTACTTCTATAAATGGGAGGTTGTGCGTCTCTTACTTTTGGTAGGCTTGCATGCTGGTAAGAGCATGTCTGTTAGACAACCGTCCGTCCACGCTAATGCTATCACCAGCTGGTGCTGTCCTGATCACCACACTGGGCTCCGGATTTCCCTGTAGCGCGTCCGGTAAGGTGGAGTCACGCGGTCGGCATGTTATTTTATTGACATGTTACAGGCAATAACTGTCAGGCGGTGCACCTCATTGTTATGGTCGGTCAGTGGGCCATAACCGGTCTCCGTAAGTGAGATATATATATTTTCAGACTCAAGGAATTAACGTGCGCTGGACTGCTGTAGTTGTCTTGTATGCTATGTTCCTCCCCGTGATCCCGTATATTCCTAGACCGGAGAAGAAAGATTACCTAGCTGAGGCAAAAGCTGCATCCGCCTCCCGTGGCCGGCATGCTCCCCACTCGTCCGTTGACTCGGGGTCAACCTTGATAGACGAAGAGAAGGGGATAGCGGACGGAATGGTGGGCGAACGAATGTACCTAGAGGTCCCGGGTTTGCAGGCAACCCTGCAAGTGTCCACGGTGAATGGGCCCCGGCCAATGGCCAGTAATGGAAGTATGAGCTCGGTATACTCGACGGACACTGGGAAGACGACGCCCAGCATGAAGTCTCCGACAACGGAGACCAATACGAGCAGGAGACCTGATCCTCCAGCATCGAGCGCACCCAGAGTCCAGTTTTCTACTCCCCCGACTCCCCGTGTTCGCCTGCCAGCTAGTCCCACTGCCAATCTAATGGCCGGCAGGCCTATGTCCCAACCGTACAACGTCCTGCCAAGGCTCAACACTGTTCCTCCCAGGTCCAGTTCGATTCACATAACCTATCCGGCAAGGTATGGGCAAGGTCAGATCCCGCCCTTGCCTCAGGGTGCTGCGAACATCAAGCCCGCTCCGCGGTCTGTGATACCTCCCACCATCATGCCGTTCGTCGCAAAGCCTCCTCCCGCTGCCACTAATCCTAGTGGTAACATGGCAGGCATAGGTGCCCAGAGGATGCGTTCCATGAACGATAGATCCGCCCCGCAACGTCCGCCGCCGCTTCGTTCTATGACCATGGGAGCGCAGCCTCCGCCACTCGGCTTCAGGCAGGACATTTACGCCCCTGAACTATCCGCGCCGTTCTACGCAGGCCGTCCTCCCCCACTGCCAGCTGGCGCTATGCGCCCCAACCCGCCGAACGCACAGCAATGGAATATCCAGGGAGGCCCCGCGGATATCCGGCGGTTCCGCTCGACGCCAAATCAGGGCGGGAGCTACAGTGATTCTGAGTCGGGGCAGGGGGTGCGTCGGGTCCCCAGGACGCCTGCAGCGGCGAGGAGACCCGGGAGCGTAGCTGCTGTCGATCCTGCTGCATGGGCGCGACTTGTCTTGGACGCGGCGAATGGGAATAGGATTTAGTCATAATAGAGCATGATCTTTCACGACCTCGGACTTTGCTGGGATATAGGACCCAGTTGTACACATGGACTCTTGTCGCATGATGCTGGGTAGTTGCTTGCGTTGATCTGTCCCGAGAGGGATTTAGCTTAGCATGTATATTTGTAGTCTCTTTGTTGCGCTGCCCTGGCTTTGCAACAGAAGCGGTAGCTATCGCAATATCGTGTGGTTGGCAATGCAAATGTATAACATGCTCAGATTGTAGTGTGGCTTGCGGCATCCGCCACAATTGCCACAAAGGACTCGATCGCCCTGACGTCATCATGCTTGAGCCAAACCGCGTCCGAGTAGGGGCGTTAAATGCTGACGAACGTGGACGGACCCAGCTCCGTTTCTCCTCTTGTCTCGTTACACTCCCAGCACTGACGAAACATGTCTTTATCGCTAGCTGCCTCACTGAGCCGGCCTTTCCGAGCCAGCCCTCTTGGCATTAAGCATAGCCTTGCGCAATCCTGCAGTAAACGGCCTCTTTGCACATTCAGCCCTCGGTTTAACCCCCCGTTTGCAACCCATGCATCCAGACCAACCTCCCTGACAAAAAGCGCGCGACCACTGATTGCCGCGACGCTGGGTATTGGTGGAGTGGGACTAGGATTGTCAGTCTTTTCGAAACCCATCTACTGCGAACGTATGTGCTCGGCATAAATCCTTGGGCCCCGATTTAACCCATAGTACGTAGCGCCCACGCCTAAGACGGCGGACCTACCACCTAATGTCGCGGAGGCATCGTCGACGGACCCGTATCCTCCACCGCCCAAGTCTGTCCTGAACGTGTACGAACTCACGTTTGGTACCGTTGCGGGTATCTGCGCCGGCGTCTTCGTCAAGAAAGGAGCCAGATTCGTCGCGTTCATGCTGGGAGGCGTCTTCGTCCTGCTTCAGGTGAGCGAGCTTGGGCCAAGTATAGGCGGCTTCGAACTCTTAACGTGATCGTGCAGTATCTTGGATCTCTTTCCGTCTTGCGGGTGAACTGGTCAAGGGTAGGGTCGCGCTTCGAGAACCTGTTCTATACCACGGATGCGACGGGGGTTAAGAAGCCGCCGAGCGTGTATTCCCTCTGGAAGTGGCTGGTGGATTTCTTGACTGCTGATTTCCAGCCGAGAGCCTCGTTCCTTGCAGGGCTGGCGTTAGGTCTAAGAATCGGTTAGATATATTTGTAGATCCTGAAAGTTATGATTTTGTAGCCATCATACGCGATACACGCACATCTTACGTGAATATGAGAGCAAGAGCAGATGAAGCCGTCTGCCAGACAAAGCAGGCGATCCGAAGTGATCAGAGGTTCACGTAATCTCAGCAGCATAAGCTTGTAGCCACGCGAGAACGATCGAACTTTTTCTTGACTGCCCGATTTGGTCAACGGAGGACTCTCAGAGGACCCCAGGCTCCTAAACCATCCGTCCTTAGCGTTCTCGCTCCTCCTTTACTAGGCGCACGTGCAGTGTTATATAATACAAATCTATTTTTAATTTATTACCGGATACAGAACGAACAAGAGGAGGAGAACGCTATAGGACGGCTGGCACAAATGTCCTCGCCGAGATCCCCGAGGCTGACTAAGCGGACGGTGGCTGAAGCCTTTCACCAGCGGTCGGCGGGCCTTCACGCAACCATTTACAACTTATTACCTTGGGATTTACCGCTCGGTGTACTTTATAGTAATGTAAAAATGTCCTAACTGAATGGTATACTCATGCAATGGTTATCAGTAGTACTGAAGGCTGAATATCCGGCTGAAGAGGCATAACGGCTATAGACAAGCCCCTCTGAGTGTCAGAGGTATACCAAAGGTATTTGCATTGGTCTTGAACTATTTTAGCACCCGTCTATATGTGTTCTGCGTGAGCTCAACGAGGTAGGTGTCGAGACGCTCTCTACATCGCCCGCCAACCGCTGGTGAAAGGCTTCAGCCACCGTCCGCTTAGTCAGCCTCGGGGATCTCGGCGAGGACATTTGTGCCAGCCGTCCTATAGCGTTCTCCTCCTCTTGTTCGTTCTGTATCCGGTAATAAATTAAAAATAGATTTGTATTATATAACACTGCATGTTCGCCCTAGTAAAGGAGGAGCGAGAACGCTAAGGACGGATGGTTTAGGAGCCTGAGAGGACCCCTGAAAATACCGATAGATGCCGGTGCCAGTCCGGACAAAAATCGCGGTCTCGAGCCCTCCATGCCAGACGCCATCCCGGTTTTACAGTCCGGACACCGGTCATGACCGAGCTACCATGCCGGTTACAGTCCGGACACGGCTGTGTGGCAAGTTGGCAACGGACTGGCCCAATGTATTTACCCTTTGTAGTACATGTATTTTAACCCAATTATGGCTGAGGTTTGTCCCAACCTGTCATTGTGTACCGTCGCGTAGCCTCGTGTAGCCCTTGTTTGCACTGTGATATATAGTTTCTAGTATGTTCTGGACTCGGATGGGGAGGAGGATGGTTGATGGGAGTGGGCGGCCATCGTGAATTCTGTCGCTTTATTGATTGCATTCGAGTCCTAGTACGATTACTGATACATTGTACAGTGTTCTAATGAGTTGATAGGCGAGAAAACCTTTTTTTCTGTTTTTTTTCAGACGCCGGTGCATTAGTCCGGACAAAAATCGGCCCCTTCGGGAGGCCGGTATTTTATCCGGACAAAAATGCGGGGGGGAGCCTCAGACAATCCAGACATGGAAATTTTGAGTCTCGCACCGGCATTTATCAGTATTTTCAGGGTCCTACTCTCAGCTATCGAGCGGTAACTCGAGCTCAACGCTCTCTGACGCTCCCCGGATCCCCTAATACTTCTTCCAAGACATGGGTCGTCGCGCTAAGAATAAGCAGGGTCCGCCTGCGCCGCTCGCGGAAGTTGCTGGCGACAACGAGGCCAGGAGACCGTCGGCGAAGAAATTGGGAAAGCGGAAGGCAGAGCCGGAGCAGGAGAGTCGTCCCGGAAAGAAATTAAGGGAAGGAAAAGAGACCACAGCGAAGGGGAGTCCGAAAAAGAGTGTCAGTTTTGCAAGTCAGAAAAAGTCCGAGGGGAAGAAGGGGAAGACGGTGAATGGCAAATCTGAAAGTAAGAAGAGCAAGGTGGTGGAGGAGAGCGACGGGGAGGGGAGTTGTGCTGGATGGGAAGACGTGGATGAAGAAGACGATGTCAAGGCTGAAGCCAAGTACGTCCCTGTCAAGTTGCTGCAGTAGCTTCAATATTCTGACTCTATAACAGGGCTCTTTTTAATGACAGCGACGACGATGATGCAGGCAGCGCCTACGAAGGCGAATGGGAGGAGTTGGAGATGGAGGGTGAAGCAGAAGAGTAAGTCCATATCACATCAATGTTCCCTGTTGTAGACTCTTACAACCCTT
>NW_006920412.1:1595383-1630961 GCF_000344685.1 Gloeophyllum trabeum ATCC 11539 | reverse complement strand
ACTGTGATATATAGTTTCTAGTATGTTCTGGACTCGGATGGGGAGGAGGATGGTTGATGGGAGTGGGCGGCCATCGTGAATTCTGTCGCTTTATTGATTGCATTCGAGTCCTAGTACGATTACTGATACATTGTACAGTGTTCTAATGAGTTGATAGGCGAGAAAACCTTTTTTTCTGTTTTTTTTCAGACGCCGGTGCATTAGTCCGGACAAAAATCGGCCCCTTCGGGAGGCCGGTATTTTATCCGGACAAAAATGCGGGGGGGAGCCTCAGACAATCCAGACATGGAAATTTTGAGTCTCGCACCGGCATTTATCAGTATTTTCAGGGTCCTACTCTCAGCTATCGAGCGGTAACTCGAGCTCAACGCTCTCTGACGCTCCCCGGATCCCCTAATACTTCTTCCAAGACATGGGTCGTCGCGCTAAGAATAAGCAGGGTCCGCCTGCGCCGCTCGCGGAAGTTGCTGGCGACAACGAGGCCAGGAGACCGTCGGCGAAGAAATTGGGAAAGCGGAAGGCAGAGCCGGAGCAGGAGAGTCGTCCCGGAAAGAAATTAAGGGAAGGAAAAGAGACCACAGCGAAGGGGAGTCCGAAAAAGAGTGTCAGTTTTGCAAGTCAGAAAAAGTCCGAGGGGAAGAAGGGGAAGACGGTGAATGGCAAATCTGAAAGTAAGAAGAGCAAGGTGGTGGAGGAGAGCGACGGGGAGGGGAGTTGTGCTGGATGGGAAGACGTGGATGAAGAAGACGATGTCAAGGCTGAAGCCAAGTACGTCCCTGTCAAGTTGCTGCAGTAGCTTCAATATTCTGACTCTATAACAGGGCTCTTTTTAATGACAGCGACGACGATGATGCAGGCAGCGCCTACGAAGGCGAATGGGAGGAGTTGGAGATGGAGGGTGAAGCAGAAGAGTAAGTCCATATCACATCAATGTTCCCTGTTGTAGACTCTTACAACCCTTGCTCCTGCAGCGACGATCCTCTGCGAGGTCCCGTAGAGGAACTGGACCTTGGTTCTGATGATGATGACGACGCCGAGGCTTTCGTAGGGAAGCTCAAGTCTCGGAGGTCGAAGCAACAGGACCGGCCAGACAAAATAATACCCACTGGCTCAGATGCATCGTCAGACGATTCAGACGAGGGTTCCGAAGACGAACACGGCCCCATTACCATGGCTAACATGGAGGCTCGCTCGCGGGCCCTAGATGCCCGCGCTGCTCGGGAAGCTGAGCTGGACATGGAGGAAATGCAACAGGCCGCGCAAGTGGACGGCGAAGATGACTTGGATGTGGATATGGATGGTGATGAGGAAGGGGACGGTGAGGAGTTCCACTTGCCCACGGCGGAGGAGAGGGAGGAGGAGAAGAAGGCCGGCGGACCAGACGTGCACCTCGTCCAGCGGCGAATGCGGGAGTGCGTGCGTGTGCTGGGGAACTTCAAGAAGCTCAACAGAGGACGGTATGTCCAGTATTTGTTCCGGGAATATTTGATTTAAGTCATACGGCCTACAGAGCGAGGACGGAGTATGTAGACCAGTTAATTTCGGATATCGCAAGCTACTATGGGTATAACGATTTCCTTGCTGAGAAGCTTTACCATCTTTTCCCCGTCGCAGAGGTATGCGTCCCAAGTAGGGTTCGGGTAAACGTGTTGATGGCATCCCTCCTAGGCTATCGAATTCTTTGAAGCGAACGAGGTACCTCGTCCCGTAACCATACGGACAAACACGCTTCGGACCAGACGGCGAGACCTAGCTCAAGCACTTATCAATCGCGGTGTCAATCTTGAACCGATCGGCAAGTGGACCAATGTCGGGTTGCAAGTATTCGAGAGCAGTGTCCCCATAGGTAAAATCCCAGTCGTCCACTGTTGAGAACTGCTGTGCTCACCTGCCTCTATGAAGGTGCCACACCAGAGTACCTTGCGGGCCATTACATGCTGCAAGCCGCTTCCTCTTTCCTCCCCGTTATTGCGCTTTCCCCTCAGCCCAACGAGCGGGTGCTGGACATGGCATCCGCACCGGGCGGTAAGACTACGCATATGGCGGCCCTGATGCAGAATACTGGGGTCGTCTTTGCCAATGATGCCAACAAAGCTCGTACCAAGAGTCTCACGGCCAATGTACATCGGCTGGGGTGCAAAAACGTGGTTGTCTGCTCGTATGACGGGCGGGAATTCCCCAAGGTCATAGGGGGATTCGATCGGGTCCTATTGGATGCTCCTTGTAGTGGGACTGGTATCATCAGCAAGGATACCAGTGTGAAGGTTAACAAGGTAAATGCCATTCATCTATGGGGTATTTCCGCTGACTGACTCACGCGCTGCAAGACTGAGCGCGACTTCATGTTGCTCTCTCATCTGCAGAAACAGCTTATCCTGTGTGCCATCGACAGTGTGAGCCCTACGTCCAAGACCGGTGGCTACTTTGTCTACTCGACCTGTTCTGTGACGGTCGATGAGAACGAGGCTGTGGTCGACTATGCCCTGCGCAAGCGACCAAACGTCAAACTCGTCGAAACAGGCCTGGAATTTGGCCGGCCAGGTTTCACGAGCTATCGTGGCAAGACTTTCCACCAATCCGTGTCGATGACGAGAAGATTCTATCCTCACGTTCACAACATGGATGGTTTCTACGTTGCGAAGTTCAAGGTTGAGAAACCTACGAAGACGAGGAAGGCAGGAAAGGACGAGAAAGTGGATCCAGCTGCGGAGGTCGTCGAACAAGAAACTATTGGCTTCGACTCGGAAGAGGACAAGATGTACATCGAAGGTGAGTCAAGACGTCGACTGTACTGCAGGACTTATAACAGTTCTTGCAGAGTCAAAACGTAAAGCCATGAGAGCGAAGGGATTGCGCGTCCCACCGCGGAATCGAGCGCCCCCCGCTTCAGCCGCGGTAACTGCTGCCGCATAAACGAACGTCTCCGCGTTAACTGTACGGACGTTTTGGGAGTGTACAATTCTGTCGTTACAGCAAGACGTACAGAGGAAGTTCATCTATTAATACCAAGTTTTTAAATCACTCAAGGAGTACCTCTGGAGTGACAATATATAATGCAGTAGATGGAGCATTGAACATAAATGTCTGGAGCATACACTCGCCCCTTACTGGCATGCGATGAGACGTAAGGAAACGTGAGAGGAGCGTAACGACGCGTTGGGATAGCAGCCGGTCCGTGGACTCGGGCAGGTTGATACTAGCTACGTGTTCTTCATAAACGCAGATCGTGGATAGTCGTAGTACTTGCGCGTGGAAGAGGTGGTATGAAGGCGTTCATGCTGAACTATGTGGGGGTATCGAAGACGGGAGAGAAGATGGGGCGAGCAGATCATGCGCCGACGCTGATGCCGTTGAGATCACCTGGTGGGCTAGAAACGAGTCGGAGACAAGCTTCAACGTAAGGTTAGTATGAACAAAGGAGAAAGGGAAGAGTTTACAATGTATGATTGCTGTCTTCCAGCTCTTCGCGGCGACTTGATACAAGCCTTAGCGTTCGATCAAATCCATGACTAGACTTTCAACGCAGGAAACTGGTTCAGTCACCTATATAACGGAGAGAGAGGAATGCCACAAACAAGGTCTCGCCAGGTCTCTTCCTCATCGTTCTCCGTCTGCAATTGATATATTTGCAGGAACCCTTTGAACCTTTGATATCACATCAGCAACCGGTTCAAAATCAAGGAAAGGGTACGGAACACCCAAACCGCTCAAATACAGTTACTCACGTCAGATCGCCATTGTCAGTGACATCCAGGAACTGCCTGAGCTCTTCCTTCGTCTCCTCAGAAAACGGCACACCATTGGTGTCTTTGGCCCAAGCATCAAGTCCCTCTTCCGATAAATACGCTCCTTCCGGGGGAGTCATCAGTACGAGGCCTTTCCCAGCGTGCTCGAGGCCTGCTGCAGGAGGAGTGCAGTACTTCGCGAAGATGTGCTTCAGACAGATCTCCAACTGTAGAAACAATAAAACACTCAAGCAAACCCCATTAAATTTAAGGGGATCAGACCGTACCTGCTCTGAAATAGCACCATCGTCGTCCAGGAGCTGGACATCAGGAGCCGCATTTCTTCGTCCTTGTCGCGAACCCGGCTCTGGCGTCTCAGGACGAGGAGACTGGAACCTCTCGTAGTTATGATTCATTCCAAGAACGAGAACGCGACAAGGGCGAGAAACTGTAGGCCTGAAGACGATTGACTGAGAGTGGGTCGGGCTAAGAGCCTGTCTTCCGCCTCGAAATTGCTCTGCCAGTGGTATAACATAATGGACGTATTAGGAAGTTGGGGCCACGTGAGGTGCATTACATGCCAGTGGCGGGCTAACGGTCAAACGCAAGGACGTCCATCATGTCGAAAGCCGAACCTCTCTCTATCGAGTCCTTACTGGCCAAACAGAAGGCCGAAAAGGAGGCTGCTTCGAAGGTCAGCAAATCCTGTCTTCACAGGAGCATCTACTGAATGGTCTCGCTCTCAGCCTAGGTTCTTAACCAAGGAGGAGCGCGCCAAACTAGCGATTGAGAAACGAGCGCAGGAGATTCGGGAGCAACGGGAGAAAGAAGAGAGAGCGAGACGGGAGCGAGAAGTTTTAGAGCGACAGGCTGAGGAACTTCAGCACAGGGAACGAGAGCGCCATCATCCGAGAGGAGGAGGACGGTGTAAGTGATGCAGATCCTATTGTACATGCCGAGCTGACTTGATCATGTTGAATTTCGCAGACGACGATAGGCATGACAGAGACAGAGGAGATAGGTATGGTCGTCGCGACAATAGAGATAGCAGGCGACCTGACGACCGACAGTCACGTCCTCCTGCCTACCAGAATGGCATCCCGACTGGCCCTCGTGCAGACAGGGGGAAAGCTCCCCCTACTGGTCCTGCGTCGTCGACGGCGTCTCCAGCGCCGTCATCCTCTATGCCTCCACCCCAGAGCGTTCCATCTCCATCCCCGATAACTGCAGCATCGGAATCATACGTCCCTTCCATGACGGAAAGTGAGATGTCTGCAATACGCTCCCGTTATCTTGGCGTCGACAAAAAGAAGCGGAAGATTCGCAAGATGAATGACCGGAAATTTGTCTTCGACTGGGACGCTCAAGATGACACGCTGAACAACGAGTCACCGGCAGCGGCGGGTATCAATCGACAAGGCGCTCAGATCATGTTTGGTCGTGGTCACCTTGCCGGGCTCGATGATACTGGTCCGATTGCGTCCAGAAGGACCGGGGACGTACAGCTTGCGGATGCACGCGAACGTCGCCAAGCTGCGAAAGCGGGCCTGGATGAAAGACATTGGTCAGAGAAGCCGCTTGAAGAGATGCGAGACCGTGACTGGCGTATTTTTCGGGAGGATTTCAGCATTTCTGCCCGAGGTGCGCTTCGAAGTTTTTTGCGCGACCTCTTGTTCATACTTGCTTCGCATGCTGTCAGGGGGACAAATCCCGCATCCGCTGCGCTCTTGGACGGAGTCGAGTATCCCTGTCCAGATATTGGAAGTCATCGAGAAGATTGGTTACAAGGAGCCCTCGCCCATCCAAAGACAAGCCATACCAATTGGTTTGCAGAACAGGGACATTATCGGTATTGCAGAGACCGGTTAGTTCCGCCATTATATCCTCGAAGGCTTTTATGTGACAGGGATTTGTAGGTTCCGGAAAGACGGCGGCATTCGTGATACCCATGCTTGCATTCATATCTCGCTTGCCACCTTTCACGGACGAAAACAGACACTTGGGTCCTTATGCGCTTATTATGGCTCCTACCCGTGAATTGGCTCAACAGATTGAGAGTGAAACCAGGAAGTTTGCTAGTCCCCTAGGATTCAAGTGTGTCTCGATCGTGGGAGGAGTAAGTCTATGATGATCTGTGTTTTGCTCAGCAGACTAACTGCGGCTTCAGAGATCTGTTGAAGAACAGCAATTCAATTTGCGGGAAGGCGCGGAAATCATCATCGCTACGCCTGGTCGTCTGAAGGACGTTATTGAACGACACGTCCTTGTCTTGTCTCAATGCCGTTATGTCGTCATGGATGAAGCAGATCGAATGGTTAACCTCGGTTTCGAGGCGGACCTGTTGTTCATTCTCGATCGTTTGCCTTCGGAGTTGATGGAAGGCGAGGATAACGGTGAACAGATGGATGTAGACGGAGAGACGATGGTAAGAAAAGGAAGATCTAGAGTAACCACCTTATTCTCTGCCACGATGCCACCGCCGGTTGAACGTTTAGCGAAGAAATATCTGAAGAGACCAGCTGTCATCACTATCGGTGAGGCTGGCCGGGCTGTCGACACAGTCGAACAGAAGGTGGAGTTTGTCGCTGGCGATGAAAAGAAAATGTGAGTTGAAGACCAAAAAGATGCGATGTTCACTGACACACTGCCTCGCAACCTCCAGACAACGGATCCTTGAAATCCTCAATAGTAACCAATATCCTCCCCCCATCATCGTCTTCGTCAATCAGAAGAAGACCGCAGATATGGTCGCAAAGGGCTTACAACGTGGAGGAGTAAGTTCGCGCTATTTCGCCCTGGGTGCTTAATACTTAGACGAGCTTCGCAGTGGAATGCTGCAATATTACATTCCGGCAAGAACCAGGAGCAGCGTGAAGCTGCCCTCAACTCTCTGCGGACTGGCGACGCTGATATCCTGGTCGCTACCGATCTCGCCGGACGTGGTATCGACGTGCAAGACGTTAGTCTCGTCATCAACTTCCAGATGGCAAATACTATTGAAGCATATGTCCATCGTATTGGTAGGTTCTCTTTCGGTCTGTGTCTGGCTGCTGCTGACGTTCTCTTGCAATCAAGGTCGTACTGGACGAGCGGGCAAGCAAGGTACTGCTATCACCTTCTTAACGAACGAGGATTATGAGGTTATGTAAGTCTTTCCGTTAGTTTATAACTGGATCTGTTCGCCGATCTACTGTTTTACAGGTATGACCTGAAACAAGGTATAGCTGCATTCCCTGTCCTTATCGGTTACGCTGGCTTGGTTACGCTGACATGCTCTTACAGAAATATCCAAGAGTCCTATATCCAAGGTCTCGATAGAACTGGCCAAACACGAAGCAGCTCAACACAAGATGTCAAGGGAGATGAAGCGGAAGCGGGATGCCGAAGACGAGGGCTGAGGTGCCTGCACCCGTGAACATGGGATTGTTACACCTTTTCTCAACAGTGTAATACTATGCTCTATTGTATGTCCTGTTTTTTGAACGTCTCAAAGCTTCCTGAATACCTTCACTGTCAAGACCGACACACCACAGTCGGTCGCACCTCTTCTCGTCCGGTGACTCACCACTCTGCGCGACTCTTGGGCGTTCTTCACGAGATGCTTCTAGATGTCCCTCTCCTAAGCTTCCGGGATGTCGTGATGATCCTGAAGAGTCTATGCAAGGGATAACTACGTCCCCCAATGAGGGTCATGTATCCTTTGGAAGCGAGACATGCTTAGCCGATAGGCAACCGACATTAAATTTGGTCGCCTAGCGACCGAAGTGGGGGACTGTATTCTCGGATACCAATCTACTCTTGAGAAGCGGCAGTGATATGTGGGACAGCACATTCCAGTGAACGATTGAAAAGCGGGTCGGTGGATATGATGCGCTGCTGCAAGGACTCGACGCACACTGATTATTTTTGTCCGACTTCCCTGGATACGCAGGGAGACGACGGAAGGCAAATCACCTCTCAGAGGCTGCTTGGCTGAGGCCGCCTGAGACTTCCTTAGCATCTAGTTGAGGTGCTTCCGTCTGCGTAGGGATTGGGAGTGAAGGCGCTAACAGGTTGGACGCGGGGTGATATGGTTCAGTAGTCGTCCGCGCTTAGCTATAGCCAATCCTATATTCGGATAAGAACGTCGAGAACATGGCGCCAGGAATGCTTGGGCCTGCTTGTGTTCATCCACTCGTGCGCCGGTGTATCATATTGTGGTGTGGCATGCCACCAAACAAGAACAAATACCATCATCGGTATTGCAGCTGTGGCACTGGCAAAGCCAAGTGCTTCTTGAAACGCGGGTGCGAAGTCACCAGAACCTCCGACCCGAAGGCCAAGGAGAGAAGACCGGGGTGCGGGCTTTTGGAGTGCTCCGAGTCGGTAGGGGAGGTTATCCACAGTAAGTAAATGCTTGGGGCGGGGTTCCGTGCAGTTGTGGATTGACATTTAAATTGCACATCGCTTCTGTGCGCTCTTGGCCCCCTCGCACTCGTCTCACGAGGGACGTGGATATCGGGGATAGCGGGCGCCAAGCGTTGTGGATCCGTGTGTGTGTGACCCGAGAGTAGACCGTCCCAAGCATTCCTGGGATGAGAGGCAGAAAAGTGCATTCGCCAAGACTGATTGTGTGTGCGATAATGATAACCGCGTGACAGCCTATAGACCGAGCAAGCTTACCAGGATGCTGGCTCTGCGGGGACATCGTCGTTCTCATTGTGAGAAGCGAATACATACAGTAGCGCTCGATGTACAAGGTGCGCACGGACGGCGGTATTATTGGTGAAGGCGGGTTCAGGAGGATCGACGAGAGCTACGGCTTGCCAAGGAAATCAAAGCCAGGGAGATGCGTGGACTGGTCATGTCGAAGAATCTTAGGACCATTGTCATTGGGCATGCGGAGAATTGACGCGCGCAGCTGACTGTCCGTGGTCAAACGCAATCGTTTATGCTGACGAGCCATACTGTACACCGGATGAGTGCTCACAACGAAATGACAGCGGTGCCTTTATTATCATGAGTCAACATGTAAGATACACGCGTTTTATGATGTAGTCATTATGTCCTAGGGCTACCGTCCACGGTCAGATCAGAATTTCAGCTCCCACACGCACCCACAACTGTACTTGACGCTCAGCCTATGCATCTGTGTTATTTTCGGACCACCTTATTCTTGGACCCACCCTCGGATAGGCTGGGAGTCGACTTGATGATGCACGTGGAGGCTGCGAGGCTGGAGAGTGTACTACTACTACTACTTGGACCCTGTGAAGGGGCGGAAGGTATTAGCCATCGTAGCGAGCCGAGGAATGGAATGCATAGGCGTAAGGCGGAAAGCAAGCCAGCGTACTAGAAGGGTTAGGCGGGTTCTGATACACGCACAAGTATTGCAGGGTTGATTTGATGTGGAGGGGGAACAGGACAATAAGAACGGTACGGCCGGAGGATACGACGCAGAATTTGCAGTGTACGAGCACGCGATGAATACGTCGGGGCCTCGCATCGCCGTGCCCGCAAGCAGCGGAACGTCTCGAGCAAAGGCCGTGGCCGGGTTGCATTGACAATTGTACAATTCCATACACGTCAGAACCGACTGCACAGGGCAGGCCGCCGCAGAGAAGGGCTACTGTAACGCCGGGCGCCTGACCCCCGAGGAAAGCGCGCACGCAGAGAACGGACTGCCTGGGTCGATGTCAGAGGGATGGCCGCAAGCGTGTGGGAGGTGCTGAGTAGGAGCGTGTGGGCACTGGCATATGGCGGTGTGCGTCCCTGCATCGAGGGACAGGTGTCTTTGGATGTGGGAGCGTGCAACGCACTGGTGGGTCTGACATGGTCCAGACGCATTTGCTTTCGTTCGAGGAACGGGGATTCCGAATCCTGGCAGAGAATACATACACGTAGTCGGGGAGGGTGTTATCAGATTACTCGCCAGCCGTCCATTGGCAGAAAGTGCGCGAACGCCTGGACTGGACCGACCCAATCATGGGAAGGACGCTCTTCATTGGCGGCACGGCGGCGGGCCAATCGCGGGTAATCTGGAGCTTGCCCGTAGGGAGTGTACTTGCAGGCATTCGGAGTTCCTGGCAAGCCGCAAGCAGGGATGCCGCGGGATGTGTACGGGCGTTGACGCAATGCGAGGGGCTGCTCTGGTAATCATTAATCAGTGAGAATTGGACTCGCCTGCGAGCGAGCGAGGATGCGGCCTATCGTGGCGAAGGCGATCATGGGTGTGCTGAGTGGGGTCCTGCTGGTGCGCGGGGTATATATACAGGGAGGGGGCGTCAGCCGACCGGGAGATGAGGAGAGATCTGACGAATATGGTATGAGGGCGCCCGGGGAGGCGGAGGTTGAAGGTTAACGGGACGTTGTAGGGCGAGGAGATCTGGAATGGGCGGAGGGGCGTTCATACATCATATCAGAGGGTACGTCAGATCAGGAAGCAGGCAAAAGAGCATTTTGAAGAAACACAGTGGGATGGGAGCTTGATGATAGATAGACATTGCTAGTAAGATGACGTTGATGATACGAGGACAGGGCCTACAGGCAGGAACTACATGGTACTAGACGACGATCAATGCGTATGCTCTGCGGACATGGAACGTTTGGATTGAGGACAAGGAGTAGCAAATCAATAAGCTTATGACAAGCTCAAGCAGCAGAGCAGCGACGATGGCGGGTGCCGAGAGGGTGCCGAGCGGCTTGGGACGAGCTGGGGTGGCTTACGTGATGCGATGACTGATTCGGCTAGGGTCAGACTGCCATTGGCTGCATGCGGAGAGCGAGTCGTGACGCTGGCCGGGGCCGGTGGGTCGGACCGGGAGAAGGCAGGGGCGAGCAGTGGCATCGGGCGCGGCATGATGTCGGCAGCGGACGCCCCGTTTATCGACGTTCTCTCCACAACGACTAATATCTTCGTCCATGCTCTGACCTCTGCCCACAATGCTCTCCGCGTCCCCCATGCAGCCCGTTCTCCTCTCCCGCCCGCCCTCCAACTCCCGCCCGCCCCATCTGCGCTCAGCCTCGGGCTCGCGCTCCTTCTTCCCCGCCGCCGTCCCTGACGCCCGCGCAGCCCCCGACGCCCCCGACGCCCTCGACGCCCCCGACGCCCCCGACGCCCCCGACGCCAGTCTGCTCACCGTCCCAGACCGCGACAACACCGCCAGATACCCCGAAGCACAGGAGCAGGTGAGCTTCCCTTCTGACGTATCATCCACTTGGCGTGGCCGCCCCCATTATTCGCTGTCTCACTCTCGTTGTGGCGTTTTCCCTTTTTCGCCCTACCAAACGCTTCCTCCCCCGCTTAATCACGTCTCCCTCCTTTCTCTCGTGTGTCGCTTGCCCGCGCCTCTTTGCATTGTGCTTACACTGCTATATCTGCCCCGCCAGGCTCCTTCCCCCGCCTCCCAAAGCAGCCCCTTTCCGTCTTCACCCCACCCCTCCGCACATAACCCACCCGCTCAATCGCCCCCTACCTCCATCCCCGCTGCCCCTTCTGCTCCGAGCCCATCCAAACCCAATAGCACCCGCCAGAAGAAGCCTTCGATGTCTGCTCTCACCGGCCGACATCCCCATCGCCTCTCCGCGTCGTCCGCCGTCAATACGCCCTCGACGTGTAGCCCACCCGGGAGCCCGAGGGAGCACCCCGCGTCCGAATACCTCGCTGTCCCCGCCAACAATATGCTCTCCGCACCCGGATCAGGCTACACCTCGGCTGCGTCATCGCATCCTCACACGCCCCCAGACTCGCATCCGCCCTCTCTGCACTCGGCCAAGGACGCGCCGCACAAGGAAAAGGACAAGTCGACCAAGCACCACCACGGGCCCTTCAGCGAGCTCAAGCGCTTCCTCAACCACACCCTTCCCCACCACTCGCACCACCCCTCGCCCTCGTCCTCGCACGCATCGCATGCGCATACTCCCTCCAGCGTCGACCACGGCCACGGACATCAGCGCTCCTCGACCCTGTCCCCGCCGCCGTCCCCCGGCGCCCACATCGCGACCTCGTCGCAGCTCCGCGGCGAGCACTTTATCAACGTGCAGGAGCGCGACGTCGTGGATCTATCCGTCGTCGCGGACGCGCACCACGCCTCGCAGGACGACAGCGCCGTCCGTGCGCGCGAAAAGGACGCCGACGTCAAGGAGAAGGACTTTGCCCTCGGCAGCAGCGACGACGGCGACGGCAAGAAGAAACCCAGGCGCGTCGCCTCCTCCGCGCGCTTCTCGTCCTTCCTCCGCAAAGACAAGGGCGACAAGGACAAGGACAGCGGCGCGGCGACGCCGGCCAAGGTGCGCAAGGACAGCGGCGGGAGCACCGACCCGCCCAGCCCGTCGCAGCTCAGCGTGGGCTCGACGAGCCCCTCGCGCTCGTCGCGGCGCGGCAGCCCCAGCATCACCTCGAGCGTATCGGGGACGAGCTGGATGAGCCAGCAGTCGACGGGCGACCCTGTCACGCCCATGCCGGCCGAGCACCAGCGCCATTCGCCCAAGGCTGCGACGCCGGAGGAGAAGAAGCACAGCCCGTCCGAGCAGGGTGGGAAGCACGAGAAGCACCATGGCAAGCATCACCAGCGCGAGGGGACGAACCCGATCCCGACCATGGGGACGCTCACGCAGGCGCATCTGACTAAGAAGTATGGCAAGTGGGGGCGTGTTTTGGGCAGCGGGGCTGGTGGGACTGTTAGGCTGATCAAGAGCGCACCGAAGCACGGATATAATGGTGTGTACCCAAGTCAAAATGGTTTTTGAGCGACTTGCTGAGCGCCGTTATTTCTAGGTGCCATCTTCGCTGTCAAGGAGTTTAGGCCAAAGCGCGCAGGCGAGAGTGATAAAGAGTATCAGAAGAAAGTGACCGCCGAGTTCTGCGTCGGTGTCACCCTGAAGCATATCAATGTGATCCACACGGTGGACATTGTCAGCGACCACGGGCATTACTACGAGGTGCGTACAGCATTGCATGGCTGTCGGGCAGACCGTTGATTAAGCTTCTCCCTTTCCTCACCTTGGACTCGCACGGTAGGTCATGGAGTACGCTCCGTACGACCTGTTCAGCGTGGTCATGTCCGGCAAGATGACGCGCCCCGAGATCTACTGCGTCTTCCGCCAGATCTGCGACGGCGTCGAGTACCTCCACTCGCTCGGGCTCGCGCACCGCGACCTGAAGCTGGACAACTGCGTGATGACAAAGGACAACATCGTCAAGCTGATCGACTTTGGCACCGCGACGGTGTTCCACTACCCGGGCAAGTCGACGACGCTCGCGTCGGGCGTCGTGGGGAGCGACCCGTACCTCGCCCCCGAGGTGCTCAGCCAGGAGAAGTACGATCCGCGCAAGACGGATGTGTGGAGCGTGGGCATTATATTCATGTGCATGGTCCTGAGGCGGTTCCCGTGGACGATTCCCGACCCGCGCAAGGATGCGAGCTTCAGGGCGTTTGTGAACGCGCACCCGGATCTGAGGGAGAAGAAGGAGCGCAAGCCGAGTCTGCCCCCACCCGTGCCCAAGCTGCCTGCCCCCGAGCAGAACGGCGACGTGAAGCAGGAGAAGGCGAATGGGACTACTTCGCCGAGGAAGAGTCCGTCGTTGGCTCCGAGCTCGAGGAGCAGCTCGACGGGCCTCCAGTCGATGCCGCGGAGGGCGGAGAGCACTGGCACTTACCTTGACCCTTCGGATGCCTCGGTCTTGAGCAGTACGGCCGCCTCCAGCCGGACGCCATCCATCGCCTCGTCGTCCGAGTACTCTGCCTCTGAGACTGCGATCTCGCGGGCGTCGCCACCTTCGTCCGTCTTGCAGAAGGACGGCTCGGCTTCGCCAGAACAAATCCGCCGGGACCGCGTCCGCCAGTCGCTGCAGCACCCGAACTCGGTTCTGTCGCACAGCACGGCTACGTTGCCCGCGGTGTGGCGCGAGGAGGACGTTGCGCTGATGGGCAACGGGCAGGGTTTGGGTTTGGGTTTGGGCCTCCGGCAGGTCGACAGCCCGACGGAAGATATGGACCCGAGCGTGAGGACTTTTGCGCGGCCAGGCCAGTCGACCGAGAGTTTGCCGGCCAGCCCTGTTCTTGGCCCTGCGTTCTTCGAGCCTCCGCGGACCATCCACGGCGTCGTCAACGAGGATGATGTGAAGACCCCGACGATGAAGCCTGTCAACGCGGGCTTGCCGTTGCTCGCCCCGCCTCCTGAGAGGGGCCACAGAGTCCGCGCGAACACGTTCAATGGACCTACCAGTCCGAGAGTCAAGGCTGCTGCCGATGAGGCCCTGAGCGTCGTCAAGGAAGAGGAGGACCAGAAGAAGAAAAAGGAGGAAGAGAGGAAGAGGAAGGTCAAGGAGGACTCACAGACGACCATCCGTGGCACGGCCGCTAACGGCGGCAGCAGCAAGTCAACGTCAACTCGCTCGAGGAAGGACAGCGCAGCTTCTGTCGCCACCTTCAACGGCGGTGGCGCCGAGTCCATCTTCCGCCTGCTCCCTCGGGAAACTCGGCCTGCGCTGCGCAGGATGATGCACATCGAGCCTTCTGCCCGCTGCACCCTGACCGACTTGCTCAAGGGTCGGGGCAAGCACGACGATCTTCTTTGTGGATGCCACCACTCCTCTGGTATCGAGACGCCCGGCAATCATATCTGTGAGGACCACTGCCATGAGCCGGAAGAGGAGGACGACGGCGACGAGTGGCTCAAGAGCATTGTCCCCTGCTCGGTCGAGCGTCTGCAGAGCAACCACCACCACATCCAGGTCGCTGTCGAGGAGAAGGCGCACAAGCGGCGCTTCTTTTAGCAAGTCATGGAAATCCAATAAAGAAGTGCCCTGGCGGGGGTCTCCAGACGAAGTCCATGTAAATATCCCTTTGTACCACCTGGGACTGCAATTTCTTTGTAGACATATGCCCTTTCCGCGGCGAGGCATCTGCTTTTCGAGTTCTTTGCCTCAACTGCCCCTATATCCATCTAACGTCATTTATTATCGATCGCTACCTCTGCTTCATTTTAGATGGCGATGATGACTGTTGGGCTACACAAAAGTTTTTATTATATGCTCTTTTATGTTTGGCGTTCACCATCGTTAATGATAGAGCGACTGCTATAACTCTTTCATCTATATATTTTGCTGTAATTTTTATGCCAATGGCCCGGCGGACTTTGCATCCACGGAGAAGCTCATCTGTATGTTCCGAATCAAAACAATCAAATCCTATTATATATCGTTATATATGCACAGATACATCAGAGTTCGTCATGGGATTGCGAGGATGGGTCCGAGGCCCGGCCAGCGTCCTCCTCAGACTTCTCGTCACTGGACGGAGATTGCTTAGGTTGTCTCTTCTTCTCTCCCTTGACATCAAATCCAGCGGCACGAAGAGCTTCGGCCAAGTGCTCATGCGTGATAGCTTGCACGCCTTCACCCTCCCCGTGTTCGGCTAGGAGGGCATCCGCATCCAGGAATTCAATGACGACGTCCGTGTCCCCAAGGCGCTCAACCACCACTTCACCTCTTGGTACCTGCTCGGTAGCAAGAAGAGCTTCGAAAGCGCGGTTGAGGACCTCGCCGCTCAAAGCTTGTTTCAAAACGCCTGTAGCGCGCTCGAGCGGCGCTTTGGTTGGCGCAGCAGGCGGTAATATGGGCTTTTTGGGCGCCTGCTGCGATAAAGTGAACGGATAATCTGTTTCCGGCAGGCTCTTGTCGACACCATCTATGGAAGGGACGATCTCCCTGCAGCGGATGAAGGATTCTTCGCGCTGTTCGTGTCTAGACTTGAAACCGGGTTCGCCGCACAAGCGAGGTGTGTGAATGACCATGACGTAGTGGCAGGTTTTGGTTTCCTTCACGAAGAGGATGGTGTCTGTCATGGTCATCGAGCAGTGGAACTAGAAGCGTTTTGGACCCGCAGTTACACCGACAGGCATCAGCTGAAAAGGGCTGTTCATTTATGTTAATTATCACTGACCTGGACTTCTATTTCCCGGTGCTTGCCAGTTTTGTCGCAGATTGTACCGTCGCCCCAGCGCTGAACCAGGTAACTCGAGCCGGCGTCTCGGGCCAACTCGAGATTGGCCGCGAGCGCAGCTTCTTCAGAAACAGTCAGCTCCGCACCAGGCTCCGGGGTAGGCGGTGCTCGTCCCAGAGTGTAGGCCTCAGACTGCACATCAGATAAGGTGGACGGGATCAGCGCGAGTTCGGGAAGGACTGTGCTAAGAAATGAACTTACATCAGGGTCCTCTTCTGGCCTGTAACCCCCTGCACCGCGAATTGATCTATCATTTTCTAAAATAACCAAAGGCAACGTGATGGGCTTACCAGGGTGCGGGTGCGCATGGGGCATCTCCCGGAATTGACGGACGTGCGAATTATGGCAATACGAATATGTAAACCAACCTTGCTTGTGCTAGGTAGCAATTGGCTGCGTTTAGTTGATTGAAAGGGGGACGGACGAAAAACAAGCGGACGCACGTATAAACATGTACCAGAGAGCGGCTGCAGTAGAGACCAACTATGCACGGGGGTGACATTTGGCTGGCTGTCCTCCGTCGGCGGTGGGTTGGCCGGCGGTGGGGGGATATAGCAGAGATAGGAATGATGGGGCCCAATTTTCATAAGCTCTAGCGAGTAGTTAGTAGCAGCAGGCCTCTCAATGGGCTGGCTGTGCATGATTAACCATTGTTCTGGTACATAATAAAAACACCTGACGGTGTACTGACCGGCTCGCTCAGAGAGTCCTGCTGCAGGTCATCTCCGCTACCAATACCTTTGCGAAATGGATTCGTCTGCCATTGATCGTCGTCCAGCGGCTGTTCGAGAAACTCCCGTTCGCCGCCTTTGAGGCCGCCCTGCAGCCACGAGTGCGCCGTCTGATTAAGGACGGGCAGGCCGTTCAAGAAGGTCACTCGGTATTTGGGAAACGCATGGGGGTCTTCTGGGATGTAGTGGGGCGAGCGCGCGAGCACAGACGAGAGGCCGAGGAGGGCAGCGACGACGAAGGGCAGCATAGTGCTGGGAGGAGAGCAGCGAGGAGCAGCGTCGCTCAGCTGGTGGCGGTACCTCAAGCAGTGGCGCGGCAAGCCGGGCCGGGGGCCGAACTTGTGCGCATCTCCTTTCGAATTATCTGTTATTTTGCTGCCCGCTGACTAGTACTGACTTGCCGCGTCCATGTCCTCAGGTCCCTCCAGACGAGCCGGGCGGAAGCGCCGCGTTCTCGATTCCCCAGCCCCTATATCCTCTACTTCAGCTACAGAGAGCCGCATACCCAGGTGCTCCTCAGACAAAAAACATGACTGCGGATCTGTACGGCTACTGTGTCGACCCCATGCCTATCGAAGACTTCCTCCACGAGTTCATACCACAGAACTCTACGCCAGAGACTCCCGAATACACCTACATCGTCGAGACGAAATGCAAAGAAGCGGACCTGTATTCCATCTTGGTGAGCCGTCTACCCAGCGTCTGGTCTCATGGATAGCCTTACTGACGACCTCTGCAGCTCGACGGCGCGAAGACGATGATGCGCAAGCACTCCTTCCTGGGCAGCAGCAACAACCCTGACAAACTCGCGAAATCTCGCGAGGAGCTGAAGCCTGACCCGATAGCCTATGACGCAGACAACGGTACATATATCAGTGTTACCGCGGAGGACGTTCAGGGTGGCAAAGTCACTCAGTTTCGCAAAGGCGAATTTGGCGCCGAGGGGAAGCGTGAAAAAGACATTTTCTGCGACAAGGCGAGCCCTGGTCGCTTCGAGCCTCGTGTCACGTCGGGCAACAGCGAGTCGATAGGCCAGATCCTGCGATACATCGAGGAGATCCACACACGCCAGCTCCGCTGCTTCTCGTTCTTCGTCTTCTTCACCAGGGACTACTTCCGCCTCATTCGAGCCGATCGTGATGGTATCATCGTGACAGAGCGAACAGAATGGACTGGGCAGCTGGAGCCGAACCGCCTGAACGACTTTTTCTTCCGCTTCGATCATCTCAGCCGCGAGGAGCAGGGCTTCGACACGACCGTTTGTGCATGGGATAATGCGGAAGAGGACTGCTGCGGCTAGAGAGGCTTTCAAGCCATATATCAACGAGGAGACCCAGATCGCCGAGCCCATTCGTAAGATGGGCGTGCCTGTCAAACATGGCAAGCCGGCGAAGGGGCTGCGCTGGTACTACATCTGGGCGCCGACCGTCCAACAGCGCAGGCTACGCGCGCGCGACCCGCGGCTACCCAGCTTGGGATCCGAAAGACAAGAAGATCGTCTGGATCAAAGACTCGTGGCGATCTGAGACCGACAAGGTCATACCAGAGTCAGTGGTCATTGATCAGCTGAACACGGAGAATGTGGAGTTTGCGCCTACACTCTTCTGCGGCGGCGATCTCCCCGGGCCGCGCCAGAAGACCCGGACGCACAAGTTCGTCGATGCGTCCTGGAACAAGGGCCAGCGTAGGGCGCACCACCCGCGCATACACCTCCGCCTGGCGGAAACATCCGGGTGACCTCTATGGGAGTTCCTGTCGTCCAAGCATCTGCTTCAGATACTGCACGATGCGTTAACCTGTACGCTTTTCCACATCCCCTCGTCACTTAGTTGACCATTTCCAGGTCACCGTATGGCTGTTTTCAAATGCAGTAAGCTCCATCGGGACTTCAGCGCATGGAACATCCTTTACGATCCTCAATCGGAGAGGGGCATACTGACGGACTGGGATCTGTGCGCACCGATGCCCAGTCTAAAGGCATGCGAGGAGGATCCGACCATCAATCCCCTCGCACAGATACCAAACAGCTCTGGGCGCTCTGACCGTACAGTAAGTATTCCCTTGTGGTACTGCTCGTACTGATACTCAACAGTACATAGGGCACATGGATGTTCATGTCTGTGAGCGTGCAAGGCGAGAAGCCTCACCTACACTGTGTTCAAGACGACCTGGAGGCTCTTTTCTGGGTGGGCGTATACATGATAGTTCTGTATATGCCCGTCCCTACAAAGGACGCCCTTGCGATCGTGGACGAGTTCTTGCTGCATTATACGCTCAGAGACGGTGTTCCGGTGGGTGGGGCTGCCAAACGGGCGTATTTGACAGGCACCGGCAACATCGACCTAAGCCTTCCGCCAATTGTCTTTCCGGCGTTAACCTCTTGGCTCACGGACTATGGCGAAATGCTTGATAACTGGTATCGACATCTGTATCAGCTCGACAAGCACCAGAATCGGGCGAATGCCAAGCAGCCCACGGCGCCGGCCCTTCGCGACTACAACGAGCTCGACAAATTATGGAAGGAGATTCTTGAAAACGGCGAGTTCGTAAACAACGATCGCCTCAACGACAAGGACTACATGCGGGACCCCTTCCACGTCACTGCGGTGTACAGGAAGTCTCTGGCAAAGGATGCGAACAAGCGCATGGAACTCGAGGCATCGGCCAGATTTGATCAGGCAGAGTCGCAACGGGCGGAGGCGGAGGCGCGACGGGCGGAGTCGCAGCGCGCCGATCTTAAGGCATCTATCGAGCTGGGCCTCGGCCAGAACTCCGGCGCAGGTACCTCGCATAGCAACACCCTCTTCGAGCTTTCGGCGGCTGTCAAGGAAGACAAGGAAGACAAGGAAACCGAGGAAACCGAGGACGAGGAAGACGAGGACATGGACGACGAAGAGGACAAGGGAGTCTTTGGCCCACGGTTTCCCTCCCCGTTGATATCAGCCTTTGCGGGTGACGATGGGAGCATGGGTAGCTGGGACGAGACAGATGCGGCAGACGAAACAATCGAGGAGGAAGCGGGGCGCGCAGCGAAACGGCGGAGGAGTACGTCGGCGGGAGCCTTCTTCCTCGCCCAGCCTGGATGGCTCTGGGACGACGTCGCCGTGTACGCAAGATCGTGACGCCGGAGTAGGTGAATGGGACGTGGTGGATTGGACGGGTGAGCATGTTTCTCGCATAGTAATTCTTGCAAAGGCTCTATGTTTGGTACGCACCATGTATTAATGGCCAGGGCTAGCTTCAATGGTAGCCTCGTGATATGGCATAATGCTCTCTCGTTGTGTGCATTCACCCGGTACATACGTGCGTCATAATTGCGGGCTGGTCATTGCGCACAGAAGTGCAACGGTCAAGGGCAGCCTCGGATCACCTTCGGGCTCTTCACAGCATCATAGTTGCCCTACTTATTGCAACATTACACCCCATATAGTACCATTATACTACTGTACTACCTACATACAAGCTCCTCATGAGGAATCAGTACCTCGAGAGGTGCAGTGAAGCTCATCTTTAGTGGGGAGACGCAATCCTGGGTCGCGCGGCGAGTTATTTGGCTTTGTTTGTTCCCTAATAGCGAGTGTCACGAAAATGAGAACACGTAGATCACTTCACACTGCGAGAATCAGGCTAAGATATAGCTGAGAGAAATGCTCAGAAGGATGATTAAAATGTATCGGAAATGTTGGATTTCCGGTACTTTGCCTCTTTCCCTCCATATAGGGTGAAAAAGAGATCTGTTTGACTAGTGTTTGAAGATACGATGCATTTTCGAAGAATCCGAGTTTTCCGATACATCCAGATATGTCTTCAGAACATTTGGTACTAATGTCGCAAGAGCCAAAAATGACTCTAGGAAGCTGCATGCGCGTGGCGCATTTGAGTCACAACACGCCTGAAATCAGCGCGTCTGGCTGTGTGACGTGTGTGACAACCGCGTTCTGGTGTCACACTGGAGGTCGCCTTTCCGCTCTCCAATGCACTAAAGACCGCACAGCTTCTCTCAGACTTCATATATAGCATTCTTGATATGGTTCCCTTCCCTTGCAGATATTTGGGTGTACTGAAGCATAATATCTCTGCCTACAGCCATAACAAGAAGTGTACCATCCCGAGTCATACATGCTAATTGGTTAAGTCTGCCTCAAGTCAGCTGAATAAAATAATTATACACCTTTCATGATGTATGTGGGATCTCACAAGGTAATCTGTTGAGCATTGCAAGCACAATCAATGGGTGGTTGAGCATGGGAATTGAGGGAATAGGAAAGCTATGATGTACATCCTTATGTATAAGGGGGAAAAATGCCATCACACATCCTCTGTATCCCAAAGACCCATTATATCATCCTACAAGAGATTCTAATCACTCTCCGATGTCATTACACGGCGAGTTGGGTCAAGGCGCACTTGTGCCAGTCTTCAGCCACAATCTGCTTACTAAGCGACTCGCGCCGTTGGCAGGCGTTGCGTCTCCCCATCTTTAGCACCAGAAGGTCCGATGCGCCTCAGTCAAGTGAACTACTATCTGGTTGGTATAAACCACCGCTCGCGAAACGCGGAGTCCAGTCCATTATGCAAACCCCTGTAATCTATGTTAATTATCACTGACCTGGACTTATACTTTCCGGTGCTTGCCAGTTTTGTCACAGATTGTACCGTCGCCCCAGCGCTGAACCAGGTAATTCGAGCCAGCGTCTCGGGCCAACTCGACATCGGCCGCGAGCGCGGCTTCTTCGGAGACAGTCAGCTCCGCACCAGGCTCCGGGCAGGGGGTGCTCTTCCCAAAGCGTAGACCTCAGACTGCATATCAGATAAGGTGGATGAGGTCAGCGCAAGTTCGAGAAGGACTGTGCTAAGAAATGAACTTACATCAGGGTCCTCTTCTGGCCTGTAACCCCCTGCACCGCGAATTGATCTATCATTTTCTAAAATAACCAAAGGCAACGTGATGGGCTTACCAGGGTGCGGGTGCGCATGGGGCATCTCCCGGAATTGACGGACGTGCGAATTATGGCAATACGAATATGTAAACCAACCTTGCTTGTGCTAGGTAGTGATTGGCTGCGTTTAGTTGATTGAAAGGGGGACGGACGAAAAACAAGCGGACGCACGTATAAACATGTACCAGAGAGCGGCTGCAGTAGAGACCAACTATGCACGGGGGTGACATTTGGCTGGCTGTCCTCCGTCGGCGGTGGGTTGGCCGGCGGTGGGGGGATATAGCAGAGATAGGAATGATGGGGCCCAATTTTCATAAGCTCTAGCGAATAGTTAACAGCAGGCCTCTCAATGGGCTGGCTGTGCATGATTAACCATTGTTCTGGTACATAATGCAAACACCTCAGGGTGTACTGACCGGCTCGCTCAGAGAGTCCTGCTGCAGGTCATCTCCGCTACCAATACCCTTGCGAAATGGATTCGCCTGCCATTGATCGTCGTCCAGCGGCTGTTCGAGAAACTCCCGTTCGCCGCCTTTAAGGCCGCCCTGCAGCCACGAGTCTGCCGTCTGATTAAGGACGGGCAGGCCGTTCAAGAAGGTCACTCGGTATTTGGGAAACGCATGGGGGTCTTCTGGGATGTAGTGGGGCGAGAGGCAGAAGAGGGCAGCGACGAAGGGCAGCGGGAGGAGAGCAGCGTGGCTGCTGGTGGCGGTACCGCAGACAGTGGCGCGGCGGGGAATCTGAGCGAGATTAGGACAGGCCCAGATCGTGGCGGTGGCGTGAGAGATTTCATTATTTCGGGCGGAGTTACTCGGAGTCACGATGGAAGCGCCTCGCGGGGTCTGAACGCGCATGGGACATGATAATTCGATGGAGATTCGATTGGAATTTCGAGGAATATATCAAAGAACGGCGAGGACGCCGATGGTTGACAGGTGGGATTATGCGTCCGATATTAATAATAAAGGCGGACGGTGCACGGGAAATACGGTTCCTGGCATTGGCAGGAGCAGCGAGCTCCTTGCGCCGCCGATGGGTGTTATGGTATCGTGACCTGCGAATATCCGGCGAGCGGCGAGCACAGCGGTGCGCTCGCTAGCGTGTATTCATGCGGCACCGTCGCGGCGAGTGGCCCGTTTAATCATGTTGGACGAGGGCCGAGGCCTTTCGGTCACTTCGACGCCGTGGATACATCATTTCAGGCCCGCCGTTCGGGCTGTAAAGGACAATATTACGTAGCCTTTTATCCTTCTTTTCTGCTCCGGCGAATTATATTCCTGCCCCAGATTCCTGCTAGATATAATAAACCCGGTTTGGTTCACGTATGTACGCGAGAAGAATTACAACCTGAACAGATCCGGACACCTTTCGGAACGAAGGGGGTTTTACCCATTAAAAAGACACGCACCCATTTCTTGTCTTCTTTCCCTTCCTTTCCAACCCCCGACTCCGCCCTCTCCCTCCCCCCTCTATCAACATGTCCGATTCTGGCGAGCAGGACGACGTCACCAAGGGCGCCGAAGTCGACGAGCTCGAGGAGCAGGCCCCGGCTGACCAGCCAGCTGAGGCGGGGGAAGAGGAAGCCGGTAAGGCTCGCGTTCTACCTGTCGTGCTGCGAATCTGGTTTTTGATCGATGAGACGCGTGTAAGACATCCGGCAGCATCGCTGACGCCCCCTGCTTTCGTTTTCTACCTTCCAGGAGCGGCCGACAAGTCCGCAGAAGAACTCCAGCAGCCCGTCAAGCGGGGCAGAGGTCGCCCCAAGGGTTCCAAGAACAAGAAGTCCGCCACCTCCGCCGGCGGTCCCAGTACGAGTGAGACTGGGGAGAAGACCGAGAAGAGAAAGCGAGGGCGCCCGCCCAAGGTGAGTCGTAACGTGACTTCCCTCCGCCGACCCGCGTATGACGAATGTTCTGTTGCTAGCCTAAACCCGAGACTGCTGCTGCTGCAGAGTCAGGGACGGATGAGCCCCCTGCAAAGAAGCGGGGCCGCGGACGTCCTCCCAAGAACCCCAAGCCAGAGACGAGCGCCGCGGCTGCGGAGAGAGAGGAGGAGGGCGGTGAAGCCCACACCGGCGAGAAGAGGAAGAGAGGCAGGCCTCCAAAGTCGAAGTCGTGAACGTCGGGTATTTCGTCCGGCGCCTCTCTCATAACAATTCCTGGAACACACAGGCGGGCAGAATGTACACCAGTCTTGGATACCCGGCCTTGTTTATTTACGAGTATAACGTCTCATGTAGCTCCTTTCTTCTGCTGCCTTTTACCCTGTCCCGCATGTTCATAAGCACACACTGACCTGACTGCTTTTTGTTTTTATATGTTCTACTCGCTTTTGTTATTATTTGTAGACGTGCTATCACTTCGCGAATACGAATGGATGATGTATAGCCTGTCAGCCTAATGCGAATGGTCGGAGCCGGCGTGCTAGTCATTCTCCCCATCATCCAGCGAACGCTTCTCATCATCGTCGCGGTCTTTAATTAATGGATTCTAGGAATACATATCCGCCATGGAGAATCGAACAGACAGGCGGCGTCCAACATCACATTCGTCGGTATACTTTGTTGAAGTGCATCAGCCCAATGCCTATGCAAGCAAATCCAGTCACCGCTGTCGCACACCATCCCACACCGAGTAAAATACGAGACTGTCTTTCGGCTTTCCTTTTCGCCACGGCGTAACTGATGTCGGGACGAAAGGTCACCATGGTATACAGCGGAAGCCATTCGCTGCGGACCTCGCCTGCCGGGAAGGGGGAAGCAGGGTCAGAGAGAATCTCGTCCCAAGCTGCAGGCGGCTTGCGGGCCGTCGCCAGATACAGGATATTGTCCAGTGCTTTGCGGAATAGATAGGTCGGCGTCGTCACGGAGTGTCGCATCTCCACGCTGTCCAGGAAGAAATGGGGCCACGTCACCACGAGTGATGAGAAGTCATTTGGCATGGTTAAACCGTCGTAGCAACGTCTGTGAAACGAAGCAACGACTTACTAGTTATCCATGGCGAGCTGGCAGATAGCCAAAAGGTCCTCGTGCCTCGTGTCGGAATATCGTTGAAGGGCCCTGGCCAAAGCTTCGTCAATCCTCCTTGTCTTCTCCTCGGGGGCGCCCTGGATGGCCGCGTCTGCCCGATGGTTCTCCCGCAAGTTAGGGTCCACGGCTTCACCGCGCATGAGTAAATCGAGAACTCGGACGTCTTCTAAGCCACAATTGAGGCCCTGGCCATAGAAAGGTACCATAGAGTGGGCGGCATCGCCAAGAATAACGACGCGATCCTTGTAATGATATGGTTTGGCCTACGCCCCAGAAATGGAGAAGTGTAAGCGGACGCAAAATAAATCCGGAGAAGACGGTAAAGGAGAGCGGGTAATTACGGCGTGGCCGCGCTATGATCGAGCTATTCTTGCCACCGGTTGCGAAACAAGAGACGGAGTTTAACCATACCTTGATGGACATGAGAGGGCTACGAGGGTTGCGTTGGAAATCTGCTAGCAGAGTTCCCTGCCCAATCAGCTTGACAGCGTCTGGAAAATATTCATTAAACCACTCCAGGATAGCGGGCTTGTCGCGCAGACGATCTAGCTCCGTGGTAGGAGCAAATAGGGTGCAAGTGAACGTTCTATCCTGTAAAATTAGGGTTTGGAAAGAGCGCGCGTGAGAACCATGCGGGCAACATAAGGATCAAGATGGAGTTATGCCCCCAATAACGTGTCCTAACCTTGTTTGGAAGGGCGATGAGCATGAATGAATGGCGAGGCCATATGTGAAGATGATTTGGTTCCAATAAAAACGTTGGCTTCCCCGAGTCGTCTTGTCCTGCTGGCATTTTGAGTTCGATATATTCGTGCGGAATGTACTCTTGCTGATAATCCATGCTATCGGACGTGACGTAACGTTTGGGCGCCGTTGGTTAGAGAGGATATCAGATATGAAGAATAAAGAGGTTCCCAGACTACCAGAAACCAGAGACAGGAACTAACCGGACAACTCTCATGAGCTGGCGCCGGACCACGGAGTAACTGCCATCGGCCCCGATGCAGAAATCAAACTGGACCTGATGATTTATGCCCGAGTCAATGTCTTGAACAGTCATTGCACCTTCTTCAAAATCGACCGCTATGACTTTATGCTTGAAGAAAATACGGATATTCGGGACGGCGGAAACTTCGTCCAGGAGACCCTCGTTGAGAAGGGCGCGGTCAATCGAATTAATACACTACAGAGATAGGAAAAGAAGAGCGTGAGCACTAATTTAGCTTCCCAATTTCGCCGAAATATGAGTACTGTATTGACAGCGCCTGGAACCGATGCATGCCTCGCGGAGAAGGCAGGCTGACGTCCGTGATAGGAGACGAGAAAGTGTAACGTGTTTTACCTGGCCGTACCTATCGTATAATTGGCTGTATGTCTTCCCCCGTGTGTCATGTATCATGCGACCGCGCATGGGAATGACCGTTTGGAGGAAGCGGTCTGACGCAGCGGGGTCGATCGCTTGAATCGCAGAAATTCCGCGCGAAGATATAGCCAAATTAATGGAGCGTTGTTGGGTCGCTGCCTTGGACGAAGGCAAGCGGAGGTCTACGTGAGGCCAAGGACGCGTTAGATTTCGAGTAAGTTGGAAATGCCCGGAGCTCACCCGGACGGCCGTCGTAAATGTCGACGTCCCAGCCCATGCGTGCCATGGCCATCGCGGAGAGACAGCCGACGGGCCCGGCGCCCACGACAACGACCTTGCGAGCATGCGACTTTTGCTCTTCCATAACAGCGCAAGAGAGGATTCTGCTTGACCGTTTATGAAGAGACGTAATATCCAAGGTTCGTAAAGCGTGGCTGACTGGCTGGGCCGAGATAGCGCAAGATCACCCGGCGATCTAAGTTGATCGATCGGGGCGCCCACAGAAGACCTCGGGGTTTGGCGCCGTGGAACCGACATAGGCGTAAACGTGCTCTCCGCAGTTATAACCTCTGCCTTGTCTGCTGCTCTCATGCTTCGCCACCTCTTTGTACTCCCATCAAACAACGCCGTCGGCGCACTCCGCGTGCCCCCAGAACAAGGTCCGCCGGATCCCCAGGTCTCCGGCTGCTGGTCCGGTCCTGACCGTGCTTGTAGGGGATAATGCGTCGACCTATCTCTGTGGAAATTCTCTAGGTGCATTACCCAAGCGTTCGGCCGAACTAGTCAGTGAAGAACTTTCCGTCTGGGGCTCCAGGTACACCCTGATTGCCTTCCCCCGTTCTTGATACAAATTATTGAGCGACGTTCCTTTATCGCAGGGCTGTGGAAGGCCACTTCTCTCACCCCCATGGTAGAGAGTGGATGAATATAGCCGACCGTGTCACTCCCTACCTAGCTAGGCTACTGGGTAATCTAGCTCTCCGTCCCTGATTACATGGATCGTACCTCACTGCGTTCCTAGGTGCTCACGAATCTGAAGTAGCTTGCATGGGCACCTTGACGGCTAACCTTCATCTGATGATGAATGTATTTTACAAGCCATCATCCACGCGGTATAAGATCTTATGTGAAGGACGTGCCTTCCCTTCCGATCAAGCAAGTCTTTTATACTCCTTGGGAATTTCTCCGAGCCGTAATTCCTCTCTAACCTACTTCGGCCAGTACGCGTTCGCTTCTCAAGCACTACTTCATGGCTTCGAGCCTCAAGATGCGATAATTGAACTCTCGCCTAGGCCAGGAGAGTTTGTCTTGAGAGAAGAAGATATCCTGCAATGTATTCGAGAACAAGGCACATCCATTGCCCTTGTCTTGTTCAGCGGGGTGCAATATTACACCGGCCAGTGGTTTCCCATGCAATCCATTACACGGGCTGCCAAAGAACAGGTTCGCATTTTCTTCTAGCATTTCCCTGCAACTCTACTTGACGCGGCCATTGACTTCTCCTTCCATTTGATCCACCGCCGGCATCGCATATGGTATTCGGCAGTAGGGATGTATATGTGGATTCGACCTTGCACACGCCGTAGGAAACGTGCCTCTCTCGTTACATGACTGGGGAGTAGATTTTGCAGTCTGGTGCTCCTACAAATACCTCAATTCTGGGCCGGGAGGGATCGCAGGCTTGTACATGCATGACAGATGGGACGACATAGTACTGCCGAAGTGAGTGGCGTCTGATGCATGAACCGATTCCCTGTCAGCGCTCCGATTATCTTGGTATCAACCGCTTCTGTCTCCTGCACTTACGCTACGTCTGTGCGCCAGGCTCGCGGGATGGTGGGGTCATGATCCTGCCACAAGGTTCCAGATGCCTCCAACCTTTTCACCGATCCGAGGGGCACAGGGCTTTCAGCAATCCAATCCTTCGGTTCTGGCAACCGTCTCTCTACTAGGGTCTTTGCAAGTCTTCGAGGAAGCCGGATTGATGGGCCCCATTCGAGCCAAATCTCTCGAATTAACGGGACTCCTCGAAAGCAAGCTCCGACAATCCAAATGGTACGTTCCGACGGAGAACGTAGCAGAACTGTATCCCGATGCGAATACCCGGTTGTTACCCGAAGGAGAGAGGGTTCCGACGGTGGGGAAACCTGGTTTCACCATAATCACACCTTCCGAGCCGGAAAGCAGAGGTGCTCAATTGTCACTGTTATTCCTACCAACCGGAGCGGGAATTATGCAGAAGGTCTTCGACGAGTTGAAGAGTTATGGAGTGGTGGGAGACGAGCGAAAGCCAGACGTTATACGATTGGCACCCGCGCCTTTGTACAACACGGCAGATGACTGCGAACGCGCCGCTGCTGTCATGGAGACTGTATTCAACTCCCTGTATGCTTGAGAAAGGAGATAGAAGGATAATGAATGTATTTTAGCCCGCCCACGCTTGCGTTAATTGGTCGACTGCTGTCCTCGTATGAAGTCTGTGACGATCTGCACAAACTTGTCGCCCCGCAGGAGATCGTTGTGTTCTTCGTCTAAATCGTCGAAGCTCATTTTAATATAGTTGTCCGCGAGTCTATCCCGCCGGCGGTATAATGAACGGAGATGCGTGTACATAAGACGGCTCTGCACCTCGTCGACGAGAGTGTCGCCCTTGGAGTGGATCACGAGCCACTCAATATGCATGGCATGTTCCCGGGCATCGAGAGACGTGGTGGAGAAAAGACTGAAGTCGTCCCGCTTGCCGAAGGCATTCTCGATAAACCAGTCTCGGTATCCAGGGAAGCTCTTCAGCAACTCTTGGAGGTCGTAAATACCCTCAGATAGGACAACCCCTTGAACGGCCTTGAGTACATTCGGCGGAGGGGTCAGGGAAGGAGTAACGTGGGAAGAGTCGAGGAGGATCGAGGTAACCATGTGGGCTCCACAGCTGTGGCCCAGCAGATATATCATGGACGGATCGTAAAGCGCCCGGGACTCAGGGCCACCCCAGGATAGGATATACTTCAGGAATTGGAGGATATCTTCGGCGTGTGTAGGATGGTGTAGATAATCATCCGCCGTGGGCGACTTCGGCGTCAACCTGTAGTTTGGGAGGGCCACAGGGTATCCTGTACTGTTGACCAGCTTCCGAGCGAGACTGCGATGGTACGACTTATCTTCACTAACGAAACCAAGGACGTCAATAAAGACCGTAGTACGTCAGCGATTCCGCCTGCCTTCTCCAAGCACCCCCGTGCACAAAGCAAATCAGTGGCAACAGAGCCGTCTCTCCTTGTACAGAGGGGGCAAACAGGTCGAATTCATGGTATAGATCCCGCGAAGGGGTCTGAGCGTATGGAAGGTCAATGTACTCGCGAAAAGAATACATAACTCGAGATTTCCGCGTGCGTGTGGAGAGCGAATTGTGGCAAGTATTCGGCTTCAAGTTGCTAAACAGGGCGCGAGAAAGCATCTACAAAGTTGTACGCATAACGAATCGTATACGTACTACGTACTTTGACCAGGTCCAATAGTGACCTGTCCGATAAAGCTCGAAGGCACGAGCTTGGGGGACATAACGGAAGCAGCTGAAAACGAAGCCTTACCCGATATGGCATGTAGCCCTAACCAGAGCCACAGTGGCGTCGATAATTCCGTTGGCCGCAGCAGCTTATGTAGCGTCCGAGACACAGATTCATCACTATCAAGCTAGTCTTTCCGACGCTCTCCACATGATTGGCACTGTTAAACCCCCACTGCCGAGCCTTGGATCCACAATAATGGCGTCAATCATCCATACATAGGTCTAATTACAAGCACTCTAGCTTTCATTGAGAATGAGAAGTACTCAAGGGTGCGCCGAGTTAATGATCCAGAACGATACCAACGCGAGCGTAACCGCTCCTGTATATATGGCCACTCGTATCTCAAATGGATTCTCCGTCAAGAAAGGGTATGGAACTAATGATCATCGTAAGCGTCGTTCTTGCCCGAACGCGGCCCGGGGAGAGATGAACACTCACATGATCCGTTGAATTTGGCGAGGTACTCGACCCAGGTACCGTACAGAGCACCGGAAAGCGCAGCCAAAACAGGCGCCGCGTAGAGGGCTGTTTGTTGGTCATATTTCCTCTCGAAGAACATGAAGTCGGCAAGCAGACTGACGCCGGGCGCGGCATGCAAAGCCAAGTCCATCTTGAGGGGAATCCGCATGAGCTGAGGTGCTTCGGTAGACGAAGTAGGAGGGGTAGTCCCAGGATTGGCTTGGAGGATCATGTGCGGCATGAATAGAATTAAACTCCAATATATGGTCGTAACAACTACGGACACCTGAGCATAGTCAAGTGGGCTGTCCATACGCGTCATTCGTGAAGACATACTGGCAGGGCTATCATAAAAAGGACCCGCTTGATTCGACGTAAAGCTGGCAGACCCGAGATATCGTTCAGCTTCGACAACAGAGTTCATATGGGAAGAAGCATACGCGTCAACGATGGGAATAGGTCCAATACCAAGCTAATGATCATGGTCAACCAGGCAATCATAAGGCTATCGACGGGTAGTATTCCGCATTCAGTACGTTTGTAACAACTCGCGAGCCTTAAGAAATCTCACCCTTGTATGGTCAGAAACTGCATATGTCCGCCCTTCTGCTTCTCAATCCAGGCATTCTGTATAAGGCTTCCGAGGTTATTGTAACCGTATGCCATGACAGCCGCTGCTGCTGTATGCAAGAGTATGGGTCCAGGTCTAGCAGTCATGACAGTGTAGTTCTAGGCACAATAGAGCAAAAAGGTGCGTTTGATGAGGTTTGTCGCACAGATGTATACGTGCACCCGGAGAGACCGAGTGCATGTTTACGCGCCGTCGATGACGATGATGATGACTCCTGGCCGGTCCAACCGGGCCGCCGTACTATGCATTCAAACACATTACTAATAGTAAAATACATACTATGTATACCTATGACATGATTACCGCCATATATCTGCAAATTTATGGAATACTAGTACTCGTACAGCTTCGAGTAAAGCAAGTCACAACTTTCCTTTCCATCTTCGCCAAAGGAACGAAGACACACCCAGCGCAACTAGAGCAGCCCCGGCCGAAACCCAGAACGTAAGCTCCCAGCACGTTACCCCTTCGCAAACACCGCCGTTCGGGGCATGATCAGCGGCAACGAATGCATACAGGTACGAGAACAATGGTGTGCCTACAAACGGCGCATAAGAGACGATACCAAAGTTTCTCGCCATATTCTTGAGACCCCATATGGACGAGATGATGCTGCATGGAAGTAGGTTAAGTCCAGACTCGTGGCACGGCACTGTCTCTCACCTCGGCCTTTACAACGAAAGTCTCAGTCAGGCAGTGGCATGGAAAGACGAGACGTACAACTTACAGAACTGTAAAGGTCGTTCCGTATGTTATCCCAGTGCCCACACTGCGAAACCATTAGCATGTGAAGCAGAAACAAAAGGCACACATTACCTCAAAATCCAAAGATCTTGCTGCGTTCGAACTCTCAGTTCTGTAGCCAGGAAAGTAGCCGCGAGTAATATAGAGGCGAGCGCCAAGAAGGCGACACGGCTAATGTGGTGTTTGCGCAAGAATTGTCGGTTGCCGTTCGGGAGGTACGAAGCCACAGGAGACACGAAGTCCGCGAGAGGACCAACCACCAGTCGAGATATGGTGTTAGAAAGTGACAGAAGACGGACCTGCGTAGAGGTCGCGGAGTCGGTCCCAACTTCTTGAATGCCCGGTATTTGGGATTGTGATCTTGAATAGGACGGAAGGGAAAGCACGATAGTGCCCATATTCGACATTATCATCTCGCACTGTTGAATTGTTGAAAGCTTCCAACTGTTAGATCCGCAAGATACTCACGACTCCACAGACTAAAAGGGCGACCGCGATGAGAGCCCCGAAGTGGACATCTTTAAGCAGATCGAGCACTGTTCCATCTTCTTCGACAGGAACAACGTCGCCGGTTGCCGTCGATACCTTTCCGGGCAGTAACTGTGTGTGTTCATCCGGCTGCTCAGTGTCCGCGTCTTCTTGAGCCTTTTGCGCCAGCGTCTGCGGGGTCCCCATAGTCAGGGCACCGAAGAAATTCACGACACCCGCAAGTATGGCAAGGCATGTCAGGTAGTGAGACACGTCTAATCCCGTTTCCGGTGTTGTGAAGAACGCAGACGCCAGGAAAGAGAGGAAAAGGGGGGATAGTCCGAACAACGCCATGGTGGCCCCCGAGGCTAGGCCGATGTATTCTGGGAAGTTCTTCGATGCCGCAAACAAGGCGGAGAAGTACCTGAACAAGATGAACCCAGTAATCGTTACAGACGAGGGGATGACTCACGAAAATACGGTGCCCAGTCCCCCAATGAAGAATAAAATCGTGAGCCGCTCGAACGATGATAATGAAGGTTGCGAGATATCATCCGGCGTCTTCGAGATCTCTAGCGAAAACAAGCCGAAGGCGGAGGAAAATAGTAAGGACGCAACGAGCGAGCAAGCCCACGGGCCATATCGGTCAATGACTTTCCCCACCACAGCTGCGAATGGATATTGACCAACCATGCCGCTGTACATCAAAAGAATTTGGCATATGGGTAGTGTCAAATTGGCGGAATTCAGACATACGCCAGCACTATGGTCGTTAATTGAGGCTGCGTGAGCTTCAGGTGTTGTGCCAATGCAGGAGACATTAGTGGGAACGTGAAGATCCCGCCAGCGCAAATCCTATAAATGTATGATGAACACCACCTGATCTGAAAGGCACGCTATAGCACCCACGCATTGGCAGCAACCGCCAAACATGTTAGACATGAGCGCACACGGCGCAAGCGTGGAGAGTCGGAAGGCATAGAGTAATGGCTCCTGAGTGCGTGCAGTGAAATTAGCAAAATTAGCACGATTGCAGCGGTCGTATTAGATGCGATTACTTTGATGACCGAATCCACTGGAGGCTTTGGGGCAACAGCGGTATACGGCCTGCAAGTGTGCAGGATTATGACTCTGAAGTAGGCAAGACGAAGGCATGCCGGAGGCATATCGAATTCCGATGCGACGGGAAATGCCGACGAACGATGACAGAGTTTGATTGGACAAGCGCGCTCACGTAAACTACAAAAGAACATGCCCACGGGCTTTGTTCTGCAAGGCTCAAGCTCATTTGCGTGCCACCGCCCAATGGCCGACCCGACGTGAATTGAATGTTACTGCCTATACATAGCCAGTTCACCTGAACTAGTCCTCCGTGGCATACCCCCGTCTTTAGCTCGCTCCTCTCATCTCCGGCTCTGGTAGCCTGGCTGGCTGTATCCTCTTGAGAACGTTAATGCAAACCCTGGATGTCTTCGCCTGTATTTCTACGAGTCAGGGGCATCGCCTTCAGTACGTCCCAGTAATTAATCCGCCCGGATTACTGAACGACCTCGCGTAGCTATTGTATCGTTTACCAGTCTAGTGTGGATTGTATTATTATGCCTGGAGATATTCCTACGTTGGGATGTTTCTGACCCTCAACAACGTTAGTTTGCCGCTTGTTCCTCTGTCCTAATTTACTTACATCTGAGATGTGTTAAATTGCGCTAGGATCATTCGCAGTCCTCCTTCTCATCGTCAACACTATCACGATTGTCATGCTCCCGCTCTTGTCCGTGGTCGTTCACTTGCATCCACCTTCCCGTCTAATGAGTCCGGCAGAATCTTGACTAGATTCCGAGTATGGCTGGATGCTGCACGCCTATTGTTTCTCCTCATGGCACATATCGGTGAGCATAATCACGCGCCATGACGCCAGACAACCTAAGCAGTTGATGATTTTGCAGGAGTGGCCGTGGCCTACGTCGCCTGGACGCCGAAATTTCACTGTCCTGATCAAAGTGAGTCAACACGAGGTTTTACCTAGGAAAGAGTCGATGATTAATACCGTTCCAGCGCCTGACCAGCAAGGCGTCTGCATGTTGGTTAACATGTACATCTTAATAGCCAGCTGGGTGAATCCGGCTTTCCGTGAGTCTGCTGCAGCGTTGGCATATTTTGCGGTATTTGCTGATTTACTTCGAGTTTTGACCTATGCTGCCTTTCTGATTATTATGGTGCTTCGATCTCCGCTTCCTCTCGATGCCGAGCCGACCCCGGAGGATGATCTGGAGAAGGCAAAAGGGCGGGCGTCCACTCTCCCGTTACAAGGAGTTGGGGATAGCGGAGCTGCACCAACCAGTGAGATACGCGACAGCTCGCAGAGATTGAAGGATCTGCTGAATGCTGTGTTCCCTGATAGTCCCGCAACTGCTGAGCGGGACTCTACTTCCCCGATGAGAAGTGACAATCGCAAATCCGCGAGCAGCATCAAGCGTGACAGGTTGTCTAAACCTTTGCCGGCCTCCTACTTCTACAATCAGTAGGACGTGTGATATGTAGTGTTTGTATCCTTGGTATGCTTATCATACAATGCTACACAGCCCGGCAGTATTTGTACAAATGTTGCGTCAAAATCCGGAATCAAACGTTTGCGCTGAGATTGCCAAACAGGAGCAAGAAAATCGCCCTCGCGAATGAATCAGACCGAATATTTGCATGAGTTTCTTGCCGCGGGATAGCGCAAATGTTGCACAAATAGAGTCACATGACCTGCACGGGACTGATAACATCAATCACGCCATCCCATACCATATGCCTGGATTGGTCCCCTTTCCCACCCCATTGCTCGACGGCGCAGCTCATATGGATGCATGGAAAACAATGTAATCATTATATGTATCTACTACATACACATATGAGCATCTAATGATACATCTTGCATGTCGCAAGACCCAATCTTCCTGTGGTGCACCTGCTGTTTCAGAAATGAAAATACTACTAAGGTGATATGCCGCACGCTCCATCATCAGTATGTTCAGAGACTGCAAGAGTATCACACTTACCCAGCAAATCGAGCATCAGCGAAGCATCGCTGTAGATATGGTACACGTACCATGTCGAGTAGAGACAACAGCTACAACAGGCCGAGAGGAGCTGAGGCGAGGACAGGCAGATGGTGGTGGTTGAAGGGAAAGAGAGGATGAGAGAGAAATTTGTTCAAGTCCAACCAGTGATGGGCTTAACCGTGGTCAAACCGGGTTAAACTGATTTGACCGCGGTTTGACTGTTTTAACCTTAACGGCGGTCAAGGTTAATGCGTGAAAGTCACGTGAACGCATTGCGACTTCACGGACACGAAGTAAACGAGAACTAAGATATTATACATGAAGATAGGAACTATGTACTATAATGAAGATAATGAGGATTATACTATGCTGTCTAATAGATCAATAGCAGGAAAACTTATGCATTCATTACCTCCTGGTATTGCAATTCAAGATCTAAGTTGTCTTGTCCTCGGGACCAGAGTTCAGTCAGGGTTTGAAAGGTTTCCGTACCAGAGGAGTAGAGAAAAAGATTCCGCAAGAGCCACACCTCATTTCGAGGGATACTAGCAGGCTCTGCAGCCGGGGCGGCAGTGCGCGGAGGAGTGGCTTCCGGTAGATTGAAATCATTGCTGACGGCGCCTTGTACAAGCTCGTCGACGAGCTCGGCGAAAGACTGCAGTTCCTCTTGAATGAAATCCGCGGGGTCAATGTCTGCTGTCTCATCGGAGGTGTTTGCGGCTGGCGTCGAGTCGGAGGACACGGGATTTGAGCTGGAACTTGTGTCGCTGGTGGGAACGCCATCCGAGTCACTGGCCATCTCGCCGAACTTGCGTTTCGCGCGCTTGACGGTCCCGTATGTCGCAGCAGTGTCCACTTTCACTAATACGGACTGGCCGCGCCTTTTTCGATACCC
>NW_006920412.1:1572847-1592757 GCF_000344685.1 Gloeophyllum trabeum ATCC 11539 | reverse complement strand
TAAAATGAAGCTGTCTTGTCGGCCATGACTGTCCATATATGATAGAGTATCAGCAGAGTTTGTTTTAAAGAGATTACAGAGACATACCGCATGCCTCGGCATCTTCATAGCTCATCACTACTCCCGCAGATCCCGAGCTTTGACTAGTCACCCTCTGAAACTGTACAATTTCATTTGTACGGTGCTTGAGGCACGAATTGCACCATGCATCCCAGTGGACGGTGTCATTCTTGTAGTGCTGCGTGCCCTTCCGGAAGTATTCCCACCACTGAGAGACCGTCGGCATAGATCACTGATGATGGATAACGAGATGGGTTTCGCAGGGGAAGGTAACGCGCCGTAATCAACGTAACATTCAACTTCAACGAGACGCGCTTGCCCGGTCTCAGCTTCCGGGCGCGCAATGCACGTGACTATCTATGATATCATTACGGCCTCATATGGCAGGTACAAGTCATGTGCGGGTCACGCATTAACTCCTTAACTTTCGTCAAACCTGGGTTTAACGTGGGAAACTGGTCAAACCCGGTCCAGGAGGCAAGGGGTTCAGCCTTAACCGGCCCATCACTGAGTCCAACTCCAACCGTTACGAGCGGAGATTGAACTCCGGCACCTCGGCATGATGAAGGAGCAACGCGACGTGTCACGAGACCACCGGCACGCCCCCGTGCCGATAAGTCCAAGTCAGAATATTACGCAATGGAATCCACGACGCAAATCCTTTGCAACCTGTATTGCAACGGTTGCACAAATGGCACGCACGCAAAATGAGTGCGACTGTTACGCAAAAGTACTGAGAATTATACTACCGACATTTGCACGAACGCCCCTTGGATTTTTTCACCAGATTCTGGGCTGGCCGTGTACAATGTCGGTAGAGACAGACAACGGCCTAGTACCCGGTGACGTGAGTCGGGGAATTGTGAATTCACTAATGCAGTGCACGTGGCACGTTAAGCTTAAGATTGTGGCTCCCGTGCGCGGTGTTTGCGGTGACTGGCATCCTACACTAACACTAATTGCCTCCTTACCCAATCGGAAGTCACCAGGCCTCAAAGGACTGGCGACTGTACGTTCCCCGTCACGTTCACCCCCTAAAGTCGGGCTTGAAGTGTCCACGGCATGGACGCTGCTCGCGTCAAGGTGCGCAGACATTCCGTGCAGGGTCGCGCACGTATTGAAGCGTCTGCTTAGGCACAGCTGCGCCTGACCTCACAACGTTTAGGGCAGCTACAGGCAAAGAAGGACTCTGAAGGCCAAATTACTCGCGGAGACATCGCTACTTTGTTACGGGACGGAAATGTATCCCTTGCTCGGGCCAAGGCAGCAAAGCTCATCAAAGAAGATGCACTGGGAGATGTGTTAGAAGTGTTGGGAATGCATCTGGGCGTTGTGCTAGACCACTTTCATGAGTTAGAGCGTAGGTACGTGGAAGGAATCGTGTCGAACCGATGCGACGTGTGACCATACGACCTGTAACAGTACACCCCCAAGTCCAGTCATGGTGGAAGCTGCATCAACTATCATATTCGCGGCCCCCCACCTTGATTCTAAGGGTCAGTCACCGTTATCTTTCTTAACACCGCCTCAATTCCGACGCCTCAGCGTCGCAGAACTCCATGTCGTGAGGGATATTCTTGCTGAGGCACTGGGCCCCGACTTTGCGCGCTCAGCCGTCACAAATCGCGACAGCTACGTGTCTGAGAAGGTGGGTGCATCTTGGTAGAGCGGGCTGACATTTTCTCACCGAGGACAGGTCGTACAAGCTCTCAACATACCCAACCCTTCTATAGCAGATTTGGACGAGTTTCTCAGCAGCATTGCGAAAGCGACAGGTGTCAAGTGGACCCCGGAATTGATGCCAGAACAAAGGTTGGAACTCTGATCCCGTATGTCCAGTACATCACAAGGCCCTGACTTCATTAGAGTGGATGCGCTCTCTGAGCTTCTAGACCCGTCTTCGCCGACACCTGTTGTTGATATGCCTCGGTTGAGGTCCTTGTGTGTACATGGTACGAGCAAGAAAAATCTGCCTTCCACTGCCCGTTATTTTCCTGATTCGCTTTTGCAGGCATCCCTGATCATCCACCGTGGCTGAGACCTAGGATATGGAGGTATGCGTTCTTCCTCAAGACGAACTATAGCTCCATAACCATCCGTTAGATTGCTCCTTGGTACCCTTCCGGTATTGAGGTCCAGTTGGGGAACTGAAGCTAAGAAACATAGGAATGATTATTATGTGCGTTCCATTACCATCACATCCTTTGTCTGATTAACCCGCTGCGTTAGGATCTCGTGCGCCGACTACTGGAGCCGTTCTCTACCCTTCCTCCCCCTTCGAAGCCGCTAGCTCCTTTAGATGACGGCCTGTTGAATGTGTACAGGGAATTGAACCGTGTTCCGAGGGGTCTTTTTGAAGCACTGGAGGAAGATACTGAACAGCCCGAGCCTTCTCCGCTGGACGATTCAGCTCCTGAAGATATTAGGATTTCCTGTGCCGGGAATCTGAACGCCCGACTCCGAGCTATCCAGTTGGCTGAACATGGTGGACCTGCTGAGCAGTTCACGCCAGAGATTCGTCTTGAAAGTGATGACGACGCTGAGCCTCATCTTGCCCAGCGAACTCTTCTTGATCAGACAGCTCCTGGCGTATCAACGACATTGCACCCTTCGCACGCTTTCAGCGCTGCACCTGCACCGGAAAGACATGCCTCAGCCTTGCTTCGTCTACTTTATATCCATTCTCGCCTTAATCCAGCTAATCGCTCTCCACACATCGCGTCGCTCCTGCTGCCCCTCTATACCGTCTTGAGCAGGGAAATTGACTCGCAGGATTTGCCTCATATCGAGGCAGATACGTTCTGGGTCTTCGAGGCCATGGTCGGCGAGTTTTCCGAGTTAGAAGACGAGGAGGGCGGTGGAGTTTGGATGCAGAGACTCGGTGAACGTCTTGCGTGGGCAGATGATGATTTAGCTTCGAACCTAGTACGTGTGATCCCTAGCTTCAAGGTATAGCTGCTGATGGTGTTTCCAGAGGGCAAAGGGTTTGGACCCGGCTCTCCCTCACTATTCATAGTAAGCGCAGTCGTCATTGTTGTGTCTGCACAAATCTCATCGTCGACTTTAGCCGCTGGCTGGCTCCGTTGCTCACTCACACCCTCCCGCTCACGGCTGTCTTCGCTGTGTGGGATGCCCTCTTTAGTCGACCCCAGGCGACCAAGACTTCGAATCCGAAGCTGGATTATCTACTTGATATATGCGCTGGCATGTTAATTCGGGCCAAGGGTCCTCTCACTAGGTCTGTCGTTAATGCCATCTTTTCGCGTTCTGTCTGACGAGATACTCAGGCTCGGAAAGCCACAGTATAAGTCATCTAGCCTTTGGGCCGAAGACGATACACTTCCACCTCCATCGCCTCTGCGTGCCTGGGAACTGAGCGACGCTTTCATGGAAGGCATGGCGCTTTTGCAGACGTATCCGGTGGATGCTGTGGGGGGTATCGACAGCGTACTGGAAACTGCGCTAGAATTGCTCCGTCGTCGAGAAAAACAAATGAACCCGGCCACGGCAGTAAACACAACTCTAGGCGCTCGAATTCGAGACACAATCTGGAGAGGTTTCACGAACCAAGTGACCGATGTATCACCCGAGGAAGATGGAGACACAGAGGATGAGGACGAAGATGAAGACGTCGATTCCTCTGATGAGGACGGTAACGAAACGGAACCCGTTCAGGCCCAGAGGAACTCGGGTTTGACTTCGCGCTTGGCAAGTACGGTGTGGAAGGGTATCACGAACCAAAGCTCTATGGAAGTCCCGTCTTCTCCTATGCCTCCAAGTTCTCCCTCTCCAAGTTCGGCTTCACTCCCGTCGCCAAAGTCAGAGACCAGTCAGTCCTCTGCTTTGACCTCCAGGCTAGCTACATCTGTCTGGAAAGGAATCACCAACCAGAGCTCGATGGAAGTACCGCCGTCGCCCATCCCACCGTCGTCTCCAATGAGCTCAGGTACACAGTCGCCACTTCCAGATACTCCGAGTACAACATATGGCCGTTCGCCGTCGCTACCTCGTAGCAGTATCTGGGACTATGCGGAGAAACTCAAAGATTCTGATACAGCAGCAACGCTAGCAAAAGTAAGCACGAATTGGAAAGTGAAGGCTTTGCAGGCATGGAACCGCACTAGCGCCCCAGGAACAGCAAGTACCCCCTCAACTCCTGCCGCTATGTCATCCGGACTTTGGGGACACTCCGCGGATGATCGCAGGGACTCGTTTGGGTCTACCGTCTCCGAGCAGGTCGGCGGCACATCCAACAGGGGGCATGTCTTCCGGCCAGGTCATACCGATCTCTACTCCCCTCCTCCTAGACCCGCTTTCTTCCGTCCGCCTCGTGACAGCATGTTCCCCCAACCCCGAAGAGAGATGTCAGAGTCCTCCTCACATGCTGAAGACATCTCTCCGCAGTCAGAGACGGGTATCTTAGAAAAGACAAAGCATCTTCAAGCATCCCTCGCCTCTCTGACAGGTTTGCAGCATCCTCCGCCAAAACAGACACCAAGGACTGGGCCGCGACCCCTGCTTCTGAGTTCATCGTCATTAATAACGGCACCCAACGGCACGTCGAAGGTCGTTAATGTCTCGAGCACGCCCACACCACAAACTAGACAGACTAAACAGTGGTCGGAGGTCATGCAGGCCAGGGGCCATCCAACGCGAAGCGCCTCTCAATCCTCAGTTTCCACGACATTGTCAGTGTCCCGACCCGGCGATCGCAGCGACTATGAGTCAGATGCCGCCGGTAACCGGACCAGTCGAATTGTGCCCCTCCACAGATCGAGGTCTCCTATGGCACCCAATTTCAGGTTCGCCCAGAATCGACCCGTATCGACTTCGTCAACTGCGTCTTCAGATAACGGACCCTCGAGGCCCTCGAGCTCTTACGCAACTGCTCGAAGGCAGGCGGACAGCTCTTCGGAAAAGGGTTGGGGCAGGGTAGACCTTCCGGACTCGCCTACCACTCTTCCTTCTTCACCCCCTCCACGGACGCCAACCTCATCCGCGTTGTTTATGAACGGGGTGACGATCGAAAATCCTGAACAGCAGCGTGGGTCAGTGGTTCTCAGCCCATCTCATGAACCGACGCTGGAGCCTCCTTTCCAAGGTAGAAGTGCTGCCAGGAGGAAGACACCCCCATTAGCTGATGTGGATGCGAGCGAGGCATCGGATTCGTCAGCTCCAACCCCTTTCAAAAATTCTCGACTGCGATCTAAACGTGTTCCCGCGCGGCTAGCAGCCTTACGCATTGAGGACGATATACAGCCGAACACAGTAATTGAACAATCGGATCATAGTGCCAACTCGTTGGCACCAGAGCCAACAGACTATGATTTAGCATCGACTCCCAGGGCCACCGCTTTTGACTTTAACGGTGGATCGACGGTATCACCCCGGCCCCGTTCGCCTCGACGGACGCGTAAAACATCGACCGAAGGGCGGGAGATCCGAACGCGTAAAATCTCAGCGGAAGGAAGAGTTCGGAAAACATCCTCTGATAATCATCGTCCCACCGACAGCGCAGCGGAAGAAGGTGACGACGAAGGCTATAATGATCTACTGAGCGCATACGAAAGTGAAGACGGCCCCTAGAATGTCTTGAGTTCTTCAATTGTCAATGACACCACGACCATTACTTATTTGCATCATATGCATGGACTCTGCATCCCATCGAACATACTCACTATTATGTTAGGCCATCCTGTGTTGAATTGTGTGTGCACATTGCTATCCAAAATTGTATAGATTTGATATTACGCCTGTGAAAATAGCTCCGTCTCGTGGATTCCGCGATAAACCTCGAGTAAAATTGGGAAGTGGGGTAGGGTGTCCTACGATATTGTAAACACACAGCAGATTGATATTACCATGAACACCTACGTTGTAAGCTATCTCCATCGTGAATGCGCCACAAGATGTCCGTCTTATAGCGGAAAGATAGTAACGAACGTTCCATCTTTGAAGGCCCTCGTTGATAATGAAGTCTTTCAGCGACCCTGACGGGATGAAACGCCGCACAGCGTAGAGGGGCATGGAAGGATAACCTTTGTGCGTCTCTAGCTGAATTCCATGAGGCGGTATCGAGATTACTGATTCTGCTGAATGGTCTAAATGTAACGTCCGCCGCTTAACATCAAAGGTACGTACCCCATAGAACCTGTGAACACCTTGACCAGAGCATGAAAGCCAAGACGATAACCAACACTATACGTGCACGCAAGCTGGCGCGAAACTTTGATGGGCGTCAATCGCTGCTTCGACTTGTGCTCAGCGGTGCACATACTAGAGGCCACAGAACTGCGATTATTACGGAAAATACGGCATCTTTCCAGGACAGCGCTCGGTATCCTTCCACGACGCGACCACTTCCGTCGCGTGCAAGGTGCCAGTTTTCCACTCTATATTCACAGTAGCCAGGCCATTCGTGCACGGTGAATTCGGGGTTGGTCAGGGGTAGCGGCTGCCTCCAGGACCGCATTATACATGGAGCGAAAACATATAGGTCCGGTTCCAAGTAGTAAGACAGTGCAGATGCCCAGGACACAGGTGCCCCTGCTAAAGTGCTGCTCGCAGTGCAAGTACTGCCACAGTGTCAGTCAATGACCGATGTCAGCTGAACTTCTGTCACACGTCACTGTCATTGTGCCACATACTTGATATCCTACTAGATCCCCTTGCGATGCTCCGAATATTTGAGTCTTTTCTCATTACTCACAAAGAAGTGTCAAATGGATGGTGTAAGACAAGAGTCTTTCGAACCCTATCACTGTGTATGACCGACTTCGTTGTGTCTTGGAGTCTCAGTCCCTTGGATCTAGACTAGTAGGTTCAGCTGCTGAATATTCAATCTGTCAGCCGCCGACGGGTGTTTCAAAACGACCAGCAGGTCTTCCGGACGAGTGAAACTCGCTTTTCGTGGGTCGTCGGGGTGGCTGACGCTTTCTCATCCTCTCACGTCTTTGTGGGCGATGGTGTTCTCCCAGATTGGGTTTACATCGCTTTTACGATCGCTTGGATTGGCCCAGGGATTGCTAAAGCCTGCCCCGGGTGCGCTGGACCCAAATGCCCCTCAACAAAGTCTCTCGACGCAGGCGACGACGCTTCCTCAAACTTCCCTGAACGCCTTCGCAGCGACACTTCATGACTCTCCCGCATCCGTAGAAGTTCTCGACAGCGGCGACTGCTATGTTCAGAATTATACCGGCCCCAGCCTCATTGACTCTTACTCTCCATTTGATCCTGTGAAAGCTACTATCTATCGTTACAGGCAGCAACAATCGGTCAATCTGGGGTCTTGGTCTGTCACAGTTTTCAGCTTTCACTGACCTCTTCTCCAGTACTAAAGCACTCCCATATCAGGTTCGTGCATGAACAGTGGATGACACCCTCGACTTTCAAGTGTTCTTCGGGCAAGCAGTTGTCCGAACATGACATTGCTTCAGGCTGGGGATCAACCACAGCGGCTCGGGCCGTTCTGGAGAGACATTGGGACTCCTTCATCTCTCAGGAAGACTTCTATTACTTGGCTAGTATAGGTATCAATACTGTTCGCATCCCCATTGGATACTGGAGTCTTGGGCCGACATATTGTCGCGATACTGCTTTTGCGGATGTTGCTGAAGTCTATGCAAACTCGTGGAGCAGGGTAAAGCACGCGATCATCATGGCAGATCAAGCTGGTCTTGGAGTACTCGTCGATTTGCACGGCGCACCTGGGAGTCAGAACGGGCAGCCACACTCGGGCATATCTGACGGCCAGACCACCCTTTTCGCCGATCCTTCCAACGTGGAGAAGACTATGCAAATCCTTACCTTCTTAGCGGGCGAGCTGAGCGAGGTCACTAACGTGGTCGGCGTGCAAATCCTGAATGAACCCAAAAATGTGGACAGCTTGGAGGACTTCTGTGGGTGCAGGTGTCCTGCAGAATGTTGTCACGTCATGCTGAGACACCTAAAACAGATACCGAAGCTATCATCAGGATACGCAATGTGTCCTCTGCGGCGGAAGCTCTCCCGCTGTATATCCACGATGGCTTCGACCTGACCCGGTTCAGCCGCTACGTGGGAAATCGATCTGACTTCGTCGTTCAGGATCACCATTCCTACTTTGTCTACACATCTGCGGATGAGAACGAAACTGCGTCTGACCATGCTACTGACGTACGATCGACGGTCTTAAACGACTTAGACTATGCTTCGCGGACAGGGCATCGGAATCTTGTCGTGGACGAATGGTCCTGTGCACTAGCACCTCAAAGCCTGGCCGAAGAGTCGGACAAAGGCGGCGCGCAACAGCGCTTTTGCACGGACCAGTCTATCGCATATTCTTCTGCAGTTGCCGGGTGGGGCTTTTGGGGTGAGATTCCCATCGATCGTCTTTTTCGGGTGTGTCTAAGGATTGTCTTTGCTCTCCAGCTTACATGAAAGAAGATTGCGATAGTGACCCGGGATGGTGCTTCAGGGCAGCTGTCGGAAACTATTTGCCTCCTACCTTTCCTTCTTATCCTGCCGACTCGCGTCAGCCTACCCTTGACGGAGAGCCTGCACTGCTTGTCGCTTCTCGGCGGCGATTATCTACGCACCAAGTCGCTCTCGACTCCACTCAGTCCGGACACAACAAGGGTTACTCTGATGGCTTTCAGACAGCGCTGGTATTCGCTTCATACGGTATGTCTAGGTTAGGCTTCGTAGACCAGTATGTTATGGATAGTCTATCATCGTTAGCTCCGACTCAGGTGGTGAGTGGTGAGGAAGAGAGTTACAGGGAGTGGTTTATGAGAGGGCTAGAGGATGGGGAGGCGACAATTCTTCCGAATATGGACGGAAATTCCTATTAACTATTTTTAGACGGACTCGCGCCGGTGTGGCGGGTATTATGCAGAGCTTGGCCTGCATCATCTTTGGGCTACCACTTCATACTACTACTTTCGCACCATTGCTAAGTATCAGACGACACCCAACATACCCTTGAGATACCGCCAATTATGCCACTCCTTCCAAAATTCCCGCCCGGTGCTAGCCCGCCATGGCCTAAATATCTGTGGTGTTGCCTGAGGCTCCTCTTGACTGAGCCCGCCTACATATGGTTGCTCGCCTCTCCAGTTATCTTCGTTGATGCGATCGTTACCCAACTGATTATACGCTACATTCCATGTGGGTTATGACTCGCAGTAGCTCCAGCAAATCATGACCGCGCCGTCTAGACACAGAAATCGATTGGAGGACTTACATGAGCCAAGTGGAGCTGTATATCAAAGGAGTACGCGATTACAGCCTTATAGAAGGACCCACGGGGCCGCTTGTGTGAGTTTTGTGTGCTGCTCTGCTCTTGGCCCCCCTCGTCATGCTTGCCAAGATACCCAGCAGGCCACGTCTATGTCCATGAATTCCTATATTTGCTCACCGGCAAAGGGTCGAACGTTGGGCTCAGTCAACAGATCTATGCCCTTCTATACATTCTCAGCCTCATCATCATGTGCTCCATCTATAGGCAGACTAGAGGTGTGCCCAACTGGCTCGTGCTGCTGCTTCCTCTAAGCAAAAGGCTTCACTCTATCTTCGTTCTACGCCTATTCAACGATTGCTGGTCTGTGGTGGCCGTCGAGGCTGCTGTCTTAGCTTATCAGAGAGGTCGTGATGACCTCGGGACCATCCTATTCAGGTTCGCCCGATGTAGATCATTGTAACGGACTGCTATGATGCTTATATCTTATCCAGTGCTGCCCTGTCAGTGAAGATGTCGGCTCTCCTCTTCCTCCCGGGTGTTCTCGTTATTTTGTTCAAGCGCCACGGACTGTTACAGACGCTGAGACATGTCGCGCTTCTCATGATAACCCAGGTTCTCATAGCTTCCCCTTTCCTCGTGGAGAATTCATGGGCATATACGACTCGAGCTTTCGAGTTTTCGCGAGTATTTCTGTACAGATGGACAGTTAACTGGCGTTTTGTCGACGAAACTACATTCTTGAGTCCAGGATGGGCGCGAGGGCTTTTACTAGGTCACATCACGGTTTTGTGTGGTTTTGGTCTTGTCAAGTGGTGTCGAAGAGATGGTGGCGTATGGGCGATTTTGAGCAGGGGCCTCCGTCGACCGACTCTCCCTGCCCACTTAGCGCCTGTCACAGCTGACCGTAAGAGTTACTATTCTTGCAGGGTTCGCTCCTGATCATTATGCTGTTTCAGATGTAGCCACAATCCTCTTCACCTCGAACTTAATCGGCATTCTTTTTGCTCGCTCTTTGCATTACCAGTTCTACGCATGGTACGCGCAACAATTGCCCTTTCTGGCGTGGAGAACCAGATACCCGATTGCACTCAAGTAAGAACCCATATATCATCTATAGCCCAACTCGAATGGTTGAACAAACTTTCAAGGATTGGCTTACTGATGTCCATTGAATATTGCTGGAATGTCTACCCATCAACACCGCTATCGTCCGGTCTCCTAGCTTTGGGAAATGCTGCGTTGGTGGTTGGTATATGGTTCGGCTACTCGGAAGGCAAGGACGGACGCTAGCACAATAGATTACCTACCGTCCTGTATCAATAACGTAGGTTGTGCATCACCAGTGTTGTCTACGGCGATTGCTATCCTCTGCCCGTTAGGCACGCTGGCCCTAACCCTAGCCGCATGCCCCACGCGCGCGAAAGCGATCGGACTGGACGCGCTCATCTACTACATAGTACTACTTATAAGTTACAGCGTACGATCATTCACTCAGGCGGATCTGTCTCTCAAGAGGTTAGCTTCGTCCTACAGCCTTGGCTGAACTCTGCATCCGTCTGTGCCCATGTCGCCCGACGCAGTTCTTGTAACTTATGCTGCGTCACCTACGTTTCTCTCCTCAGACCTATGGAAGCAGTTTCAAGCTGCTCTTCTAGCTCAGCTGCCACTGCAAAACATTCACTGGAAGTCAACATCGCGGCCCTCTATTAGGACCATACAGCAACTAAACGTCAAGTTGGTTCCCCTGGATAGTATTCGCGATGAGCAGACGACACAAATACCCCTGACAATCCTGGAGAGGCCACTGCTGAACTTGTATATAGTCATCTGCGAGGTAAGTTGTAAGTCCTCGGAGTAGCTATTTTCCTCTTAATCCCGTCCCCAGGATCACGAAGCATACAAAAATTCAGTCCGAAAGCAGATCAAAGACTGGCACTCGATTGTAGTACAACGCAAGAGCCAAGAATGGTTGATATTGTATATGGACAGGTCCGATATGAAGGCACCGGCGCCGAGCTTTTTTCAGGTGAAAGCATCGGTGCTCGACAAGATCAAGGCCGATTTCAATATTGATAAAAGAGATAGGTACATTAGAGCGACTCGGCCCATCCATTCTTGAATTTGACGAGATCTTAGATGCGTGCAGATTGCTTGGTCTCCAAATTTCGATAATCCCTCCGTCTGGGTGGATGTCATCACGAAAATAAAGGACGGTTTACTTTCTGCGTTTGATGCCACTGTGATGCAAAAGGAAGATGAGGTCAGGCGTTCGGAAAGCCAGAGACAGATGCCTGGGTGGAATTTCTGCACCTTCTTTATTCTGAAGGTGCGTTTCTACTTCACTGTAAGATATGTGGGAACTCACATGCGAATCAGGAAAGTCTGGCTAGCTCCTTCGAGGGAGTCGGCTTATATGATGATGCCCTTCTTCAATACGACGAGCTTGAAGCTTCTTTCTACCAAGTGCTGCGGGAGAAGAATCTCTCGTGGTTCGGGACTTTAATCTCTCCTAGTCCTAATGATGACTCTATGCCTCTATTGTCTACGACGAAGAAGCCGTATCGGGACCTCATCCTCGCGAACACTATCTCTGTCTTCGACTTCAGGATATATTTGCTTGCTCGTCAGTGTAATCTGCTCGGAAAGATGGGGAGAGTCGTCGAAATAGGGAGAAAATCCTCCGCCTTCCTAAGTGCATTCGGTAAGAGGCTTCTGGACACGAAGGTACGATTATATCCTTGGCATATATCTTCGCTGACCTATTTTTCCAGGAGACAATCCCCACCGGATTCGTAGAGTCTTGGGTATATTCTTCCGCTCTTAGTGTCGTCGACCAGTGCGATAGATGGGCGTCCGAGTTACAGCTTGACGAGAATTCTGGGACTACTTTCGATGCTATCAAGGGCGAACTCCTGGAACTTGCCCGTCACCAGGTGAGTCATATTTCGTTTGACCACACTCCTTTCCGAGTCACATCAGCTCGATACAATAGGCGTTCAACTGCGGTATTTGCCGATGAAACCGCCGTTCTCTACCAGTTCTTTTCTGCCGCCAGAACACCTGTCTCGTCCTGTAGACCCGAGCGAGTATTCCATATCACAATCAGAACTCCTAGCTTCTATCAAGGACGAAGAAGCATTCTACGACCTTTATATACGAGTAACAAATAGAGCGATCGAACGGTATGCCAAAGCCCGCAGGCGCAAGTTTGCTTTGAAGCTGCATGGAAGTTTGGCAGCGCTGGATGTGTAAGTCGGGTAGCAATTTCTTCTGGTTCTTGAAGCTTAATGGTGCGTAGCCACAGGAGTCGTCTTCCCGCTGCTCTGCAGACATTCACCTCTTTACCTGCTCATTATGCTCCCCATGGATGGACGTCTCTCGAAGCCCTGGCTCTGTTCGAAGCGATGAATGCACATTCGCGTCTTGACAAAGCAAAGGATACCGAGTGGATCCATGTCTTGCTGGCCTTTTTGAAGACTTACGTGCATAGCACGGAGGACGACTTGCTGATACAGATGGACAACAAGAAGGAATACCTCCAGAATCTCCTTCAAGCTTTGCATGATGCGACTGGGGAACTCGTCACTGGTGAGGCAATCCCTCTAAGCACTACGTTCGAAGGTTAAAAAAATCTATATAGACCTGTTTCACACGGATTATGACATACTGTCAGTACAGGTCAATGCACGGGAGGCTGAGATCGCTGAGACTCAGGATGGTTCATATTTGAATGTCTCAGTTACCAATCATCTGCCTTGCGTAAGTCAAAGAGACATGCCTTACGCCTTCGCAACATTCTAAATGGTTGTTTAGGATATTCTCGTCGACGAAGTCAACGTGATGCTTGCTGGGCCAGATACAGAGAAACTTAGGTACACGGCGAAGGTGGATGTATTGCAGCCAGGAACCGCGTCCCTAAAGTTGTTCTGTGCCGTAAGTCGTATTGCCTCATGTGAAGAGCGGCCGTCTGACTCGAGGACTTCCTTAGATGCCTACTAATGGCACTCATGTCCTGGACAGCACAGAGATCCGTGTCCGCAAACTAGTTTTCCAATCGCTCCACCGCAGGAATCATGCAGCGGGCCAGAACCCACGGGTTCGGGAGGATAGTCCTGTTTTAGTGCACGTCCCGAGGGACCCTAGAGCTCTGAGTGTTTCAGCGCGTCAACCTGATTCTAGTGAGTTATTCTCAAATTTCTCAGGCGACGTCTGACTGTCTTTAAGTCGAACTTGGATGCTCAGCTCAAGTCCTGGTTTCCATGTCATCGGGACGCAATTCGTTGTCCAGCGCCCAGCTGACGTTGTCGAGCCCAACGGGCGTGCAGTTCAATCATAAATCCGCCACTTTCCTTGGAAATGAGGAGAGGGCGGTCGAATTTCAAGAGGACCGCGTCACAATCAAAGGCGTAGAACGCGACAGTGTCGTCGCATTTCTCGTGCCCTACACTGATGCACAGCCATTCCAAGCTTTGGTGAAGCACTTGGCTCACACCTCCGTATTGCGATACTAATGCCATTGCAATGCAGACGATCAACATGCTGGTTGAATATGTCACCTCATCTGAGCCTGACGTCACTCGCGTATTGCACGCTGCCAGAGTGGTGGCGACTTCCTTACCTGTAGCGGTGAATGTCCAAGACTTTTTCCGCGGATCAAGGTGCGTGCGGAGTGTGCAAAAATACGGCCTGCAGTAGTGACCAGAGTTAGCAGACTATTTTCACAGTTCACAGTATCCACAACATCACATCAATTTGTGCGCATCAAAGAGGCAGAATTGTCTGTCGTCGGCAGTAACCCTGACGGCGTGCAGGTCGAAGGTCGTGATCCCGGTCAAAATAAGATTATAGTAGGCTATCTATGCCCTGGATGACCGGACTTCCACTGAGCAGAGCGAAAGACTGTGACACCAGCCCAGCCTGGAAACTTCCTGTTCCGCTTAATCTCCAAGCATGGCCCAGGTGGGTCGGGATTTATTGATACTGATCGTCCTCTTTAATGAGCTACGAAGTGCGGGACTCCCTCCGGCTATCAATCAAATATAATATGCTACGGGATGGTAGGCTCGTCTACATGACTAAACCAATCCGAACTTACCTGCCTTCTCCTCAGAGATCGAAGCGTTGGTAACACGAGCGGTAGACCGCTTGTCCAGTAGTGCAGCGATCCGGACAAGTGATGCTCCGGTAATCGTTGACTCTCTGTTATCAAGCCTAGAAGGCGATGCATCTTGGATAGAGCACTACATTGTCACGGGCGTTATGCGGTTACCAAAAGGAATCAAGTTCCCGCAAGAGATGTTCTTGGAACATCTTGAGGTTCAAAAAGTGAGGTTGGGCCAGTTGTATAGTACCATACTGACTATGAGTGTGCAGGCTCTCAATGAACAGTGTAAGGAATTGTCAAACGAAGGGTGGCGGGAGATACGCATTCCCGTGGACGTCCCAAGGATGAATGTAAGTGGAGAGGTCGCCAGCTAGTCCGAGTACTCATGCACGGATGTGAAGATCATCGCTGCTGCGAGAATCCGTATCCTCTCAGATCCATTCGAGGCGGATACGAATAAGCGGCTCCCGCTATACGCTGGTCAACCTATCCCAGCTGAGTTGACGGTCACGACTTCGTTCCACTGGGGAGGCAGGTCAGAGGATAAAGATAAGACGTACAAAATGCGATTTGACGTGGAAGAGTTGATCAAAGAGTGGCTGGTCAGTGGCCGGAAACGAGGTGATTTCATAGCCAAGGTATGTTCAAACACCATCTTACGCGATTATGGTTGACGGAATTTCAGAATGGCGAGACTTACACCATTCCTATTACTCTTATCGCACTGCATCATGGCGAGCTCCCACTGCCCAAAGTTGCTGTAACACCGCTGCCGTTGGCAGGGGAGTATGCCATGGGGTCGCTCGCTCTTCCGAGCGCAGAGACCTATCAGATGCACGGAGCGGAGAAAGTACTAGTGCTGCCTAGGGGTGGCCGAAGTACTTTCGTTCTTGATATGGGATTCCATTCGGAGTCATAACATAGTGTTCACATACATGTAGGTCTGTGTCCGTCGTAATATACCGGTTGTATGTGATGGCATCGTACTCAGAGCAAACTCAGAAAATCTGGTAATCAGATCTAGTCTGAATCACGTGCCGGGAGATTCAGATGAGACCGAGTTTTCGCGTCTGCACCTCAAGCTCAAGACTTACAGAGCGGCTATCATACATCCTCTATATTCCTTGTCTTTGTCCCTCGCAATGCCTTCTCCAGAGGAAGCAAGCACGTCTTCCGCCCCTATTGTCTCCTTCAAGTCTCTTGGGCTGATAGATCCCCTCCTGGATGCTCTCGAGCAACTCAAATTCAAGACACCGACGGACATCCAGGCCGAAGCGCTTCCTCATGCATTGGAGGGGCGAGATATAATAGGCGTCGCCTCCACGGGTTCTGGAAAAACTGCTGCCTTTGCTCTGCCGATACTGCAGAAATTATGGGAGGAGCCTAAAGGACTATTCGCGTGCGTCCTCGCCCCGACTCGTGAGTTGGCCTACCAAATATCGCAGCAATTTGAAGCGTTGGGCTCGGCCATGGGCGTCCGCTGTGCGGTGATCATTGGAGGCACTGAGATGGTGTCGCAAGCTGTCGCACTAGCCAAGAAGCCCCATATCATCGTAGCAACCCCGGGAAGACTAGTGGATCATCTAGAGAATACCAAGGGGTTCAGTTTGAGGGGCCTACGATATTTGGTGTGTTCCTAAGGATTAAGGAAGACGCAAGTCGTTAAATCGTATTTTTCAGGTTCTGGACGAAGCCGATCGTCTGCTAGACATGGACTTCGGTCCCGCAATCGACAAGATTCTGAAGCTCATACCAAAGGAGCGCACCACATATCTATATTCTGCAACCATGACCACGAAAGTGGCTAAGCTGCAGAGAGCTAGCTTGTCTAATCCTGTTCGCGTCGAGGTCTCAGCAAAGTCAGTTCTATCCTTTTCGTGATGTATGATCTGATAGCCGAATCATGGATCAGATATTCGACTGTTTCGACACTCTTACAATACTACCTCTTCATCCCCTTAACTCAAAAGGATGTGCATCTGATCTACCTGGTTAATACTCTTGTACAAAATTCCATCATGATCTTCACGGGCACGGTGCAAAATACGATGAGGTGTGTTCACCTGCATTGAAACTAACCGGAAGCTGATCAGTCGAATCTCATAACAGACTTTCGATGATGTTACGAACTCTGGGATTCCCCGCCGTCCCCTTACATGGTCAACTTAGCCAGAGTGCCCGCCTTGGTGCACTGGGGAAATTCAAAAGTGGCGGTCGGAATATACTTGTTGCGACTGATGTCGCCAGTCGGTAAGTCCGCATACAACTATCGCGTATATCCATATTTGACAACGCATGTGCAGTGGTTTGGACATTCCATCCGTTGACATCGTCATAAACTTTGACATCCCGACACATTCCAAAGACTACATTCATCGAGTAGGAAGGACGGCTCGCGCTGGCCGTTCTGGGAAGTCGATCACTCTTGTCACACAGTACGATGTCGAGCTCATCCAGCGCATCGAGAGCGTGATTGGTAAGAAGATGGAGCTGTGGCCTACTGACAAAGAAGAAGTCGCGTTGTTACGAGAACGAGTCGATGAAGCGGCCCGTCTGGCTATACATGAACTAAAGGAACAAAATCAGGGAAAGGGCCACGCACGGAAACGTCGACGCGACGAAAGTGCAGGAAGGGATGACAGGGACAGAGATGACGACGTCATACAAGCGGATCTACCGAACCAGAAGAGAAAGTACAAAGGTAGACGGTGATAACTGCCCACTGCAGTGCTGAACGGGTATTGGACCCATTTGTAGCTCTTGCCTCAGAGGTTCTATGCACACGCGGATAACTCTTCATATTTCAGTCCAAGAACATGAGGTCCGATCGTAAGACGTATTTAGTGCCCTTCCCCACCGGAGAGCCCTCGTGTAGCATACATTGTTGACCATGCCTATGTCGATATCTTAGCATGCGCTCGTGTATACTGGGTGAGCAAAAATACGCGCCGATGAAGCAGTGCGGTGCCTCGTGTAAGAGGAGGAACAATGGTTTCAGTGGGTCTCCCCTTATGTTCCCTGTAAAACAGCGTCTGATGGGATGATAGAGTGTCAGTTAACAGAACGTCCTTAGACGACATATGCTATATTCGACGACCTACCTTGCCACCTTCGACACCATCTTCTACTCCGGAAAGGTAGATCAATAGCGTCCATTCCGACCTCGCCCCCGTATGGGGATCTCGGACTGAATCATCATAGTGAGGGCCGAAGTGCTGATTGACTGTATACTTGTACAGTCGAATGTTGGAGTTTAGCGAATGTACCACATGAGTGCCACCTTGTCTAGCGAGAGGGTGGAAACTTGGATAGGGGAACTGAGGTAAGTGCGGGCCAAGGATGTTAAACAAGTCGTGCGCAAAGGTCTGCGAGGTGACAGATAGACGGTCTGGCCACATGCATGAAGACGCATCAATATTATCGTTAGTCGGCGGTGCACTGGCGCGACCCACGGTTCACTCTGTCTGCCTCTCCTTTCTTCTTCGGGGGCGTGAGCTCCAGTGGCAAAGATTCGACGAACGAGATGTAGCGTTTACATTCCTCGGCCGTTAATAAGTTCTGTATTGTAAGCTCGTTAGAACGTCGACTACAGCGGTATTGACAACTTCAGGCCGTCGACGGCTGAGGACACGAACATCAATGAGAAGAATTTGATCCTCTACAAGGACCCTACATTCAAGATCCCTTTTCGGTTTCAACGAGGGAAACGCGGGCGGTAGTGCTGCCGTTCTAGCAGGCTCGGGTATACGCTTCTGTCCCTTCGCCATGGGGAGATTAGAGGCTCCGGGACGACGATTGGACGGCGAACGACAGTTCATACTATACTAATGGCGAGCCGTTATAGTGGTTACAAAGTAGGTATGGGGCATGCCCCATGGCTGAGTTGGTTACAGCGTCCGACTGTTATTGCGACGGAATCGGAAGGTCGTGAGTTCGAGCCTCACTGGGGCAGTATATTTTGCTTTTGTGTGGAGACACACCTTTTGGATTCACTATACGAGATGTCCCAATAAGAGTTGTAGGGGATTTTGTCTTCATTCGGACATTGTTACTGTCAATGGGGAAGCACATTTACAATGAGCAATAACAAGATGAGTCATGTGGTTCTGTTTGTTCTCACTGAAGATGTGGTCGCAAACACAGATCCTGCACAGGGCCGGGAACATTGTGTATTAGGACTTGTAGAACATCTAGACCGACAACATTTAGGCCTACAGGTGCACGCAGGACTGACATTTGAAAAATTCAGCTTAGAAGGCCCTTTTCCTGGTCTGTTTTCATGCATATCAGCATTTCTCAACTTCTGAAACATGTATTGCATTTTATTGTGAATACGGAGGGACTTTGATTCATTGAGTCAGGTATAAAAGGGGCTCTTCGATGCGGTAGGCGTTCTGGGAGATGCAGCACTGAATGCATTTCGACGCGTGTGACACGCTCCGCGCTGACTCGAGAGACCCATCGTGTATGCTACAGCGTCCCGCTTTCTGTTAAAATGGATTATCATGGCTATTCAGGGTATCAAAACCAATACGGGAGCTTTTTGTACCAGAAAACACCTGAATACATCAGCAGAATAGCAAAAGAGCATTCAACCACCTTTCAGCCACTTTCTGCAAGTCGACTCACGACAGAACAGGGTGTTGCGCCTCCCCATTGTTACTCACTAGGTACCGCACACGGCGTCCTTGGCAATCTGCTCCCAGACAATTCCAATCTATATGAGGGGATGAAGCAGTTGGAGGATTCACCCTATGCACAGGTTACTACTGTATAGTTTGGGACATTCAATAGTCTCTTTACCAGAATCTGCATCATATAGTTGAGGTGACTCGGAGTGATACAGATCGGGACCAACCAGGTCCAAATGTACTATCATTTTGGGGGTTCTCTCAAAGTCAGATTTTTTACTGAACTCCGAAATCTCAACTAATATGTAATGGGTGGCTTAGTGGGTTGGTATTACATAGGTGAATTGTAACCCATAGAGAACACCTGTGAAGTCAGAATTGTCATATCTTCTACCGTTGTTGAATGGGAGGATGTATACTGTCCAAACAGCCCATGTGTAACCATGAGAAACAGGCCTGATGCATTAGGGCCTGTTCGGTTGCGCGGGTAGGGTAGGGTAGGGTAGGGTTAGCTGGGCCCTCAGTTTCCCAGCGGTCCCACTGGCGTCTATTCTCACCCTGAGTCACAGAATGTGACATGCGCTATTTATGTATGGATCCTGCTTTCTTCAATTCTGGAGCTCAAACCCACGTGCGTTTATTCCTCATTTGAGCAGCGCAATGGTTCTTCGGCAACGGCCAGCTCTGCTGATTGGCCGAATACTCTAAAACTGACCGGTCAAGCTCGGCTTACCGGCATCGGGCACGGACGCCCATACAGGTGCGTGACAGACCTGGAGCTAGACTTGAGTCCACCAAACACGTTCTGCGAGACCTGCGAACGGGAAATTTCCTCGGTTGTATCCGAAACGCCACAAATTTCCTAATCCGTGTACTTTAACCCTACCCTACCCTA
>NW_006920412.1:1572327-1572827 GCF_000344685.1 Gloeophyllum trabeum ATCC 11539 | reverse complement strand
TGTTCGGTTGCGCGGGTAGGGTAGGGTAGGGTAGGGTTAGCTGGGCCCTCAGTTTCCCAGCGGTCCCACTGGCGTCTATTCTCACCCTGAGTCACAGAATGTGACATGCGCTATTTATGTATGGATCCTGCTTTCTTCAATTCTGGAGCTCAAACCCACGTGCGTTTATTCCTCATTTGAGCAGCGCAATGGTTCTTCGGCAACGGCCAGCTCTGCTGATTGGCCGAATACTCTAAAACTGACCGGTCAAGCTCGGCTTACCGGCATCGGGCACGGACGCCCATACAGGTGCGTGACAGACCTGGAGCTAGACTTGAGTCCACCAAACACGTTCTGCGAGACCTGCGAACGGGAAATTTCCTCGGTTGTATCCGAAACGCCACAAATTTCCTAATCCGTGTACTTTAACCCTACCCTACCCTACCCTACCCGCGCAACCGAACAGGCCCTTAGGTCTCTGGGCCTACAGCCTTCTGGAAAATATCAGCTTGTTGGGGGAC